>NW_006774670.1:4389455-4398381 GCF_000442215.2 Lipotes vexillifer
GGGTGGCCGGGGACAGGGCAGCCAGCGTGGAGGGCCCCTGGTGGAGCTGGGGCAGCTGGTAGGAGAGGGGACGCCGAGCGTGGTGCTTGAACTGACTCTGCAAGCCCTGGGGGTCCCGTCGGAGGAAGGTGTTTGGGAGCTTGGGAAAGACCAGATGAGAAGAGGGCTTTGAGAAATGTAGGTGGCAGGGGCGTCAGGATGGATTCTCCATCCTGGGATGGACTAGTGGAGGTGAGACCCCAGTAACACAGTCTTGAGGTACTGGCCGCCTGGTGGCAGCGGTAGGTGTGGAGAGAAAAGTTGGGGAGGAAGGCTTAAAAGATGACCTCTAGGTTTCCACGGTGAGTGATGAGAAGATAAGGCAAATGGGGGAGGGGAGCAAGGAGGCGAGGAGGGTTTCTGTCTGGGAGGGGTTGAATTCTCTTACATAGCACTGGTGCAAAATGCTTTTTTGTTTGTTTACTTTTGAAGGAAGAGGGCAGTATTAGCTCAGTTCCACATCCAGAGGTTCTGTGGCTCTGAAATAAACGTTTAATGGAGCATCCTCAGGAGCTGGGGGAAATACCACCACGTCTTTCTGGTTATTTGCAAGGTTCCAGCCATCTCTGCTTAGACTGGAATTTCCAGGAACTGTCAGCTGACCTGAGCCAATTGGTCCCTCCCAGCCACCCACCCCCTGGCAGGGCGGGGCCCCATGGGTGGAGGCCCCTTAGGGTGGAGTTGGGTGGGTCTCCAGTGATAGGGCACCCAGCGGAGAGGCAGGCAGAGGCAGTGGCCTCATGCAGCCCTTCTGGGTCTGATTATATAACACTTCACAGAAGAAAACTGAGGGCTGAGGCAGATCTTGTAAGACGTGTACACAGCAGGAGTACACATTAGAGGTGCTTTTCAATTGAGGTGAGGTTGCTCGCCCTTAAAACTAAAATACAAAATTGTCCGAGAGCGTGAAGGACGAAACTGAGTATGTAACCTCAGTAGGGAAAATGATGAGTGTTCGCTAAAATTTCTTTAAGAAAGATGTTGTAGGCCACTAACTAGGTGGCACTGAACTTGAGAGTTTACTAAAGGGTATGGGCTTGGGTTTCCCCGCCCCGACCCCTGCTCTGCTGGGCTCCAGCTGGAAATGTGTAGGGAGGTTGCTTGGTTGTTACCTTTGCACCTGTCCTTATTTACATGCAAAGGCAGTTGCTTCACTTGGTCTTTCCGAAGTACAGGGTGTGGGCAGAATCTTATCTGAAGCCATGTCCTGTTTGGACAAGTCAGACTGCCTTGGCAACTCTCCATAGGGTGGAGCAGATGGGCGGATGCAGGAAAGTAAAGTTGGGTGGCTTGTTAGCCTGAGAGGGGAGAGGGCGTATTGTTTGCTCATGGGTCATTACAGTTAATCTGAAACTAAGTAATTAACTTCTTCCCCATTTACAAAACATTTTCATGTAAAATAACTAATTTATGAGGGGCAAAGATTCAGAAGTGTTCCATGGAGTTTTTCCTTTCGCACCAGCAATAGAAGACTGAGCTAGGAGACAGATCACCGAGTGACATGAAAACGAGACGCCTTTCCAGGTAGCCAGCATTTGGCTGTCCTGAAAGGAGGCTCTGACTTAGAAATGCCTGCTTACATCTGTTGTCTGGCCTCTTGTATTTCTGGCCAGAGCAGCTGCCTTTAAATATTCAACTCCTGGGAGCTCTTGGAAGAGTTTGGGTACAAAAGTAAAGAAAGAAAATTTCTTTGGAAAGGAAGTTTAGCTACAGGGATGTTGCCTGCCTGCCCTGGTCCTCCTCCTGACCAAGAATTACACACACACACATTTTTTGTTTGTTTGTTTTAACTCTTTTCTTAATTTTTTTCCCTGAAGCTCCTTTGGGGAGTAAGGGGTGAGGGAAGGCAACATGCTTCCCTCCTTTAACATCCAAACACTTGGGAGAATTGAAAGGGGCGCTTACAGACGGTGTGTTGGTTTGACCATCCTGTTTTTCTCCTTACACCTGGCTGAGGTCGTCTAGGAAACAGATTAGCTTTGAGGGAGGAGGCAGGTAATCTGGAGCCTTAGGGTCAGGCTGGGCTGGGGGAGAAGAATACAGGGACCCTTTGAGTGCATTAAACAGGAGATGAGAAGGGACAATGTCAGAAGCAAATCCTGATACATCACCAAGAAATTGACTTGAGATGCACACCTTCTCTCTCCAGACCCCCCTCCGTCCCCCGCCTCACACCTCTCTGTCTCTGTGTCATGCTTCTAAGGAAGGGGCAGTTATTTATAAGGTTGTTTCTGTAATAAAATGAGCTGTAGCTTCAAGACAAGCTACTTTCAAAGGAGGCTGGCAACATAACCTCCTCTTACATTAAGGCCTGTCTGTATTTCTAAGCTCTGCGGCTTATTTGTACCCTCATAAAGCAATTGTCGAGTAGGCCTCTTGGAGGGCTGGAAAGGAGACGAAACTATATTGCTTGTGAAACTTCATGGAAGTGATTCACCAAAGCTTTTTAAGACATAAACATGAGGTTGTGCATTTTGGCAAAATTCTGAGCCTTCTTTTGACATCTGAATAGTCAGAAGTATAAGCAGAGAGAGTGTGAAGGGAAATCTGTTTCTTCCTTTTGGAGGAAAATTCAGTTGTATTGGCCCTTCCCAGCAAAATAACACGGTTGGGGGAAGATGACATTTGTTCCAGTGATGGAAGATTATTTTGGCAATGGTGATGTTCCTATATTTTTGCTTTTAAGCACCTTGATAACTTAGAAGTTTTTTTAAACCAGTTTTGCCACTTTTTTTCCTCTTGTAAATGCAGTTGTGTTATCCTGGGATTGCTAGTTTAGAATGTGTTTTCCCAAGCTAGTTAAACACAACTAAGATGTAAATGTGTTAATGTTTGGGAAATAGTTGTAAGAAAAAACAGAACCATTTTGGGGGGGCCTTCTCATCTCTGTGATAAGAATTCCTGAGCCTATTTAAAACCCCACCACGTTTAAAGACCTTGATGTTGGCAAACTCAATTTACCGCCTCTGTCCTAGTCTTTATACTTGTTTTAGTGCGCCACCTAATGGTTATACTTGGCACTGCTGTTAGGATTGTGTAGTAATAGTTCTACAGCATTTGTAGTTTACTCAGCATTCTTTTAACATGATGGTAATAGCCCCAGAGCGCTGAGTCGCCCACGCGTTAACAAAAGCCACTAAGTTTAGGAACCCCAGTTCTTCCAGTGCGTGAGTTACTTCCCAGTTATATGGAAGGGCCTTTGGAGACCCTGCGGTCACTCTTTTCTGATTCTAGATCAGAACCCAAAGACAAGATCAATGCTCGTGGCAAAGAGTGGTCTGTTCAGAGACAGAAACAGTACGTACAGAGTCTAGACGTTTTCTGCAATAAATAAACAAAAGCCTGATTTGTGTTCGTGTGTTTGATTCCCTTCCTAAATTTGGTTTCTTTCTAGCTTAACTTCCGTCTTATTTTTATTAAAAGTTTTAATTATAGAATTAATCAGTTTAAAAACGGGCACACAGGTGTGTATAAAGCTGCTGCCCCACCCCTCCCAAGAAGTTCTTGTTAAGGGCTAGGGTGTGTCTTTTTCTTTTTCTTTTTTTTTCCCCACCACATGACCTCCTCCATATCCTGTGGCTATCACTAAAAGTATAATCAGTCATTTTAGAAGCTACCAAATACAGACCAAAGTGCTGTTAAGCATGTGAGTGGACAGTGAGTTTGGTTCTGTTTGTAGTGATATTTGAATTTTGCAGACTTTTTATTGTCCGGTGATGCATTATTTAGTTAGGAGTTTCAAAATGAGGTATTCTCAATTGTATCTTGCTTCTTCATTTATTAATTAATTCTAATACTTTGTGTATGAGAAATACCCCTTCATCAGTGATTGAGTTACTCTTTGAGGTACAGTTCTGAACAAATAAACATACCTTTACAATTTTTTTCTAATAAAAATGAATCAGGTTTTGTTAGAAGGGATGCTTTATGTTAGACGATTTTTTCTCTTATAAGTCTTTCAAAGCACTAATTTCCCTAAATTTAGATAAAACACAAAAATTAAAGAAAGAAAGTAAATTAAGTAATGTCTTAAAATGACCCAAGTTGTAGCAGGTTAATGTGTAATTCATTTCTAAATGGGTTCAGTACTTATTGCTATAGGCATTTGAAAAAGTTATTGAAGGCTTTATGAGCTAAATGATGGTGTTAAAATTTGAACCAAAATGAGCTACAGAGCCCATCATCTTAATTCCACCGTGCTGCTCCTGCTTGTAGGAAAGGATTCCAGGTAAGGCGAGGTGTGGAGATGCTAGGAAGCTATTGCGTTGGTACAGCAGTCAAGTAAGTGACAAGGCCCTATGTAAGATCTCATACAGGATGTAGGCAGCTATTACCTTTGAAACTGAATTTAGTCTGAGTCTTTTAAGGGTGGAGGGGATTCACCTCTAAGGCTAGGTATGTCAGCAAAGAGACAAGTACCTGGCATTTCCGAAATCGGAACCAACAAATCTAATGCTGTTTGTACAGTATATAGATCCAAAAATTGTGTGCATATTCAGTGATATAAACGACTTAAGAGGGCAAAAAGAGTTTTTTTGTTTTGTTTTAATCTCATTTGATTTTTAACAAAACCTTGAAGGTAAGTGTTTTAGGAAGTAGGCAAAGGAGGTGTCCTCTGCATTTTACATGTGAAAAAGGGTCTCCCTCCTCCTCTCCCTCATGTCAGGGGTCAGGTGCAGATCTCCTGCTTGAGTCTACAGATCAGGACTCTTTCCTTACACTCCTGAGAATGTGAGTACTTTTGTTTAGAAGGATTTGCAGCAAGATACTGTCTAGTGGAGTGGATGAATCTGTAAGAGTAAATTAAATTTAAAAAGCTTGGGGGAGGATGACCAGCTGTGGGTCGAGGCTGCTGAATTATCTGACCTCATTGATATAAGGAGGCTCTCTCACGTCTTTTGTTTACGGTCTGCTGTAGGGCCCTGGACAGCAATTCTTAGAACCATATCCATCTGTACAGCTGCTAGCCTGGGAACTGGTTAATAATAGATCCAAAGACACAAAAGGGGTTTTCATCCTTCATTATGAAATCATCCATTTTTCACTGGCTGTGGGGTTTGTTCTTGCTGGGATACAGAAGAGGGTGGTAGCACCATTGATTTGAGCAGCCTGGTATCAAATTGTGTTCACAGATTATAATACGTCCTGTGATGTAGGAAAATATAATTTTGAAGTCAGGGCCTTATGTTGAGTTAATGATGATATTCACGTGTTGTCACAAGACCCAGGACGGTCTTTCTTCAGCGAAGCAGTGAAGCACAAGAACTACACAGTATTACTTTTATAATTGTGTGTGATGATATCTTAGTTTAACCCATAGAGCATGGACACCACTGGCTACAGAATTGCTATCATGGAGGTGGGGATGGGATGTTTAAATACTGAAATACAGGAAGTAATCTAAACCAGGGATTTCTATACCTTTTTCTGGCTGGTAGAACTCGATCTAGAACTTGTTTACGTTCCCACCCAAACCAAAGTAATACATAAAGACCTCACTTCTAACCAAATTTGGATAGGAGGTGCCTGAAGAAAGTTGTTGATGATCTGGTTAGTATGTGGGCGGTGATTCTATAACGTATGAAACGCAGTTAAATGTTCAGCAGACTAAATATTTTGTCTTGTGAGGAAGCGCTTGATTTGATGTATTTTAGTGCTAGAAGTGGACAGTGTAGAACACAGGAGGAAAGGGATAACGCAAGCATAACAAAAGACGAAGAGGAAGATCCAGCGAATCAAGATGGACATTTTCTTTACATTAGGCTAAAGATTGGCTTATTTCCTTATGAGGAGAAATTAGAGTAAATACAAGGTAATAGTCTTCATATAAAAAAAGTACTTAGAGGGCTTCCCTGGTGGTGCAGTGGTTGAGAGTCCGCCTGCCGATGCAGGGGACACGGGTTCGTGCCCCGGTCTGGGAGGATCCCACATGCCGCGGAGCGGCTGGGCCCGTGAGCCATGGCCACTGGGCCTGCGCGTCCGGAGCCTGTGCTCCGCAACGGGAGAGGCCACAGCGGTGGGAGGCCCGCGTACCGCAAAAAAAAAAAAAGTACTTAGAAAACCATAAGCAGGGACTGGGAACTCAAGACGTGAATATAGGCATTTCTCAAAAGAAGAAATGTAGGGAATTCTCTGGTGGTCCCGTGGTTAGGACTCTGCGCTTCCTGCCGGTTCGATCCCTGTCAGGGAACTAAGATCCTGCGTGCTGTGCAGCACGGCCCAAAAAAAAAAAAAAAAAAAAAAAAAATCAACTTGTAAAAGAAGAAATGTAAATGGTAAATAAAGATGAAAAAGACTCAGCTTCAATAATTAAATCAATAGAGAATAAAACTCGTTTGTCATTTTGATATTAACAAATTAGCAAAGTTTTAATTTTTTTTAAATGTTCATGCACATTGCTGGTAGAAATTTTGGGAAACAGGTTCTATTTTACTGATGGAAATTATAGAGTATCTTTGCTGGGTGATACAGCAGATGCTTTGGTAAAAGTACATGCTTCTCACTCTAGAATTCCCCTTCATAAAATTTATCCTAAAAATTAAGGGTGTGCAGGAGGATGTAAGTATAAAAGTGCTCATTGCTATCTGTAATGTTGAAAATTTAGAAGCAGCTTAAGTGCCCAATAAAAGGAATTTTTAAACATCTGATTGGGGACTTCCCTGGCGGTCCAGTGGTTAAGACTCCGTGCTTCCTCTATAGGGGGCCTGGGTTTCATCCCTGGTCGGGGAACTAAGATCCCGCAAGCCGCAAATATCTGATTGGTTCACACAGTGGCACACTGAACTTGATGGTATGGAACCACACTTACTGAAAAAGAAACATTTTCCCAGTAAACTGTTAAGTGAAATTATGGGTACTATGTAGTATGCATATTACAATCCACTTAAAAAGAGAGTTTGGAGGGATAAAGACAAATATATTCACGATGGTTGGTTCTAAGTTGTCTTTTTGCCTGTCTTGGTTTTTCCTGATTTTTCTGTAACAAACAAAAAGGGGAAAGGAAAGGTGTTTAACATTCATATATAAGGTTAACGTCTATTGAGCTGCACAGTAATCTTGAACAAGCATGGCTGCTCAGAAGAGGCTGTACCTATTGTTCCAGAAACATCAGGGTTTATGTATTTGAGTTAGAAATGCCCGTTGGCTCTCACCCAGTTATGACCATGGAGTCTGGTTTTAATTATATAAAATGGCATCTTTCATAGGTAAGGGAAACAAATTCCAGCCATTCCGGGGGCAGGGGAGGGGAAGGAGCAGAGATGGGGGAGGGGTGGGGAATATTATATATATTTTCTTTTTACTGATTTATATTGCAAGTAACCTTGGGATTTAGAGAAACACTTTGTTTTGTTTTCTAGGCCAAGCACCAGAGCACCCTAGAAAGCATAATTAAAAGAATGCTCATGTTTGACCCAGTCCCTGTCAAGCAAGAGGCCATGGATCCTGTCTCGGTGGTAAGTTTTCCAAAACCGAACACCTCTTCTTACTTATTCCAAGTGGTAATAACTCTACTGTGTGTTGTGTTATTCCTTAAAGCCACTCGTTACTTGACAGGCATTTGATAGGCAAACTTTTCTGAAAACCCCTGGTAGTAAGTGAGGTAAATACCCTCCTAGCAACTGTGTCCCATTTAATAACTGGGATCCATGTTTCCTTAAACCCTGTGCCCCAAACCCCCACCTGCCCCCAGGATGTGATCAGCACAGAACTTGGGCCACAGGAGCATCTGCTCACAATAAAAGTAGTTTTACAAAACCCCCTCAGTTACCGGTTTTTTAGTTTGAGTTCTCAGGATTATTGGTTTTTGGCAAAAATAAGTTTGGCCAGATTAATTTTTTAAAATTAACGTGTATTTAGGGATATTAAGAAAAAAACTGGTATGCAATGTTTATCATGATTAGGAAGCAGTTTCCAAATGTACCTACAAGAAATCTGCATCAAGAACGAGTTTACCCATAATTCAGAAGGAGTCATGTACCGCAATGTTCATTGCAGCTCTGTTTACAATAGCCAGGACATGGAAGCAACCTAAGTGTCCATCGACAGATGAATGGATAAAGAAGATGTGGCACATATATACAATGGAATATTACTCAGCCATAAAAAGAAACGAAATCGAGTTATTTGTAGTGAGGTGGATGGACCTAGAGTCTGTCATACAGAGTGAAGTAAGTCAGAAAGAGAGAAACAAATACCGTATGCTAACACATATATACGGAATCTCAAAAAAAAAGTGATTCTGAAGAACCTAGGGGCAGGACAGGAATAAAGACGCAGATGTAGAGAATGGACTTGAGGACACGGGGAGGGGGAAGGGTAAGCCAGGACGAAGTGAGAGAGTGGCATGGACATATATACACTACCAAGTGTAAAATAGATAGCTAGTGGGAAGCAGCCGCATAGCACAGGGAGATCAGCTCGGGGCTTTGTGACCACCCAGAGGTGTGGGATAGAGAGGGTGGGAGGGAGACGCAAGAGGGAGGGGATATGGGGATATATGTATATGTATAGCTGATTCACTTTGTTGTACAGCAGCAACTAACACCATTGTAAAGCAATTATACTCCAATAAAGATGTTTTAAAAAAAAGAAGCATTTACTTAGAGGTGTTTTTCACTTGAAATCACCACCCAGACTATATAGAAGAGTTTCTTAAACATATTTGTGAATGTCGTTTTTTTTTAATACTGGAAGAAAAAAAAGTACTCCATTTAATCTCACGTAATATTTAGGCTGTCCTTCAAGGAGCTGATTAAAAAGATGAAAACTGGGGGGAGGGGGGGGAACTCCTTGGTCCTTTTGCATGTAAAAATATATTAAGAATAAAGTGATTTGCTTAAACTTCTAGCAGCCATATGGAGCTGTGACTGGGGAGAAGCTAGGGAAA
>NW_006774670.1:4399566-4404160 GCF_000442215.2 Lipotes vexillifer
AAGAATGAACTTGACCCTGAGGATGGAATTTCGTATCACTCAGAAGAGTCTGTGACTGGGAGGGAATTACGTTCACTGTTTTTTTCAACACCTTAGTGCTAAGCTAGCCCCTCCTGTGAGCCAGGCCCCTCTACATGCTTCTTGGCCACCAGGGAACAAGTAATTAGTCCAGGTGTTTATAGAGGTGCAACACCAGTGCTATGGAGGTGGGACGTGGGTGACAACAGAAAGGTGTCCACGTAACAAGGCCACGCTCCCAATTCTGTCCTGCTCTTTTCTTCCATGGGCTTGGAAAATACTCACAAGGGGAAAAACTTGGCCTGAGTTGTGTATCTGAAGGTTGGTAATGACACGCTTGCAAAAATTAGATCATCCTTATGCACTGGCTGTGGAGGTTCCTGCCAAAACTGTTTATACAAGACACAGGGGTCACTCCGAGGCCCTTGGAACTGAGTTGCCATGGAGATTACTGTGCCAGTGAAGTGTTTACCACTGTGTACAGTGAAAAGTTAAGTCAGGAAATAACATTCACCTTCCTGCATGATAACTGGATAACTGAGTGTCTGAATATGATAATAACAGAGCAATAAGAACTATATTAATCAAAAAACTAAATTGACTTCTAATGTTACTCGTTTTGTCATCAACCCCTTCCCCCAACTACTGCATGATCATATTGAAGGAATATTAAGGTATAAAATTTCCCCGTTAATTATATCCTTGAAATATGAATAGGTTTTTAGTACTGAAGAATATGATTAATTTGATAAATGATGCAGGACCATCAGTGATGCATTTTGTAATCAAGCATGAGAATGTGTCACAAGAGCCTAATTTAAAGCTAAAATGAAGTTGGCACAATACAGTTAAGTGCAAGGAAATACACTTTGCCGAAAAATGGAAATAAGATTAATTTGAAGTAACGGTTATACTTGTAATGCTGGAACTTATATTAATATATGGAGTTAAAATATGCAGAAGTATTTTTGCAGTTAATGGTCTTTTTCTCCTTCATGCTCTAGTTTTCAACTTCTGCAGATGCTTATAGGATTTAATTACGTTGTCTCACCAAAAGATAGTTTCAGTCCTTATAATAAAGTTTCTTTTTCTTAATTCAGCAAAACCTCAGTTAACTAAAACATTTGGGGAGTAGGGCATTGTGATTATTTTACATAACACAATTAAAAGCTTTTTTTTCCACTCTTAAATCTTCAGATTTTATCTTTCCTGCCTTCATAGGTGGAGTATATGAAACCTGATTTATTGTGCCTTTTTTCCGTTTTCCTTTTTAATTCTGCCTTTGAGCTGAAGGATGAGGTCTTTGTTTATTCAAGTCAGCGTTCTAAACATTAAGCCGTAGACATGTGTAAGATTCTTTCTGTTTTAATTCCACATATGAATAAAAATATTTTACAGTGACTTATTCCCCTCCCCCACTCCTTTTTCTTAAAAAGTGAGAAGAGCAGAAGCAATCTGCCTATTTGGTATTTTGCTATAGTTTAGAGAAAGTGAGGAAATGTCATTTTTCTCTTGCTGAAGTATAAGCCTTCATACTTCCCACTAAACCTTGTGCCTTGAGGCACATTAGACTTTGGATTGTCAGTCCTGTTAAGATTTGCAAGAATGGGGAGCAGAGTACACCCGCCTCTGTGCTATGGATCTCTTGTTACTTACTATCAGTGCGATGCTGGCAAAACCTTCAGCAGCTCCCTGAGCCTCCGATTTTTTTTTTCTTATTTGTGAAATTGGAGATTTTTAATTTGTAAAATGTGAAATGGCAGGTGTATATAAAATATGCACATAAAGGAGTTGTTTTTACCGATACTGCCAAAGAAGTTTGAAAATTAGAACTTAATTCAGGAAGTGAGAAAGAATTTTTAAAAGTATTCCCTCATATTCTTTTCCTACAGGAAGATTACTTTTGAAGAACGTGTATCTTTTTCTTTTTCTTTAATGAAAATTATCATCTAACGGACTCCTTAAAGATTAGAAGTACTTAGAAATCAGTAGTCCCTCTGCTGTGTTCTAACAGAAACTTTTCATGACGTTTCTGAGCCTGGTAGAAAGAGAGCTTTCTGCTTTTGTTTGCATAGAGGGGCATGACATTTGCTGTTTCCAGCGAGTTTGTTTATAAATGCACCACGCCTTCCTGCACTTGGAAGCCCACCCTTGGTATGAAGATTCCTTTGACTTGCCATCGCCCTGTAACAGCTGGCACATTTTTTTCATCTTAATGAACAGTGAAACAGAGACTCATCCACGTTTCATGGAGTCACTCCATCCACTTAAACCATCTTGTAGTGGAAAACACCAAAACTATTTCCAATAAAATGAGAAACTGTTAATTCTCACTTTCATATGAAGTGATAGCACTGGAAAATTATCCAAACCCTGTGCCTTTTTTCTTCACCACACTTAAAAAAATCATGTTTTTGAGAATCAAAGAATTGGTATTATCCTGAGCCTTGTCAGTAGTAAAACCGTGCTGGGAGAGCCTGTTGATTCACATCATCCATTCATCCGGTGTTCTTTGAGCAGCTGGGCTGGACCCTCATCTCCCAATGCAGTGACAGGAAGCCGCCAGCAAAGAAATAACCCACAGCGCCGAGGTGTGAACACTTGAATGCGTGTTACAACAGAGGCAGAGAACTTTTCTTAACAACAGATCTTCTGGAAAAGTAAACCCATTGCCGCCGCTAGTGGGGGTCAGGAGTGGGGAAGCCTTCCGTGAGTCTTGTCTGCAGGCTGCTCTGTTCCCGCGAACAGGGCCCCTTGAGTAAGCAGTATGCATATGAGCCAGTGGATGCCTGGCAGTGGCTGGAGGCCCTCTTTCTGCCTCATCAGTACTTGCCTCTGATTTGGATTTCACTGGTGCAGCCACACTCATCTGCATTGCTTTGTTAGAAGACAGGAATGGCCTGGAACAGAGAAGAAGCAACTATTACCAGGGTGTATCCACCCAAGGTACACACCCCAAGCAAGCCCTGTATCAGTCCTTACACTGTGGAGAACCAGACTGTTGCAGGCTGATTGCAGTGGCTTATATGCTCCACCCAAATAAACACGTCTCATAGAAGGTTCTGGTAAACATTGCTATGAAATTTGCTAGTGAGACAGTTTGAAGAACCACATTTCTTCACCCTTAGGAGAGGCAGTTGGACTGGAAGTTGTTAATAGTGTACTCAGTCGTGTGCCCAGGTCCCAACAGTCCCCCTGCTTTTAGCCCTAGAGCCTTACAAAAACCACATGTCCAGTGTAGCTGGCAGGGGGCATTCACGGGAGGGCAAGCTCTCTGCAGAACTGTGCACAATGTTTGCAAAACTTAGCTCTATGTGTGGATGTTTCTTTCTTTATGGCTTGAGAAACCTGAGACTGTTATTAAATTTGCAAATCTCCCAGGTTCTAAATTCTTGCTTTCCTTAAACTCACCCCACAGATAGAAAAATCCATCAATGACAGCAATAAAAGTATGTCCTCATTTTGCTTCCTATGTAGCTGCCAATAAGTTGGCATTAAAATCTAGGTCATAGGAATGTCTTTGAAGACTAGGGCTGAAAATAAGGGAGAAGCTGCAAATCCGTGAGTAGAAACAATGAATACTGCCTCCCATTTCCTGGAGTTTTTGTTTCTCATACCAGAACTTTTGCCCTTTAGAAAATTATATCAAGATGGTTAAACTTTAGAACCAGGAGAAATCTTTTTTTCCTCCTATAGTTAGTTACTTCCTTAAACCCTCATTGTACAAAGTTTGTAATTTTTTGTTAGCAAACCTTGTGCCTCTTTTGCTTTTGCCTATTTCAATATTTAAATTTAAATCTATTTCATATTAATATTACTGTATATTTTGGGCCTCTCACCTTGTGTTCCACCTGTGTGTGTCTAGTTCTAAAGAAAGGTAGAAACAGTCTTTAACTCATTTGGTCCTTAATATGTAATTCAAAGCTATTTTAAAAAAAACAATTTGTATATTTTTACAAATTCATGTTTCCTGATTTTATATCCTCATGTCCTTGTTTTTAAGCAGTATTATTAGTGAAAATTCTCCCTGCCCCCGTCTTTAAATTGCATTTAAACAGTATACCATTTTAATAATAAAAATTAGTTTTTTTATTCTGTATCTCTGTCATTTAGAGCCGAGCTGTTCCAAGGGTGGTCTGTGGCACCTTAGGTCACTCCCCAGTAATTCAGAACCTGCCTTTTAACAAGATTCCCAGGTGAATTTGTGTGCTCAGTAAAGTTTGAGAAGCCCTGTTAGGGAGCATCAAAGCCCACTGCAGTGCACACCTCTTGTATAAGGAAGGAAGACAAGGGACTCCCAGGACCACGGTCGGTGTGTGTTAAGTTCATCACATAGGTGTCTCATTGAGTCCAGTTTTAATCTTAACCTCACAACCTCCTGGAAGGTGGGTATCCAATACCACCTTGACAGATTTTGCCATATCCTCATGGCTCCTGCACTCCTAATATTTATTTAGTAATTTTTCTTGCCCTAGAGATAGAATTGCTTTTTAACATAATAAAGTTATTTTAAAAGGGAACTTTGTATCACTACTGTAAAAGTTTTTGTTTTTTTTTTTTTTTTTTTTTTTTTTTT
>NW_006774670.1:4405828-4409688 GCF_000442215.2 Lipotes vexillifer
CCCGTGTCCCCTGCATCGGCAGGCGGACTCTCAACCACTGCACCACCAGGGAAGCCCACCACATTAACTTTAGTACTTATGTTTATTAGACCAGCTCTCTCTCATAGCATTGTTTTAGGGTCAAGCATGTATCTAAACCCAAACCACTTATTAAAGTCCATGTGATTGAAGGTGCCTTGTTGTATATTTTCATCTTAATTCGTGTTTCAAGCAAACACGCTTACTTGGCTGTTGACACGTTTCTGTCTGTCTTTTCCAATAGTCATACCCGTCTAATTACATGGAGTCGATGAAGCCCAACAAGTATGGCGTCATCTACTCCACACCGTTATCTGATAAGTTCTTCCAGACCCCGGAAGGCCTGTCGCACGGGATGCAGATGGAGCCGGTGGACCTCACCGTGAACAAGCGGAGCTCACCGCCCTCTGCCGGGAACTTGCCCTCCTCCCTGAAGTTCCAGTCCTTGCACCGGAGAGCCTCGCCAGGGCTGAGCCTGCCCTCGTCCAGCCCACCGGGGAAGAAGTACTCGCCGCCGCCGCCGCCCGGCGTGCAGCCCTTCAGCGTGCCGCTGTCCATGCCGCCTGTGATGGCTGCGGCCCTCTCCCGCCATGGCATCCGGAGCCCCGGCATCCTGCCCGTCATCCAGCCTGTTGTCGTGCAGCCCGTCCCCTTCATGTACACCAGCCACCTCCAGCAGCCGCTCATGGTCTCCCTGTCGGACGAGATGGAAAATTCCAGTAGTAGCATGCAAGGTAAATTCTGCCACTCGCCCACACTGCCGCCCCCCTGCTTAGTCCGGACTTACCGGGTCTTCACCACATAGTCTGGGTGAGGGAGCAAAGGAAGCAAGGGGCCAAGAGCTGTTGCACTCTGAAAAGGAAATATTCGACTTAGAGTCTGCCTAAGGCATTTGCTTTTTTTTTTTAAGTGTTGACACTGGAAGATCTCCGAAGAATCAGGCTGTCTGTTAAATGCCATGAAATGATTAGTTTCACTATATACTTGTCAACTTGGGGATAATAAGAATCTTGACTTCATATTTTGCTTTACTGAATACCAACATGGTTCTAGGTGCAAAAAAGTACTTAAAAAATACCTTTAGACCATGTGATAACTAATGACTATTAAAAGCCACCTTGTTTACTGACTGGTCAGAGGCAGAAGGCTGGGGTAACAAGGAGATAACCAAACGTCATAAGGAAGAAATCCTTTGGGGGCTGATGTCTTAAAAGTCCAGCTTCCTCCATATGGTGCTTGCTGACAAAGTAATCGTTTGGAGGAACAAGAAGCGCCCACCGATTCATTTCTGCTGTCATTTTGCCAAAGGCAAATAGATACACATCAGTGTGGTAGCTAGAAGCCGTGCAATAAGCTTTTAAAGGCTGAAATCGGTAAATGGTACATAGAGTAACTTTTCTATTTTTATTTTGTAGTCCCTGTAATTGAATCATATGAGAAGCCTCTATTACAGAAAAAAATTAAAATAGAACCTGGGATCGAACCACAGAGGACAGATTATTATCCTGAAGAAATGTCACCCCCTTTAATGAACTCAGTGTCCCCCCCGCAAGCACTGTTACAAGAGTAAGTATATTGAGGTCTGCCTGGCATTTTCGTAGCGGCGTGCATCTCGGAACTGGAATGGAAGCTGGAGCTTCCCGCTCAGGATGTGGTGTGGATTGCCAGCCGGGACTGCCTTGTCGTTCGGGGCAGCCCCTGGGCCAGATGGGAGGATCTCTCCAAAAACTATGTGCTCTGTTACACGCGTTACGTCACATTCTCAGTGATTTGGTCACACATGATTTTGCCACTTTACCCCAGAAATCATTTTTATCTTGTTTTTTCCGTCCTTCCAGACTATGTGTATATAGTTCTCCCATCATCTTTAGCCCAACATGGATTGAATTTGGTGTTCTAGATATTCTACTTAAGGTTGGATCCTGGAAATGCTTCACGGGATCACATATCGTCCTTCCCATTGTCAGTTCTCATAAAGTATAGTGTTTCTGTGGTGGGGAATGGCTTTAGACAGAATTTTCCGGGCCAACCACAAATCCAAGAAAGATACTCCAAAACCAGTCCCGTGGCAACAGAAAGCTGACCGTGTTGCTCAGAGAAGCTCAGCGTTGAAAGAACTGTTTAGTCTCCTGTCTTTCTAATTGTGACTGCCCTAGAATGTTTGGTCTGCTTTAGAACCGCCATCCAGTAGGAAGTTTACACTACTGGTCGACATCCAGGCACCTGAACGGTGGTTTAACTTGCTGTCATGTGACAGTGTCACACACAGTCTAAATAACATCATTACTGAGATTTGCCACTAGAGGTGCCCTTGACTTCTACCAGTGATTACACTGGGGGCTGTGTCTGCAGTAGGTACAAACGCGGCCTTCGGATCCAACATCTTGGATCCCAGCTCTGCTCTCCACCATGTGTATGACCTTGGCCTAGTCACTTAATCTCGTTGCCCCTGCTTCCTCTTTACTTTCATTATTGGTTGTAATTATTTTTCTTGTGTTATGATCTTTACAACATTGGATTTAATGGCCAGCTTCCTAGTACAAAGGAAGTTCAACAGTTACTGTCTCCTCGGGGTCCCTTCTATCACCTTCCTCCCCATATAACCTTTTCTCCAGCATTTCTGCCCAGCTTTCTGCTTTATCTACTGCACATTTCTCCCTTACCTAATGAATTCTGTAACAGAATATGAATCCTCTGGTTTTAGAACAGCTATTTTCTGGAACTTAACATGTGTTCTGGTTGTATCCACATTCAAGCCAAGTAGGTGCCTTCATAATAGGTCATATATCAATTGTCATTTGCATCAAATCCGTCCGCTTTTCTTGCAGGGGGTGGGGCGGCGGGGGGTCGCCATCTACTCCTTGATAGATGAAGAAGAGAATGAATCATCTTCCGCAGCCACATCAGTAGGCAGACTGTCTGATGGTCTTGTACGTTATTGCCCTTCACAATTGCATAGTGCCTCCTTACCCCCAGAAAGGAACTTTTCCAAGTGTTTTCAAAGGAGTTATTTCATTCTCCCAAAACAAGCAGGTGGGAGTCAGAGCAAACAACTGATGAGCCAAGACATAAATAACTTGCCTGTAATCACACCATTAACAGCAGAGGGGGCCTGGGCTGATCTCCTGCTTCCAGAGGAGTGGTCTTCCTGCTATTTTTAGGCCATATCTAGCTGATTGCATCTGCTGCTGCACTAAGGGAAAGGAAAAATAGACTAACCAAAATGGACACATCTTGTAGGCTGAATTACCTTTTTTTAAAGGATGTCAGATGTCTTTGGTGAGGTAACTGTCAACATAGCTTGTACCTGTAATTGTTCCCGCACAGGTGATGGAAAAGATGCTATAAAGCCAACTGCCCACATAGCAAGGGATCCATTGACGGAAAGGGGGTTATTCCAAAGTCTAGGTTATTATAAATTACAGTGTAACACATTACGGAAGAATAATTGAAGGCAATATTCTGTGCTCTGAATGCTGCTGGAAAGAAAACACCTTTTCTCTTTTCTTGCTTATTTTAAGTAACGTTCTTTTGATGATCTCAAACTCAGTGGCTTTTAATGATTAATGAGTAATGTGCTTATTCTAATGCTGACCTAAGAATGCATTTGCCTCTCTCAGAAAGTTGAACCAATTAGCCACAACTGGGACATGTACCCTTCAAGTAATTCTCTCACAGATGTGATTAAGTAAGGTCTTGGAGTGTGCCCAGTAGCAGCCCACATAGGAAACCAGCTAGCCAGGAAAGAATCACTGGAAACCAAGCACCTGGTACCATGTCCATGAGGCAGCCCCAATAATATTTGCCTTAGGAAACCCTTCCTTTACGGGGGGGGGGGGGGT
>NW_006774670.1:4409746-4412057 GCF_000442215.2 Lipotes vexillifer
GGGGGGGGGGGGGGCTTTAAAATACGGCTTTGAAATCCATTTGTTTGATCATAAAGTTATAGCTTTAGGATTATTTTTAAAGGCACTCAAATGTATATCAGATTTCTTTTGTTATTTACATGTGTGAAAATTTATTTAGAACAAAAAGTTTGAGGATCAGATTTCCCCGTTGAGTTGTGAACATGAAACTGTAGCAAACATAAGAGGGATCAGCTTAACTCAAAACAATGACCAGGTCTCTGATATTTACTAGGTATTCTAACTTCTTGGTTATAATGATCCCAAACAACCTCCTAAAAAATGAGCAGTGAGGAGACCAAGAAGAGTGAGTGAGATCCCAAGATCCTGAACCTCAGCCTGTACCAATATCTGGCTCTTCAGAGATAGACTGCTGACCCCTCTCAGAGTGATGCTGCCTTCCAAGGGAGATGTTGGCTGGAGTAGAGATTTCCTGATCTGGTGTTAGGACATCCAAAAAAACTCCTCATGAAATTAAACAACTGTAGGGGCAAAGTTTGCTAATGGGTTTCTGCACCTTGAAATAGTAACAGCTACTGTTTAGCAGATTTGCATCTGGAACAGGTGTTGTTCTTAAGCGTTTTGTGTGCATTACTCACAACAGCTTTCTGAGATCTCATTATTATCATCCCCTTTTACAGAGAAGAAACTGAGGCATGGAGAGCATGAATACCTTGCCGAGGGTTATAGGGACTATCAGGACAGAGCTGGAGCACACAGCCTTTTAGGGTACCTTTTTTTAGGGTAACATTTTCACAGAATGAGCAGCTGAAACAGCAGTCCTAACTACTACACAGAAACCATTAGAATCCCAACTCATAAAATCGAATAACTGGGAGAGACTTCTAAAGTTATCTGGGATTCTCTCCCAGGGTCCCAGAGGCACATGAGATATATTTAACTGTTCATTTTTTTTTTCCCCTCAACATTTTACTTCCTGAAGTTCCCTTAATGAAGATGAAAATTTTCAGTCAATGACATGAAAGTTGAAAGTTGAAAATAAACTGATAAACTGTTTTCTTTTTATTAAAGGGTCTTAATAATCAAGCTTTATAAAAACTCTCTCACTTTTCCATTTTCTCTGCTATTTGTTTGTACATATATATAATTGAAGTTCTTGTTCCCCCCACACACACTAGTTCATGTTCCCTTTTCCATGTATCTAAACTTTATCCTTTCGTATCGTCCCTCTAAGTATCAGGGTAGGAAGGTAAAGTGATACTCAAAACTGACAGTTTTCTTTGCTAATCATAAGTGAGAAATTAGTGAAGTAACTCAAGATAAAATGTACCTTTTTATTCTCTTCCTGGTCACTTCTTTGGGTGCTTGAAAAAGTTGTTGATAAGGGACATGTATTTACATTTTTACCAAGATAAAAAACAAGTTTCATTCAGTGACTCTCTTGATTTTTATGTCTAAATTTTATTATTCTTTATCTCACAAGACTGTTTACCCTCATCAAATTCTTTTCACCAATCTTTTTTCCCCCATACACTCTTGTATAAAACATTCACATGTTATTTGGAATATTTTAAGAACTTTAGATTCAAATTTAAAAGACAAAGAAGTCTTTCATTGCAGTTAGAGGCCAACCATCGATACATAAGCTTGTAATGTATCAAGTAATTAGATATTAGGAGAGCAAATGGATGGATTAGAACTTGTTAATTACATCAATCAGCGGGGGAAGCCTGAAAAAACTACAGATTTTTCCTAGCTCTTCCCACCTGCCATTTCTCTCCACCAACTTCCTTTCTGAAAAAGAGAAAGTTCATAGTAATGATGTGTAACCTGATTTGATTTCAACCCCCCTCCCCCCTGGAAAGGTGTGCAGGTGCAGGAAGGGGAGTCTGGGTGAGGAGCCAGGAAGGTAGGGAGGATGGCGGGCAGCCAGTGAGGGAGCCGGTGCTGCACCTGGAGCCTGGGTCTTGAGTCCTGAGTGAGGGGCTTCCTCGCCTGACCACTAGCACTGCCTGAAGTTCTCTCTCAAGGAGGAATAATAGTGACAGTAAAGGTTTGAGTTTGTGAAGACAGTAGTGCCAACTTTTTTTGGTGGGGGGGGGAGATAAAAATCAAATGTAAGTTGAGCCTCTTGAAGAGACTCAAACTAAATGCCAGTTATGTAAAGGATAAAATGTAGATACATCCTACAGCGTGGTTGCCTGAGACTTAGGAGTTTGACCTCTTCCATTTTCCCCTAAAGAATAATAAATGTGAGAAAACATAGTACAGCGTTCAGCCTAGTACCACAGAATTCTACAAGAAAGCAAATTTCAATTAAGGGAAAGAGACC
>NW_006774670.1:4412082-4415717 GCF_000442215.2 Lipotes vexillifer
AAGAGACCCTGCACTTTGCACCTCCCTCTAGTGTAGCCCCTAACCCTTCTTACTGTCATTACTTATCTACATGTCTGTCTCCCCCTAGAGTGTGAGCTCCTCCAGGGCAGGAACCCTGTTTTTATTCATCTTTGTGTCCCGGTGCCAAGCACAGTGCCTGGCTCATGGTAGGTGCTCACTCCATGTTTGTTGAATGAATATAGCAGTGCTTCTTGGGTTGATCCGCTAATTTCTTTTTGTTTATTTTGTTGGGTTTTTTGTTTGTTTGTTTTTGCCCAGTGTTGTTCATGCTTTTGGTACCCTAAAGGAAAGGAAGAGCCTTTCACTCACCATTTTGCATTTGGCATCGGCTTTCCTAGGAATCACCCTTCAGTCATCGTGCAGCCCGGGAAGAGACCTTTACCTGTGGAATCTCCAGACACCCAGAGGAAGCGGCGGATACACAGATGTGATTATGATGGATGCAACAAAGTATACACTAAAAGCTCTCACTTGAAAGCACACAGAAGAACACATACAGGTATTAGAAATACAAGACGCACTTCATCTTTCTTCTTAAGAAATACTAGCACGGAATGTTAAGACAAATGTTCTAGCTTTCAGAGATTATTGTAATGAAATTTTTTCACGCATCTTGAAAGTACCATAGCTACAGATGTCGCTTGTCAGTTGTGAAAAGTGAAGTTTTCGATAATGATTTGTTTTTATAATAGAATAGATTCAGGGTTTTCTGTTCAAGGCCCCTTGCAACCACTTGCAGTTCTGTGGTCTCTGTAGTAAGAGAGAGAGAAGGGCATGAAACCTCTACTGGGAACAGAGGGGGAAATTGCCCTTAACCATGGGCCTGTTTCATCAAAGATGTGGCCTTCATATAGGCTGTCACTTAATAAATGTACATTATCAAATTCACGATGGCAAAAAAAGAAGGAAAAAGTTCTTTATACAGAACAAGTAAATGCAGCAGTTTATAGAAATGGAATTCAAACGGAAGACAAGTCGTCAAAGGAAAGAAAAGTGAAGATATTTGCGTAATTATCGTCTTCTAAAACTGAGGGGACTTGGAGGCGATTGCCTGCCATATTTGTTGTAGGATATTTTCCAGTTTGCCAGGCGTTGCATATAGAGCGTACAGACAGGTCTTATGAAAATTGTTAAATGGGTGAGGAAAACATAAAATTGTCCCCTGTGCTCATGAACATTTTGTAGCAAAACATCTTAAGGAATTCGTACAAAAATGTTTTAAACAAACCTGATTAATTGCAGTTGGTATTGGTGATTAATGTTTATGGACAGCCTCATCTGAGCTGACCTCATACTCTTGGATGTGAAATTCTAGTGTAACAGCAATTTCCCTCTCTGTACATTTCCTTAACCTCAGAATGTGGAATATTTGGAGTTTTGTGAGTCATTCTTGTCAGGAACATTTACAAAGAGAAGAATCCGGGGTTTGGAAGAGGAGAGGAAGTAAAGTGTCTGGCAGAGTGGAAGTGAAGGTTTTCCGTGCATCCTGGGAAGGAGGCAAAGGAAGCCGAGGGGATCCAGCCGCATACAGTGTTCCTTCGCTTCCTCACGGTGTTGCCACGGAGAGAGCTGAGGGTGACAGCCTTGCAGTTAGAGGACCACCCAATGGGCAGTGCCAGATAGACTCATGAAAGCCTCCTCAGGGCACGAACGGGCCCTGAGAGGTGGATGTTACCAAAGGCCAGCCTAAGAGTAAAAAGACATTGGATATTTGGGTAACAATTCAGACGTAAGAAAAAGAACTCTTAGCATGTATATTCTGTGCAACAAAAAAGAGAGTATAAATTCTGAATATGTCATTGAAATGCCAAGGAATTACAATCCTTTAAGGTTTCTAGAAAACAAGGGATAGTAAATGGGAATGAATCTGTCATGCCCATTACCCAATATTACTGATTTAAACATGTAAAATTACCGTTAACTGCCTTTTTATTTGTAAAGGCCTTCATACTGCTGTCCTCGTGACTTCCCCACAGAGGTCTTCTTTGTCTCACCTGTAAGTTATCGTCTCACAGGAGAGGGTTGTAGAAACCTGACTTCTGACAGAGTGGGGAAGAGTTTATTTTCCGTACGTCTGAATTAAAGCATCATACTTAGGCGTTGTTGTTCTTGACTAAACAAAAAATAAAATGTTGAAATCCCTGATGAATATTTGTTGCTAGGGACTTAGGGACTTCACATTTTTAGAAAACTGTTGAAAAGAATAAGCAAATCCCATAAACTTTCAGTTTGGACTTCTCTTTGAATGGACAGCGCTGCATGTAGCTAAGCTCCTAAGTAGGTTTACGACTTGGAGGTCAACAAATACGGATCACCGGGTATTAAAAACTTGTTCATTGCCTCCTTTGAGGGCAAAACCAAAATTCTTTGATAGCCCCTCAGAGTGGATTTCAGTGCCATAAATATGCTTTAGGAACTCTTAAAATCCCTCTCTCCTCCCTTTTTTGGGCAGAAAGCCAGTTTCGTATTAAGACAATTAATCTGTGTTTCTTATTTGTCACCTAGTGGTTCAAGGGACAAGTGTATTATCCTATCTTGGAAATAATGTTTGTCAAGAGCTTTAGCTCAGAAATATTTACTGCCTTTAATTATTAATATCATTTTGCTCTTAGAAAAAATCAGCTCTTTTTCCCCCACCTTTCTGCAGGAGAAAAACCCTACAAATGTACATGGGAAGGATGCACATGGAAATTCGCTCGGTCTGATGAACTCACGAGACATTTCCGAAAACATACTGGAATCAAACCTTTCCAGTGTCCAGACTGTGACCGCAGCTTCTCCCGCTCCGACCACCTTGCCCTCCATAGGAAACGCCACATGCTCGTTTGAATGCCTCTATCTCCCGCCTCAGCGTGGCTCCCACTCTCCCAGTTCTCTCTCTGTCCTCCCTCCCATTATCTAACTCATCTTTTTACATGTACATTTTAATTTTGATTCAGCTGGTCTGAATCTCTGAATTTATATCATTCAAACTTCCATATGGTCAGTAGTAAATATTCTCTAATCTTCCCTCTCCTTGCCACGGGTCAGACCTAAAGAATGTGAACAATTTTTTTTTTTTCTTTTTTTTTTCCGGGGATGCTAAGCAAACCCTTCTTAGAGATACGTTTAATGTAATGAAAGCAAGGGAACATGTAAACTAACATAACCAATTGTTTCTCCATGTAATCCTCAAAAGAATGTCAAAGTAAATGTATTAGAAATACAGTATCCAACCTGCTAGTCCTTGCCAGAGGCATCCAGACCTCTGCGCTCTGTGATCGAGTTTGGTGCTCCACAGCAAAAAGAAGGGTGGAACCTTTCACAGATTAGCTAGACATGCAACAGGCTTTCAGACTAGTACAGTCAACTCTTCCATTGTCCTTCACAGATCTGGCTTGTCAATTTGGATTTAGCACTTCATCTAAATGTACGTCCTTTACCCTCCTTTGTGCCTGCAGCTACTAAGGAGGTCTTTGCCACCAGGGAGGTGAGCCAGAGCTGCTGATTTCGGTGGATGATGTCTGTCCGTTGAGGGGGTGGATACTGTACTTGCTAGCGTGGAGTCGGAGCAAAGGGGCATGCAGCAGGGGCAGAGCAAGGCGGGCAAAGGAGGAAGCCAGCCATTCCTGGCC
>NW_006774670.1:4415974-4425890 GCF_000442215.2 Lipotes vexillifer
TTCCTGCTCGCCTAGGGCTTTTCGGAGACAATTCATCATTTGGTTCGCTGGGCAGTACATTCCCAGAGCTTCAGTCTCTATGCACATTCAGCTGTGCGGAACCCTACTGCAAAGCCAGATACTGATGGGGTTCTCCATGCACCTGTCTCTGTTTCTACAATGTCCTTAATGTGGATTACCAAGCATTGATAGGGATGCCACAAAACTATTTGCTCAGTAATGGGAAAAAATCTTTTGGGTAAGGGTATGAATGGTTTTCTTTAATGGCCTTATTTTACCCCACCTACTTAACAGCTTTTT
This sequence comes from Lipotes vexillifer, assembly GCF_000442215.2. Classification (NCBI taxonomy): domain Eukaryota; kingdom Metazoa; phylum Chordata; class Mammalia; order Artiodactyla; family Lipotidae; genus Lipotes; species Lipotes vexillifer. Next base: position 4,416,275 of record NW_006774670.1, read on the forward strand.
TGCAAACAGGGAAACGTTGAGTGGTAATTGTATTCCCCTATCAAATTAATCATGGAGGCTTCATATGGAGACTTTTCTGTGTGAGCTGTAAGGTGCCAAATTGGCTGTCATCTGTGTACATGACACATATCATAAATAAGCATCTGCTAACGCTTTAGTAGATTCCTTCAGTTTAAGACCTGAGAGACACTATTTGTAAATATAAATAGTTGTGAAGCACACATACCTTTCTTGGGGGACAGATTTCTGAAAAATCTAGAAAACCACAGTTCAGGGATTCATAAATGTAGCTCAAATTCCCAAATGTTTACTGTTGGAGCTGGCAATCTCCTATCACTATCAAGTATCCTGTCAGAAGAACAAACTGAAAATGACTCGTGTTTATGTTGAAGATTAATAGCACCATTATTTAGGGGAAGTTTTTCAGAAGCAGGCTTTTGAGCACCATAGTGTAAATGCCAGTAAAAATAATTTATGCGTAGAAATGCCATTGGTCCTAAATTTGAAGAAAGTGGGCGACAGTGGTGTAGTGTGGGTGCATTGAAGCAAATGCACCTTCATCCCTCGATAAAGGATGGAGGAGCAGAGAGAAGCATGGAATCCTGAAGATTCGTCCCAGCCACAACTCAGGATCCAACACAACCTTAACTGGGAGGAATACACTGTTCAACTGTTTTTAAGACAGTGCATGAGTGATTCTGGAGGCCTGCGAATTGTGTGGGGAGCTTACTTTGATGGCGCCGTGTGAATAAAAGTTAGTTGTAGGGACTGCACACCTAAGAGATCCCACTCGTAAGCCCTCGGATCCAACTGAAAGGAGATGTAGTTGAGAAATGCAAAGTAATTTGTTATTGTGGCACTTGGTTTTTCTTTTTTTTTTTAAGCACTGCAAAATTTGTTTAGAATATTAAAACATCCTTATGAGGCTTTTTTTTTTTTTTTTTGCAACTATGACATGAATTGAGGGATTAAAAAAAGAAAATGGCTCTTGGAAAAGTAGGTACTGTCTGTATTGTAGATGCTTAGTCACATTCATGCCAAAATGTTTATTGCTTGAAATGGTTCTTCCACAACACACCGAAGAATTAAGTTGGAGTGCAAAGAACATTTTTGTTTTAATGGAGATAACCAGTTTGTGTGTGTTCTAACCCATCTTGAAGGTGGGAAAAGGGGCAAGAAAGGATAGAATTGATCTTTGAATAATTAGCTGTGAGTCTAAGTCCAGCTGATAGAAAGCTTCATGGGTTCTCATGAAATTTGATGTGTATGCTATGGCATATTGACATTTTTTTTCAGAAAAGCAAGCAATACCCTGCAAAGACTTACATTACTATTCAGCTTGCTTCGATTATGCTAACAGTTCATTAACAAAGATACATTTCAACTCAAAGAAAAGCAACCCAGGAAGCTGTTCTCTGTTCCCACGCTGGTCTATATACTTTAGTTACCAATTGGCTCTTAACCAAATTTTCCTTTTTTATATATATTTGTATTTTACTATGATAGTTGAGAAATTTACTCTCTTAGTAATTTTTAGCTGTTATTGTGGAAGACCCCCAATACAAGATAAGGTACCCTTGAACGTGTGGTTTTAATGATATGCCATGTTACTATCAATGGTGATTTTAATTGCAATATTTTAAATTGATGAGAATGATTTGTAAACATGAAGTTAGTGTTGTATAAATTCTGTTTATTATAGGATTTCTTTGATTATTATCCAAGTGTCATCTTGGGGGAGAAGTCAGAAAAATTAAATCTGTAACCATCATATTTTAGAGTTCTAAAGTGTGAATCTACATCGCAAATGGGCATTAACATTCTAAATCGCCTGGTTTTGAGAATGTGTTAGCAGCATAGCTATGTTCAACTAAGGAAATGCTAAATATCAGAAGTTTCAAGAGCCTTAGAACAGATTTACAGGGGAACTATATATGAATGTGTATATTTTATTAAACACCCATCTGCACTATCAGTGTTGCACTAATGTGGAATTTGGAAAACTATATTGCTGATACTGTATATCTACACATCATTCCTGATTAGATTGTTTTAAAGACAATCTCAAAGGTCTAAGGTTTTAAAATAATTTGATCGGTTTGAAAATACACAGTCATCTTGAAGGAATTGCTGTCATACATGAAGTTGCTCAGAGTGGCCTTTTTTCTCTTGTTGGTCAAGGTTAACAAGTTCTAAATGATTGCAAATTCACTTAAATAATACATTTACAAAGCCATTTTACATGAATTAAACGAGGGCTACAACAATATTATGTTTTACAAATACTAGCACTTTTTTTTTTTTTTTTTTTGCTGTTATGTACTTAGTGTTAGAGGGTCAAAATAATCTTTCTGCTTAGCATCTCTTAAACCATACCTGCAAGTATAGCAGGATTATTACATTTACAGTACTTTAATACTTGTATAAACTATGCAGAAATTTTTAATAAAGTGTAATATATTTTATAAGCTAATAAGACTGAATGGGTAAAGGTTTTTAGCATGCATTAGTATACTTGCAAATACTGAAACATTTTGGTAATCTTTCTTACTAAAGATGTGAATGTTTAATGTTCTTTCTCTGTTTCTACTCGGTAGTCCAATGGGAATTCAGTAATGACATTTTGTCATGTCAAACTGTGAACATAAATTTGTACTGTACAGTCCTCATATACTATATACAGTATGCAATATATGTATTATATACTTGTTAATAAAACCATCAGAATATTACATGTGCTCATGTGATTACTATGTATGCAGTGATCACTAGGAGCAAACCTTAGCAAAGTAACATGTAAGAGGCCCTTACTTAGAAATTTCAAAGTAAATCACCCTTTGATAGGCAATCATTAATGGAAGGAAAGAAAAACAGATCTAACTGGAAAATGCACTATATGAGTTAACTCAGCCCTAAAGCTATGTCCCTGGTTTTCTGATAAGAAATTTTCTAAGTACAAACCATAAACTTGTAGACAACCCAACATAAACCTACAAATTCACCTAGTGCGTTCTTGGAATATTTTACTGTTTATGACCCTACCTGCTTCCAAAAACAATTTTCAGTTTCTTATGTGTAGTACTTTAAGTTTTTAAATAAAGATCAGGATTCGTAGCTTGGGCACTGGGGAATCAGGAATTAAGGTAAATAATTCTGGTAAATAAGGTAAATAAAAACATGATTTTTCAAGCCTTCAGGAAGCCGTGTCCATGGACTGCTGTGTCCTTAGCATCACAGGAACAAGTAGTTTCTGGTGGGCATTTAGAGTTCTTGTTTAAGACAAAATGTCTACTCTCTTGCTCCACCTAAATGTAATTGAAGCTAAGATACTGGCTTTTTAGGTTTCTCAGCAGCTTCCTCCGGCCAGACTTCATCTTAGCATAACGTGAAATAATGTCTGACTGGTGCTTGTCACGTGACTCAACTTCACAGGTTGGAGAGGGGAAGGAGGATGGGATGGAGGCTGAATTCAGCCTTCTGTGCGCTCTCCATCAGCCTTCTCCAGGGAACTTACCTGCTTTTATACTGCGATAGTTGACTGCAAGCTCAAAAGGTATTATATGTGACTATGACATCCTAATGGAATATCACCTTGGATTAGTCCAAATAATTGGCTGTAATTCTCCCACTATATTTCATATATGGGTGGGATGATACTTGCTGATTTCAAAATGAGACCCAGCCTTCTAAGGAAATACTTCCTTACAGCTGGATTCTGCCTGAGTGAGTGATCAGAATGGTGACAAATATAGATTTTATGAGAAACTAAATTCTTTGAGGATTGGTTGAACAAATTAAGATGTTCAGCACACACACACACAAAATACATAATCATTGGCCAATATTTTGTTTGTTTGTTTTACTGTACGCGGGCCTCTCACTGTTGTGGCCTCTCCTGTTGCGGAGCACAGGCTCCGGACACGCAGGCCCAGCGGCCGTGGCTCACGGGCCCAGCCGTGCTGCGGCATGTGGGATCCTCCCAGATCAGGGCACGAACCCGTGTCCCCTGCATCAGCAGGCAGACTCTCAACCACTGCACCACCACGGAAGCCCCATTGCCCAATATTTTAAATGCTGTCAGGTCAAAGAAGGAATTAGGAGACTTGCTGGGGGCAAGTTACCAAGTCTAGTATGCCTTCAAGGAAAGAAGTGGCTTTCAGGGATGGGTTGAGATGGTAGTGAAAACACATATCTATAGGTGTCTAAGTTGAACTATTACAGACCAGAGTGACCTGTGTGTATGTACCAGACAACAATGAATTGCCCTTCAAGGGTACATTTATTTTAAGATGTGTAAACCTATCCTGTTACCATTTCCTATTATCTGAGCTGATCACAGTCATGGTGGCTGGAATGAGACTGTATATGTAGAGAGTGACCCGCAAGTAAAAATGACGTGCCGTAATTAGAATTCTCTTTAAACTTCCTACCTTGGTGGGGGGCGGTTCTCACCAACTTTAGACATGTCTATTGCTTTGAGCGCTTCTGTTTGTTCTGTTCCTGGGTTTGCATTCCCCGTGGGTGTCCTGAGTGGTCTGGGTTAAGGATAGAAGACAGCAACTGGACCTGCAGGTTCCTAGACTGTATCTCTCTTTTACACTGAATACATTCAGTGTTTCTTCCTTCTCAAGACTCAGTATATTAGGGTTCTCCAGAGAAACAGAACGAATAGGCTATATAGATATACATTAGGGTATATAGATACAGATGATATAGATATAAAGAGATTTTTAATGTGGAGTCAGCTCACATGATTAGGGAGGCTGAGAAGTCCCATGATCTGCTATTTACAAGCTAGGAGACCCAGGAAAACCAATGATGTAATTCTAATCCAAAAGCCTGACAACCAGGGGAGCCAATGGTATAAAGCCCAGTCCAAGGGCAGGAGAAGACCAATGTCCCAGCTCAGGAAGACAGGAAGCAAAAGGGGCAAATTCCTCCTTCCTACACCTCTTTGTTTGATGCAGGCCCTCGGTGAATTGAATGATGCCCACCCACACTGGGGAGACAATCTACAAATGCTAATCTCATCCAGAAACACCCTCACAGACACACGCCAAAGTACTGTTTAATCTAGGCACTCGACAGCCCAGTGAAGTTGCCATTAAATGAACCATCACACTCAGGAATTCCAACAGCCCAAGGAATTGGCTTCTAAAGAATTCTGTGTGGCAGAGGAGGGTTTTGAGGACCTTCAAGGCTTACAGATCTGCTCTAGATTTCATCTCCTGCTACAAAGGCCAGCTGCTTCCCTGCAAGTTGCACACCTTCACAGTTATACTCATGCAATCCCCCAACGAAACTAAAATCCCACCACACATTCAAACCAGCATCCTCAGCCCCTACTTTTTGCCCTACACACTTGACCCTGCCTCCTTGAGATCACTCATTACACTCTAATTATTTGTCCAAGACTCTCTTCCCCACCAGAATGAGAAAGCCCACTGTCTGGGATGGGAGTTCTTCACATCTGTGTCCTCAGAACCACACACGCAGTGAATACATCATTAGATAGTGGTTGAAAGAATAGGTGAATCTGAGCTCTAGTCTTAACTTGGGCACTAACGGCTTTCTGACACTTTCATATCAAAGAGACCACCTCTGAAACTTCTCCTGAATTTGTCCTCTCATGTCCATTGCCATCTGCTGCCCCAGCTCAGGCCTCTGGGACTATCACAGAAGTCCCCTCACTCTCTCACTTCAATCATCCTCCTCCACACCAGCCACCAGAACCATCCTTCCAAAACAAAGATCTGATCATGTTATTGTCCAGCTGTTTAAAATCCTTCCATGGGCCTCATTGCACCTGAATTGGTTCTTCTAAATTCAGCCCTATTCCCTTTAAAGCCTCATCTATTACCATAAAATTTTTCTTTTTCTTTTTCCCTAAGAACCTTCAAACACTCTCCAGACTCTATGACTTTGATAGTTGCACAAGATATTCAGGGAGATACTCAACAAACTCCTACTCATCTTTCAAAACCTGACTCAAAAGTAACCTTTTCGGGCTTCCCTGGTGGCGCAGTGGTTGAGAGTCCGCCTGCCGATGCAGGGGACACGGGTTCGTGCCCCGGTCCAGGAAGATTCCACATGCCGCGGAGCTGCTGGGCCCGTGAGCCATGGCCGCTGAGCCTGCGCGTCCGGAGCCTGTGCTCCACAGCGGGAGAGTCCACAACAGTGAGAGGCCCGCGTACCGCAAAAAAAAAAGAAAAGAAAAGAAATCAACAGATACTAACAGACAGAAGTGTTGAATTGTCTGACAAAGATTTTAAAGGAAGTTTCATAAAAATTCTCTTAAAAGCAATTATGGGCATTCTGGAAACAAACAGAAAACTGAAAATCTCAGCAAAGGACATAGAAGATATAAAAAAAGAATCGAGGGCTTCCCTGGTGGTGCAGTGGTTGAGAGTCCGCCTGCCGATGCAGGGGACACGGGTTCGTGCCCCAGTCCGGGAAGATCCCACATGCCGCGGAGCGGCTAGGCCCGTGAGCCATGGCCACTGAGCCTGCGCGTCCGGAGCTTGTGCTCCGCGGTGGGAGAGGCCACAACAGTGAGAGGCCCGCGTACCGCAAAAAAAAAAAAAAAAATCCTCCAGATTCAAGGAGCTGATTAAATCCCCCAAACAATAAACCCAAAGAAATCCCCACCCAGACACTTCATAATCAAACTGCTGAAATGAAAGACAGAAAAAAAAAAAGAAAAAAAAAACCCCAGAGTTAGATGTAACATAGATGAAACATGATATTGAATTTTTACATTGGCAAGTAAATAGATAATAAATACTAGAATTGTAAATGGTTTGTTTTAAGAGATTGTCTTGGCAAGTGAGAATGACAAAAAAGTCAGGGAGAAATACAACCTTATTGGAAGGGGTGGGAGGAAGAGAGGGATGGGCTGGCAGCCATGTGGGAAATGAGTCTCAGAAATGCAGTATAATTTACTCAAGAGTAGGTATAGTTTTGTGGGGTCTGAAGCTTCTCCATTTGAGAGGGGAGAGACTTTTAAGAAAAAGAATACAAAACTATGAACACAAATACAAAATATGAAATCAGTTACGACTGTGAACGTTTATTTCAAATGAGAAAAGAAATCCCAATAAACTGTAAATTTTAAAAGCTGATAGATATGTTAAACAGTACAGAATCTCTAACAATATCATACTGCCTCTTCACAAACCCCCTTGACCGTTTCAACAACACTTGTTTTCTACATTTTTTGGCTGCATAGCCTCTTTCTATGAAAACAGTTTCATAATTTTTCTATAGAGCGAGAATAGAAAGACAAGTCAGTCTTTCCCCTGGTATGGCTGATTAAAATTTGTTTTATTATTATCAATCATTGGATGTATAAAACACGCGGCTTCACACACAGATGTACTCACTTTTGTAGGAATGCTACAGGTTTGTGCCCTACAAATACAGAAATTCTGAAAAAGTCTATTTCATGTGATTCCATCAAAAAGAAAAGACACGATATGCTTCATTTTGAACGATACTCATTGCACTATTGAGTAGATTCTTGACAGGAAGGAACTTTTGTTTGGACCAGGGGTTGAGGAGGAAAACTGAGTCCCATGCTTTGATTTTACAGATGCCTGATGTCTGGGAGCATCTCCCCTGGGTTAGCTTCTGACCCTGTACATTTCAAACCTTGCTTCTCTTCCACTGGCACATCTGGGCCAAATGGCACAGGATCTTCTCTTATTGCTATACAGCCTCTGGCCCTGCAGCTTCACATTGCCGCCAGGTTGAGCCAGCCCAGTGGGTGATAAAAATAGTCCTGGATGTTATTCCCACACTGACAATAACGCAGCACAGAAGTAACATGAAACTTGAATACATCCTGCTAAGCCCAAACAAAATGACATTCCCCAGTTAGTAGTCCTTTAAGAGGGTCCACAAAGTGTGCAAAGCTGCTCCAGTCCCACTAACCTTAGCAGAAGTCACAAAGGAAGCAGACAAGAGTCTTGACCAATTGCAGTCGAAACATCGTACTTCCGCAAATATCAAAAAAAAACAAATGGCCAGGGAGCAGGACACCGGCTCCCTCCCAGGACTTGGAAGGGCCCGTGCAAGTGAGGCCCTGGAAGCTTCATCAGCTTCACAGCAAATCCAACTGGGACCCTACTGGGCTTCAAGCCTGGTTGACAACCCAGCTCATCTGCAGACCTGGTTAGAGAATACAGACTCTAAGGCCTCACCTCTATAGATTCTGACCCGAGAGTGGAAAGGGAAGTGGTGTCTTTAGAAGCTAAGTGGGGTGGGTTGAAGTGGGCGTGGAGATGGGAGGAGGGAGAGGACTGAGAGTACCCACTGAGCCCTCATTATCTTATCTTAAATAAATGAAAAACTCCCTCTGGGGGACTTCCCTGGTGGCGCAGTGGTTAAGAATCTGCCCTGGTCCGGGAAGATCCCACATGCCGCGGAGCAACTAAGCCCATGCGCCACAACTACTGAGCCTGCGCTCTAGAGACCGTGAGCCACAACTGCTGAAGCCCGCGCGCCTAGAGCCCGTGCTCCGCAACAAGAGAAGCCACCGCAATGAGAAGCCCGCGCACCGCGACAATGAGTAGTCCCCGCTCGCCGCAACTAGAGAAAGCCCGCGTGCAGCAATGAAGACCCAATGCAGCCAAAATAAATTAATTAATTTAAAAAAAAATCACTCCGGGACTGGTCCCAGCAACCTGTAAACTCCTCTTCATCTTTTAAAGTCTCCTCGTTTTCTAAGAAATGGGGACCAGGGCCGGCTTCTCCAAACTGCTGTCACTGACCTTCTGCCACAAATGCACATACCCTATTTCTCCTTTTACTCTTCCATTTAGACCCTTTTTATTTATTCATTTTTAAAAATTTATTTATTGAAGTATAGTTGATTTACTATGTTGTGTTAGTTTCTTCTGTAAAGTGATTCAGTCATACATGTATACACTTTTTCATATTCTTTTTCATTATGGTTCATTACACAATATTGCATATAGTTCCCTGTGCTATAGAGCAGAACCTTGTTGTTTATCCAGTCTCTATATAATAGTTTGCATCTGTTAATCCCAAACTCCCAATCCCTCCCTCTCCCACCCTCCTTCCACCTTGACAACCACAAGTCTGTTTTCTATACATTTAGATACTTTTATAAGGCACAACACACACACACACACAAATACACACATACATACCCCTTGCATCTGCTTCTAAGGTCCTGCCACCAGGGCAAACACTAAGGAGCTGAATCTATTGATTGGAATTTTGGACTGGCCACTTCGAAACTAGAAATCTCTTGTCTCCTCCCTGTTATAAAATCTCCACTCAGCTCCCATACAGATAGTTGAGTAATCACATCAATGCAAGCCACCTAGGGTGCACAGGAAGAAAGTTCCTTAAATCCTAAGGATGATTTTCCTTCTAAAAAAAAGAAGCCCTTATTTCTGTACTACTGGAGGGTAAGAGACTTGATGTTTATAACCATGACCTTGAACTACCATTTGAATCATCAAAAACCAACTAAATACTATTTTTAAAACAATAGTAACCCTTGTCATTAAATCTGGCTCTTTTTTTTTTTTTTGACACTTCTGCTGCTCCTAAATGCACAGGTTTTGGAACAGGTCTCCTTTGTTCA
>NW_006774670.1:4425900-4457679 GCF_000442215.2 Lipotes vexillifer
TTTGCTCCTTACCATTCTGAACAACTGGAAAGCTTTTAAACCTCTCTGAACTTCTGTTGCCTGGTCTGTAAAACAGAGGCAGCTCATATCTATCTGATAGTGTTTCAGAATTAAATGACGTCATGTTTGCAAAGTGTTTAGTGCAACGTAGTACTTTGCTCAATAGCTCATAATTATTATAGTTTACTATTTGCGCTTTCAGAACAAATAAGGAGGACATGCAAATGAAATGAAGAAAGAGACCTCAGAATTGCTGAGGTTATGGGAAAAGGACATTCTCCACCACTGTTAATAGGAGAATGCATAATGATCCTTTAGAAAGTAACCTGAGAGTATTTATCAAAATTTAATATGTACATATCTAATTTCTAGGAACCTGTTGCAAACTGATCTAAACTAATTTGACTAGGCGACAACTGTCAGGTTCTGTTGCTAAAATTCATTTCACACCAGTGCGTAGAGGTAGACGATACAACTTTAATACTGAGCCACATACCTCAACTGTGGGTTTCTGATTAGAAGACTTCAGATACTAACTGCCCTGGGGTGTAGACGGGAGATAAGCTATCACACAAACTACCAACACTCGAGGCGGACACGGGGAACTGGCCCTCTGCACTCCATGCCACGTTTTTCTAACACACCTTTCTGTACTACAGAGCCTGGAAAACTAAAAATTACATTTCCTGCGCTCTCTTGCAGCTGAGATTTGGGATGAGAATCACATCTCACCAAAGGCATGTCAGATGTGGTTCAAAATATTCCCTTTCTTACTGATAAAAGTTAAGCCAGAGAGCATGCTTGGTGTGCAGTCCAGATGAGCTAAGCCCAGGATTGGGCTAACTTACCTGCGCCGTCAGGGTAACAGAGGACTGGAATGGCCTTCCCACACTGGGGGAGGGGGAGAGGTGGGGATGACCTGGCAATACTTAGGGCAGAGGAGAATTCTCTTGCAGACAGCTCACTCTCAGGAGGAAGAGAGGGGAAAACCTGAGGTGAGCATGCTCAGTAGTGTTCCCAAATCCACCAACTAGGCTAAGCCACCACCCTCTTCTAGCCACAGCAGAAAATGAGAGGAAGAGAGAGGGCAGGAGTGTCATAAGGTCACATGGAGGAGAGACATCAGGGAGGGTAAGAAAGATTCACCCAAAACAGTCACCTATTGGCACGCAGAAAGTCACGAAAAGGGGCCAAGAGAACCATCACAGTTACTCCATCTACTCCCATTGTTATAAATTTTTCTTTTTTATAAAGAGATGTATTTGTGTACAACTTGCATAGTTAAAAAGGACATGCACGTAAAAGTCATGTGATTTCCACTTCCATTTAGGATAGAGTAGTGTACGGCAGACCAAAGCTTCTGCCAGGAAAAACTGGAAAATCTAGATACAATTTAAAAAAAAAACAACAACCTTCGACAGCATCAGAGGGCTGGATGAAGCAATAAGTCTTCGGCAGGGCAGATTCTGGAGATGGAGAACTGCAGGGGGATGAGCTGCTAATTGGCAGCCGCTTTCCCCGGGGGCCTCTCATCCCACAAGCTGCAGAGGAAGAGGACCCTGTCTTAAAGCAGCTCTCCACCTTTATTCTTTGTCACAGGGGTCTCGTGGCGTGCGCTACAATTTGTAATTAAATGTGGATTTAATTGTATTTTTATCTGTCTCTACCTTTAGACTATGAACTTCTTGCAGGCAGGAGAAAGTTTTGCCTATCTTGTTCACTGCTGTATTCCTAGCTCCCAGCACAGAGCCTGGTACACAGTAAATGTTTAGTTGAATATGTTGAATTCAGTTGAGTTGAGCCGAGTTGAATTGAATTGGATTAAAGCAACGAATGTTTTCTGGCTCTTTCAGATTTCCTGGATTCCAGAGGCACCTTTTCCCAAAACCTGGAGGCCCTATTCTTAACAAGACTTCGTCAATAGGGTCAAATCCAAGCTACTTTCTAACTAGAACTGCATCCTCTGGATCTTGCTCTAATACCTCGAGGGCTTGGAAATGGGAGGGGTTAGGAGCCTTGCCATCAACCTTCTAAAATCCCAGGCCACTTCCACACCAACACCCCAAGGGCCCTAGGCCCTTCTCTCCCTAACCACCCACAGCCCTAAGGCTCTAACAGGAAAAGTTTAAGAACTTCTCTGGGGGATAAATCTTCCCTGGTGGTGCAGTGGTAAAGAATCCACCTGCCAATGCAGGGAAACGGGTTCAAAGCCCTGGTCCAGGAAGATCCCACATGCCGCGGAGCAACTAAGCCCATGCGCCACTACTACTGAGCTTGCACTCTAGAGCCCGCAAGCCACAACTGCTGAGCCTGTGTGCCACAACTACTGAAGCCCGCATGCCTAGAGCCCGTTCTCCACAACAAAAGAAGCCACTGCAATGAGAAGCCCGCACACCACAGTGAAGAGTAGCCCCCACTGGCCACAACTAGAGAAAGCCCGCACGCAGCAACGAAGACCCAACGCAGCAAAAAATAAATTAATAAATTTATTTTAAAAAAAAAAGAAAGAACTTCTCTGGAGGCCTATCAGGCATTTTCTGTTTAACTCAACCCATTTCAATATCTCTCCAAAGTGCTGTAGGTTCCTCAAGTCCACCTCCTCTGCTCAACACTTACCTGGAGATTCTAAACAAGGCTTGTCCTCCTTTGGTCCCCTTCTCTCCCCACCTCCCCCATTCTCACTGGGACCTGGGCTTCCATCCCCTCTATAGGGGCCTCAAAGTCGCAACCCTGAGGGAACCTATGCCCCATGAGTGAGGATGTTGATAGGAAAAAAACTCCATGGTACCTATTTAAGTCCTCAATCGTGGGACACATTGAAAGGATATTTCTAAGTTGGCTTAGACATTCTCAGAACTTGATTCCTCTGCATTTTAAGTCCTTTCTTTTCCTTTCCAAGGATAAAGAACCATGACTGAAGCCAAGGCAACTGGGTTCTACCCCTGGTTCTGCTGCTGTGTGTCCTTGTATCATCCGTTTTCTGATGGGACACTGACCCATTTGCTTTTGGGTTTGGTCCTTGGTAAGGAATTTTATTTTCTTTGAGCACCTTGAGGCTGTCACGCTCAGGGAAACCAATGCATGGGGCCCATATTTACATGAGACTAGGGTATAAATCCGATGCCACGTAATTAAATCACAATGAGAGGCCTTCATGTTTTGTGTGCTACCCACACAGGATCAAGTGACCAGGGAACCCAAACCACTCATGAGAAGGCTATTTTGGTGCCCACAGAAGAACTGCTAGTGCTGTGGGTAAGAGCAGGGGGCCCAGTGCTAGAAGGCCCTTCTCTGCCACCTAACAAGCTGTATGAGATAGTCACCTTCAGTAAGTTACTTAACCTCTCAAGGCATCAAATTTTGGAGTTGTTGGGGGGACAGTACATCTACTCCATAGGTTTATTGTGAGGATTAAGTGGACCATCATATGTCAAGTGCTTAGAACAGCTCTGGGCACAGAGGAAGCCTCTGTAAGTATTAATGCAGCAAATTTACCCAGGTATGGAAAGTCCTAAAAAGCTCTCTCTAGCCCAGGTAGCTCACAGCTCTCCTGATAGGAACCTGGGCCCTCCAGGGGGCTGGATAAACACTAAGGGAGTGGGTCTGAATGCTTCCTTTCTAGGACACCATGCTGGCCACATACTTTTATTGTCACATCAAAGCTTTAAACACAGATTAACTCAGTTGATTAGGTTACACCTTTCTTTGTTTACATTTAGCTCCAGGTTCTGAGGCACCTGGGGGGCAGAGGTCAGGGCTTGCTTCATCTTTAGATGCCCACCGTTTCTCACAGTGCCTATAAAGTATTCCATGTTTCATAAAGGCATGGATTTGATCTTGGTATTTCAAGTCTTCCTGGGCAGCACATCTTGGGGGTGGGGAACACCTGCAGGTAGCCCATCTCATCAATGACTTTCTTCCTAATTTCTCAGTGGGTGACATTTTTTTCTGACTTCTTTCCCAGAATCTGGAAGCCATTTCCCAAAGCCCACTACTTAGTGGAGACCCATGTCAAGAGGGGTGTGTATCCTACAGGGGTCTTTCCTTTCTTCAAGCCCTTATCAAATCTTCTAGTCTTTCAAGGATATACTGATGACTGAGGAATAGATGACCAATGTCTCTCCCAGTTTCTTTCTTTCCCTTCATTTAACAGTCCACTTTAAACCTCAACCTAGAAATAGGAATTTCAAGCAAAGTGGGAGTTGATGGTTTAGTTAAGGCCCTCAGAAGAGGTAAGGGAGCTCAAGAAATTGTCCAAATGGAGTTGCAAGCAGAGTCATTAGACCGGTAAAGGTGCCAACTCAGGGTCTCTTCTTTTACTATTTGTCCTGTGAGCTCCTGTGGACAAGACCAGCGTTCTGCTCGCAGAGATGGATCCAGGACCCAGCCCAGTCCCCAGGTGGAAGAGCTCTGTGTGCGCTTATGAATTGAGTTGTTGGAACTGTCAATGAATTTAAAAAGGTCACAACATCTTGGCTTATGGTCAGGTGCTCAACCAGTGTTTCTTCACGTGGAGTTGGTAAATTGAAAGGCAGTAAGCCCCAGTGACATTGGACACAGAGTCTGGGATTCAGAACCAGATAATCCTGGGATCAAATCCCAGCTTTGCTTGCTTCTCTCAGCATGCCCTGAGCCTCTCCTCGGTAGAGGCCCTACCTCACAAGATTGTTATGAGATGGCATGAAATCATACATGTGAAATCTACATCAGTGATTGCTAACGCTTGCTCAACATTACCTGGGGCCAGAGGCTATTCTAGGGCTTTCCACTTCATCCTCATACAACCTGAAAAGTAAGGTGTTTTTTTCCCCACATACTTTATTTACTTGATTGAAAGACTTCTATGGTCCATAAAATATTTTATGTGGTTGATCTCAGCTTTGTTCGCAATGATTTTGGTGAGTCAAGTTTTGGTTTTCTATGCTCAGGACTCTGTTCAGCGTCTGCCGTTGCCAGTTGGTTTGTTTTATTTCAGGATCAAGGTTGATACTTTCATATCAAATCTTATTTTAATTCCTTCTCTGTCAATTCTTCCCTGGATTCTTAGCCTTGCATACCCGCATGGAACCAGCATCCTCAAGACACCAAGATAAATCCCCCTCCTCCGATATCACATGATCTAATTCTGCCTTCCCCCTCTCGGGCTCTCCAGGCTCCAGCACCTTGGCCATGGGGTCAGATGGGTGCCTCCAGCTCTGCCCTCGAGGAAGGTGCCTTTAACCACCTCACTTCTCACAGGTGAGGATGTTGAGGAAAAGAAAGATAAGTCTCTAGGGTCATGCAGCTAGTAGTGGTGATGCTGGGACTCACACACAGCCCGTGGTCTTAATTAAGGGAGAGCTGCGGGGTGCCTCGTGTGGCTAGTAAGTACTCAGTAAAGGGATACTGTTATTATTGCTGTAGTCGTGTCTGAGGAGCAGAGAACCCAAGTTCCCACAGCTGCTCCACAGCAGAGCGGGAACACCGAGGCCTCCGCATTCAGACCCGGGTCTCCGGGACTTCTTTCCCAGCTGCTTTCTCCAAGGCCTGTTCTGGGCAGCCACACCCAGCGTTGTCACCACACCCTGTGCTGTGCTCAGAAATTCAGGCCACACCCTGCCTGCTCCCGGAGGGTAAACAGGGCCACCTGAGAAGGGCCACATTGTTGTGCCTGCAGTGTTTTGGCTTCTAAGTGCCACAAATCAATAAGCAGTAAAGGTCAGAACCGAGGCCTTCTTGAACTTCAGCTGAACTCCGCTCCCAGCCAGTTAGTCACGAGGAACCCGATTCCAGGAGAGAAAACTTCCTTGTGGCCTCTAGTTAACTACTTTGAAGGAGGGAGTGTGCAGTTCGGAGGAGGTGGGGACGCCTCATGTCCCCAGAGGAAGGCAGGAAGTTTACCAGTGTCACCAGAGCAGAGAAAACTGCCCTGGTCCCAATAAGGTTTGCAGTCGTGAAAGTGCACGCCGTGAAAGAGCTGCCTGCATGACTAGGTTTAATTACAACAGCTAAGATTGATGCAGGACTTCCTGTGCACCAAGCACTGTGTTTAATCTTTACCTGCCTGAACTCACTGGAGGTGCTCAACGATCCTAGGAGGTGGATTTTATTATCTTCATTTCACAAATGAGAAAACTGTGGTGCAGAGGAAAGGTAAATAAACTGCCTGGGGCCTGCTCAGCCCACATGAGGCAGATCTAGAATCTGAACCCAGGCAATCTCCCTGGAGGCTGGCCTGGGGGTATTTCTCTCTGTTTTCCCTCTCAGTCAATTTTGAATCAGATTTCTAATACCAAAGTATGCACAGAAAAAGGATGACTTGGAGGGGCTGAAAAGGGTCCCCTGAAAACTGCTAGGGCTCCTCGGGGCAGCTGGGGAATGTGTAAGATGTTGGAGAAACTTGCATCCCCAGGGCAATCAACTCTGTTGCTGCCTCTAGACTGAGAAGCCCCCATTTAAGGTGAGGCCCCTCACCCGATCTTTATTGCAGACTATCACAAGGGTGGAGGGAGCGTCTGGGTGGGGGACATACCCCTCAAAGTTATTCGCAGAGTTATTCTCTCAGCACTGTGAAACGTACAAGTCCTGCAGAATCTGGTCTGGCATTTCTGTCTACGGTGCAGGTTGAAGTTTGGCCTTCTGGGGTTGCTCCTCTGAGCTAATTTCCTGCAAAGGATATGACAAAGGTCACTAGAGAAAAAACACCTGGGCACAAGTTCCAAAGGGGTAATACAGCAAGCACAGCACGGCCCCTGACCTTACAGCCCGCGGGGAGGACTGATGTGGTCCAGGCCACCCTGAGAGCTGGGGCTAGTTTTCTGAGTGTGATAAGAGAAATCTGTGCCTCTAATGTCTTTCTGGTTTATCTGCTTGGGGCTTCTGCAGGTTTATTGGGTTTGTGGTTATCCATGCCCATTGCAGGCCCTCCAAGAAATGTACTGGATCATTCCCTTGATTATTTCCATGTATTTGATCATTGCTTTAAGGATGATAGACAAAATTTAAAATCAGGGCTTCTACTGATAAAGTGTCTTGAGTTGTGGTTCTCAATAACTGAGGCAATCAGTCTTTTAGCGGGAACCCAGAAAATGTGGACTATGGGCGCCCCCTGCTGGAAAGGGGAAGCCAGAAATCTGGGGCCTCGAGTTCAGAGCCAGGGCTCTTCTGAGGCTTTTGGGGCCTCAGCTAGATGGCTCTTCTTCTTGTCCTTCCAGGACTAAATTGTATAAGAGTAGTGAAAGCCTTAGTGGTAAAGAGGATGGATTCTAGAGCTAGACAGCCCGAGTTCAAACCCTGTTTCTGCCGGTGCTGTGTGACTTTGGGCAGATCATTAAACGTCTCTGTGCCTTATCTTCCTCATCTGTAAAATCGGGATGATATTACTAGAACTTACCTCAAAAAGCAGTTGCAAGAGATAAACCAAGTAGTAGCTCAAACACTGAGACATAAATGAAGTGATAGGTGTAAATTAGTATTATAATTGTTAATTATAATATATGTTGATTATTGCTCTTATAAATGCTATCACTGTTATTCTCCTTGTTATTGTTAATAAAATCTAAGAAAATGCTCCCACCCGCTCTCTCAGCTCTAGGTGTCACTCTCATGGCCATCAGTAATTCTAACAATTTAGGAGTCATTAACAGGGAGATACCACAAAGAGTATGATGCAGATAATGATATATAAAAAATACATCTCCCATCCCACCCCTCAGTAAATACTCAATTACTGTCAGCTGTTAGTCATTCAAACTTTGGCATGTATCACAGGACACATTATTCTAGACACCAAAGGAAGGGAAGAAATCGTTAACACACTTCCAATAATAAAGCTTTCTCAAAGGAAACGGTTGAGTAACTTTTGCATCAGCGAGGCACTTCCGAAGTTTGTTGGGTCTGCTGGCTTTCTCTAGATAGCAAAACAAGCTGTAGGCTGCCTTTTATTTCTGCTTTTGGTGAAATTTAATAAAGTTTAGTGTCTGAGGTAGCAACAGGCAGCCCCAACTGAACAATTAGTTTTCTTAGAAATTTGGGGATTATATATTTGTATATCCACATACACACATATGCATTTATGTATGTGTATGTATGCCAACATGTATACCTATATATTACATTTTAAGGCATTTGCATATATACACATGTATTGTGAATTTTTTTTTTTTTTCGGTACACGGGCCTCTCACTGTTGTGGCCTCTCCTGTTGCAGAGCACAGGCTCCGGACGCGCAGGCTCAGCGGCCATGGCTCACGGGCCCAGCCGCTCCGCGGCATGTGGGATCTTCCCGGACCGGGGCACGAACCTGTATCCCCTGCATCGGCAGGCGGACTCTGCGCCACCAGAGAAGCCCGAAAGAATTTTTGATAGTTATAGGGCTACACAGGGCACTGTATTCTTAAGGAGTTTGGAAGTTGGGCAGGGCAGGGCTTAGAAAGGGAGGCGGTGGTGGTAGTGGTGACAGGGTATCTAAATGATGAGGCTAGCAGGTGGAAGACCCCAGTAGCTTGATTTCAGTGGTAGCTGGTAGTTGTGGTAGAAAGAGCTTTGCCATCCCTTTGCCTGGAAGAACTTGTGCTTGGCATCACTACTTGTGGAACGCCCTTCCTGACCTCAGCACCTGGATCGAGCACCTTCTCTGAGCCTCTGCAGCACCCAGTACTGGTCGTAGCACTTTATCCCTCTCATGAGAGTAAAGCCATGCCTTTCCTTCTCACTTCTGTATCTCCAGCACAGAGTTGGCATGCAATAAATACTTGTCGTGTGGATGAATGGATAAGCAAACCAATGGACACACGCATGAATGGGCAAACGAATGAATGAGAAAATAAATTAGAGAAGCAGAGGTCTGTGAGTCTGGAACTGAGAATGATTCCTACGTGAGAAGTCCAGAGAGGCAGAGCCAGAGCCTGGGATTTAATATCTGCTGGGGTTTGCCTCCCGGTAGAAAGAAGGATCAATGGCAGCCGCATTTTAGCCCAAGTACATAACTTTGTGTTCTGAGTCAGGAAGGCTTTCTTCTGAGGCTGAGGAATTTCCTAGCTGACAAGATAGTCTTCAGTGCAGCCAGAGGTGGGCAGGAAGTCATTTTGGATGAGGTCACCCTGCGGCAGTTTAAATAACACACAGTACTATCAACACCTAGAATCAGCATTTAAGTATCTTCATATACCCTCTATAGTTCAAACTTTTCGTCAGCCTTGTGAAGTGGTGTATGGTCAGGCCACTCAAGATGGCTGCACTCTTGCTGTCTGTACATCCCCTGCTGGACCAGTGCCTGCTTCACCTACACACACACCCTACTCACATGACTACCCAATCCTCTTAATCATAGGGCTGAAGCAGTAACTGCCTATATGCTTGCCCCGTGCCCCAGCTGCTGGTTTCCCTGGTAACTGATGAGCCAACCTGACGTCAATCCCCTAGATAAATGGTAAACTCTCACCTCCCCCAGTAATGAAGACTGTTGCCATGTCCTGCCGTCTGCCATACACGGTGGGGTATCACTCCAGGACTTTTGCCTCGGACGTGTAAGATTCCCTATCCAATAAACTGTTGATGTCTCTGGCTCTTTGGCCTTGAGGCTGGGTAATTACAAGGCTTGCAGGGCTGCAAGGTGTAGGATAAACATGATTATCCTACAGGTCAGAAAACTGCACCTCAAAGAAGATGGATGACCTCCTTGAAGTCACTCTGCTGCTAAGTAGCAAAGTCAGGAGTCACCCAGCTCTGTTGGTCCTGGATCCACTTTAGCTATTTGGAAAAACAGGGGTGATGATGGCAAAGGTGAAGAAAGGGAAGGAAATCTACCTGTTGGTTAGGACAACACTCACTGCCATAACAAACTCTGAAACTTGTAATCTCTCTAACAATAGAAGTTTGTTTCTTCCGCACATAAAGTCCAAAGTAGCATAAAAGTCGGCTGAGCAGATGTCTTTCCTCCAAGCAGGGATCCGGGAACCTATGCTCCTTCCATATTGTGGTTCCACCAGCTTCAGCACGTGACTCAAGCGGCTGTGCCCATCTGCATCAGGCTGGCAGGAAGGGAAAGAATGTGGAGGGTAGGCAGTCGCGTGGGTCAGACTTGGAAGTGGCGCGTATCACGTCCCAGCACATTCCTTTGGCTAGAATTCAGTACTTTGTCAATACTTAGCAACTGTGAAACTGCAGGAAAGGCTGGAGACCATACAGCAGCTCTATGCCCTGGAAGAAAGGAAAATGAGTTTGGTAGAGCTGGGCCGTCCCTGACACAACTCATATCCTACAACCAGGAACATGAGATTCCAGCACAGAGCCAAAGCACCCATCAGACCTCTGCTGGGGACATGAGCCCCCAGGAGAGCTTGCAGGAAGACAAACCTTCAGCCGTACCTCAAGCTGCAAACATGCTGAAAGCCCTTCTGTAATGAGCCCTGATTGTTTTATCCTCTCATTTGGGGAAATACCCCCCTCCAACTTCAACCTTGCCAGTTCTAGTAGCCCCAGACCCATGGCTAGAGATGGGCACATGCCCAAGTAGCCCCAAGTATATTTCTTTATCCCCTAAGAATCAGGAGTTGGTTTAGGGAAGGTCATGTGATCCATGGAGAGCCTATTGGCATCTTCCGCTAACCAGTTAAGAAGGCTCTTAATTCTCTAGTTACAAGGCTGTAAGAAGGGAAGGGGTGGGTGGTCTGGCATCATGCTTGCAGCCTCACAGAGCAGCTGGAAGCATGAAGGCAGCATGCGGAAAAGGACAGAGACAGACAGATTTGACAGCTTTAGAATCCCTGGATCCTTAAGGCCATTCCTTCCCCGTCATTTCTGTAGTTTCAGTATATAACCCAGTACTTTCTCTCTTTGCTTAATCTAGTTCAAGTTGAGTCTGTCCCTTGCAACTCGAAGAGTCATGACTTCAAAAAAGCATGACTTCATACATCCACAATGCCAGGAGACATTCTAGAAGGTAGATAAGATCAACAACAAATCTTTTTTTTTTTTTTTGTCTAGTGCTAGCCATGTTCACGTTCTCTTACGCACACATACATACCCTACACACACCATTATGGGCTTGTGTCCCCCCCAAAAGATATGCTGAAGTCCTAACTCCCAGCGCTTCAGAATGTGAGCTTATTTGTAAGTAGGGCCTTTAACAGAGGAAATCAAGTTAAAATGAGGTCATTAGATTAGGCCCTAATCCAATATGACCCATGGTTCCCTTATAAAAAGGGGAAATCTGGACATGCACAGAGGGAAGACGCATGTGAAGAGAGGCAGAGGTCGGGGTGATGCTTCTGCAAACCGAGGAGCGCCCAAGATTGACGGCAAACCACCAGAGGCTAGGAGAGAACAGAGTATCCCTCACAGCCCACAGAAGGAGCCTTGCAGACACCTTGATCTCAGACTTCTAGGCCTCCAGAACTATGAAATAAGAAATGTCTGTTGTTAAAGTCACCCAGTGCATGGCTCTTTGCTAGGGCAGCCCTAAGAAACTAATGACTTTGCCAGAGTTATCTCTTTCAGGAAGAAAAGCAATAAGTATTTTTCTTCGTCTCTGTAAGCTCTCTGGAAAGGCCTTGAGGAGTTCCCATTTCTCCTTTCATATTATATATTTATATACATGAGTGGGAAAGCAAATAAAGAAGAAGTTTAAAGCCATGTAGGATACAGATTCTTTTTTATTTCATACACGTGTGCACGTGTGTGTGTGTGTGTGTGTGTGTGTGTGTGTGTGTTTTGGACATGAAGGAGGAGGTTATCATAATGATAACAGCAATTGCCATTTATTGTCCACTTTATGTCAGGTACAGCTCTTGTTCATTTTAAAGATATTATCTCTATTACTGCTAGAAGAAAGTGTAGTGTCTCTTGATGTGAAGCCAGTTCAGACCTGAGTTTGAATCCCACTTCCGCTGCTTATCAGGTATTAGGCCTTGGTCATGTAACTTAACGTCCATGAGCCTTTTTTTCTCAATGGAATAATAATTTCTACTTTGTGGAATTTCTGTAAGATTAATGCAATTTTATATATATATATATATATATATATATATATATATATATATATTGATTATCTTATAGTAAGTCCCCTAATAAATGGTAAATGTTACTATTCATCTTCAGAATCACCCTATATGACGGGCATTTATACTTCCAATTTTATAGATGAGGAAACTAAGTCCCACATGCTAATAAGTGACAAAAACTAAATTGGACCCAGATCTGTCTGGTGGCTTCAAAGCCAACATCTTTCTACTGTACCCTCTTTGAAAAGAAAATGACCCCAAAAGCAACAATTCATCCATCCAGCACAGTTACATTTTAAGTGAATTTGAATTACATGTGTTTGAAATTGTGATACAAGACATTCACAAGGTCTCATTTTGTGCTCAAAATGAAAAAGAAATCACACAAATCCCCAGAATTAAAAATCAAGAATTGCTCAATTTCAAAGCTGTTCAGACAAGTGAATTACAAACTGACACTTTGGTTCTAAAACAGAAATTCTCTCTTCCTTTCATCAGTATCTTGTGAACTATGCTGCTATTCACATGGCTCAGAACTTCATCAAGTGATTTTGGTGACAACTGTGCATTTATTATATGTTTTAAAATAGCATGTGACCATTGTCATCAGAGCATTTATAGCGTGGTGATGCAGAAAGGCACCAAAAGCAATGCATTTATTCCAGACTTTAGATGTCATAAAAAGGCTTTGAAGAAGGCCTAACAGCCATTATGATATGATAT
The DNA here is from genome assembly GCF_000442215.2 of Lipotes vexillifer. Classification (NCBI taxonomy): domain Eukaryota; kingdom Metazoa; phylum Chordata; class Mammalia; order Artiodactyla; family Lipotidae; genus Lipotes; species Lipotes vexillifer. The sequence goes on from NW_006774670.1 coordinate 4,438,605, forward strand.
GCTTGCAATTTAGCAGACTCGTTTCTGCAAAATATCAGAGATCATCTAAAGAAATGAAAAGCATCATTTAAAGGAAGTTACAGGTCAATGGGTATGTGCTCTGGGAACATACTCCTCCATACTTTAAAGTTATTAATGTGGGAAATTTTGCTTTGAATTACATGGGTTTTGAATAGCACAGAGTCTTCAGGAACGCATCCATTGTATAAAATGAACCCACACTAAAGATATCGTCACCTACTCCCAGGAACTCAAATATCCCAATGTACTTGGTAGCCGTGTTTCTTATTATGATTTATAAGTTGAAATTTGACTTCCACATCAGTCTCTAATGAGTTTGATTATTATAAGTCACCTCTGGAAATACTGAGGAAAATCGATTTCCTGCTTTGTAAGAGGGCCTGGTATTTAATGCAACAGCCCAGTCCCTGATATGCAATAGCATCCAGTGCACCTAGGTGGACGCCAGTCTCATCTCTCAATTTCTACCCCCAACTTGGACAGAGAGCCAGGGCCTTCTGTGACGCAAGTGGAAGCTGTACCATGGCATGCAGTATGCCACTTATAATACAGGTTTCCATTTATTAATTTTTGTGTGTGTGTCAGGCACAATCCTAAGTACTTTACATATGTTATTTTATTGACCCAACAATCCATGGGTATAGACAAAGAAGAAAACTAAGGCATGGAAATGTTGAATAACTTGTCCAGGTTATTAATTAGGATGTGGCAGAGACGGTTGTTTCACTGTCTACATTTTAGTTTTAAGTACTTCCATATATACAGTGTGATATATGTATTGCTCTGGTTAAGCCACAATTCAGGGGGTCTATTCTGATAAATAATTGGCCGTCCGGGGTGGGCAGCAGCATTCTCATGAGGAAGCCTGTGCTCCTGGTTACCATACCTGCTTCTGTTATTTGTATCTCAATCAGCATCTAATGCGTTGCCAATCAGTACAGCAGGTGTCAGAAACGGCTTTTCCTTTGTGATCACAGTGGCTTATTAACTAGCATGATGGATTTTAGAAATGGGCTCTGATTGGAGCAATTAAAGGTATTTAAAACATGTGGCTCAGCCAAAATATTTTAGAGATACTCCCCACAATTGCATAAATGAAATACATGGACCCTTGACATCTGTAGCTTTCACCCTTAAGGGTTCACTCTAACTTGTTCCATCGGACAGCCATGGATTCAGAGGATCCTGGCTCACTCCCCATTCACTGCCAGCTGTCAAGGGAAGAGACCCCTGTGTCTGGATATTTGGTGAGTCTGCTTTGAATGTCCTTATCATGTGAGGTGGTGGATAAAGCACCTATGAAGGGACAGAAAGTCGCAGCTTCCTTCAGGCTAAAAAATAGTTTACAGAAATGGTTCTGTACTTGTCAATAAATGTTTGCTTAATAACTATCTGTCTACGGGGCAGAATTATAACCTGGTCAGCGAGGTTGTGAGGAAGGAAGGCACTTGTCCTCACTTCAAACCTGCTGTGACTATAACAGAAACCAAGGGTCGTGCCTGATCAAATTTACTCAGGTCAGTTTCATCACTGGTACTGAACCCAGAACTGTGTGTCTCCAGGAGCAGCTTTTAACCATGAGGCTAGAGTAAGACCACGACAGTTCAAAACAAACAAAACATCATGGCTTCAACCTTGGAAATAACAAGGAGGTGAAACAAAAGAGAATAACCCAAGAATCTGAGAAAACATCATGTGTAGCTGACTTCAAATAGGGCCATACCCCAAGACGTCGGTCTCTCCCAGGAATGTCTAGCATGATTGAAGGGAGGAAAAACCGGTTGGCTCTCCTGCTTTCCTACAAGCCCCTACTGCCCTGGCCTCTTTGGGTCAATATGTCAGAGATGGCCATCATCTTTGACTTGGGAACTAATGGAACTGGGCTAACCACAACTGAGATGTTATCAACAGGAAGTTGGACGAGGTGCTTGCCATTAAACATCGGGTACTTCTTGAGAAGTACTGACATGTTTTGAAAACCAGAACACATACTCTCTTCAGGAAGCCTTTGCATTTATCGGAAGGGAGGGGAACTTGTTCCCTATCGAGAGTCTTATTTACCGTGGCCTCTATCCCTGCCCTCAGCTTCCTCATTGCCCAGGTCTGGGTCCAGTCTCGGTACTTCCTGGCTTACCCTCTCCTCCTCCCCAACCCCAATGAACTGAGCCTTGACTAGATTCTGAACAGAATTTCTTCACCTCTCGTTTGCTTAGTGGCTTATAGAGAAAACAACCAAGTTATCCAAAGCTCTGTTGACCGTAGAGCATCTAAAATAGTCACCTTGAAACAAATGTTGCATTTCTTCTGCTGAGGTGATGAATTATATTGACTTTTGAAAGAGAAATCAACCTGGAATTTCCAGAATAAACCCTTTTAACAAATCAACTTGGTCACAATGTTTTTATATTTTTTATGCATACATGGCTGGATTCAGCTTACTGATATTTTATTTTGGATATTTTCATCTGTATGTGGGATTGACCTATAATTTTCCTTACTTTTAATGTCCTTGTCATATTTTGGTACCAAGGATATGCTGGCCCTTTAAAACAACTTGGGAATTGTTCCCTCTTTTTCTATTGCCTGGAAGAGTCTGTGTAAAATTGATCTTGTTTCTTATTTTAAGGCTTGGTCAAATTCTCTGGTGAAGACATTTCAGCCTGAAGTTTTCTTTGTGGGAATGATTAACTTAAAGAGTCAATTTTTAAAAATATTTATATTCAGGGAATTCCCTGGTGGTCCAGTGGTTAGGACTCTGTGCTACCACTGCAAGGGGCACGGGTTCGATCCCTGGTCAGGGAACTAGGATCCCTCAAGCTGCATGGCATGGCCAAAAAAAAAAAAATTATATTCCGATTTCTCATGGCCATTTTGGCAAGATATTTTTCTAAGAATTTGTCCAATTCATCTACAATTTTTAAATTTATTACTGTTTATAATATGATCTATTTAGTATCTAAGGTGAGGTCTCCTTTTTCATTTCTAATATTGGTAATTTAGGCCTTCTCTATTTTGTTTATGATCAGTCTCACCAGAGTTTTTACCTTGGACTTTACCGAATTTCTCTATTGTACATTGTTTCCTAGTTCATTCTGATTTTATCTTTGCAATTTCCTTCCTTATGCTTTCTTTGAGTATGATTTGCTGTTCTTTACCTAATTCCTTGAGACAGTTTATAGATTCTCAGGTTTTCTTTTTTTTTCTGATATAAACATTTAACATAAATAGCACACCTATGGAAATATAAAATCCTACAGGAACAACCAAATTTAGCACCCTAAGGAAATTTCAAAACTCAGACTGAGTCCAACAGGAATTAATGCAGCTCAGTTTATATTTTACCATTACACTGTTTGAATTCTAATACTCAAAAATCCTGTTAAATGAGGCAAATTGAAAACATAATTTACAGTTTTACCCCTATCTCCATCAGTCCCACCAAAATGGCAGTGACTAAAGGGCTAAAAAAAAAAAGATATAAACCCACAAGGACCAAGGGAAAAGAAAGAAAAGAAATATTTTGGAAGCTGAAAGCATATAGACAAGTGATTACTGACATAGCTGCTGATCAAAAGAAGCTGAAACCAATGCTGACAGTGGGGCAGCCTGGAAGCAGGCTGATTTGAGTCACAGAACCTTGGAAAGAGTCAGGAGTTGGTGGCTCTAGGGTGAAAGTGAGGCTGAGAACAGAAGACTGGTTACAAGTCTGTACAAGAAGCACATAGACACCCTCTCAACCCCACAAGATCTGTCTACCCTCCACCCTCAATCTCAGAAGTCCATAGGCTGACTCTCTAAAGAAAGCAGCCAGAGAGACTTTAAGATTCAGGGGGCAGGGCACCATACAGAAAATTGGGGATCGAGTGTAGTTCTACTTCCTAAAGTGTGGACCCCCATCCCCTTTCCTTCACTCCAGTCTCAGAATGCTGGTAACCAAATCAGAGACTGAAAGTTTCCTCTCTGGGGAAACTGACTAGACTGAAAGAAAAGACTCAAAGAACTAACAAATGGGTGCCTCCCAGTGAAACAGCCTAGGAAGATCACCCTGCAGGAAATTCCCATTGGCAAGCTTCCTATAACCTACAATAGCACATGTGCGTGCACACACACACAGCTTCCAACCAGTTTCTCAATCCCTCACTCTTAAACAGGAGAAGGAAGCTAAGGATGACTGAACATCTGAGACAACTTTCTAATAGGAAAACTGAGATCAAAACAAAAGTTTCTTTTTTTCAAAAAGCTCAGTAGAAAGAAAAATAATACAAGGAGCCGAAGAAGACTTAAAAAGCTGTAATTAATATGCTCGGGGGGGGGGGGCGGGAAAAGAGAAGGAAACTAAGAGGTTATATAAGAGTTCATTGAAAGACCAAAAATCGAGCACTTGGAAATTAAAATTATGACAGCATATATGCAAAATACAACAGAAAGTTTGGAAGATAAAGTTTGGAAAATATCCCAGAAAGCAGAAGAAATATAACAAATGGAAAATAGAAGAGAAAAAAATTTGAAGACTAGAAGAATAATATAATATGCAAATAAAATAGGAGTTCCAGAAAGAGAGAACAGAGAAAATGGAGGGATTGAAATTATTCAGAAAATAATTCAAGAGGACCTTCAAGATGGCGGAGGAGTAAGACGTGGAGATCACCTTCCTCCCCACAAATACATCAAAAATAATCTACATGTGGAACAACTCCTACAGAACACCTACTGAACACTGGCAGAAGACCTCAGACTTCCCAAAAGGCAAGAAACTCCCCACGTACCTGGATAGGGCAAAAGAAAAAACAGAGACAAAAGAATAGGGACAGGACCTGCACTAGTGGGAGGGAGCCATGAAGGAGGAAAGGTTTCCACACACTAGGAAGCCCCTTCACTGGAGGAGACGGGGAGTGGCGGGGGGGGGAAGCTTCGGAGCCACGGAGAAGAGCGCAGCAACAGGGGTGCGGAGGGCAAAGCGGAGAGATTCCCGCACAGAGGACCGGTGTGGACCAGCACTCACCAGCCCGAGAGGCTTATCTGCTCAACTGCAGGGGTGGGCGGGGGCAGGGAGCTGAGGCTCCAGTTTCGGAGGTCAGATCCCAGGGAGAGGACAGGGGTTGGCTGCGTGAACACAGCCTGAAAGGGGCTAGTACACCACAGCTAGCCGAGAGGGAGTCCGGAAAAAACTCTGTACCTGCCTAAGAGGCAAGAGACCAGTTTTTCAGGGTGCATGAAGAGAGGAGATTCAGAGCACTGCCTAAACAAGCTCCAGAGATGGGCAGCATGGACACCAGAGACGGGCATGAAATGCTAGGGTTGCTGATGGAGCACCAAGAAGCCTGTGGGCAAGCACAGGTCACTATCCACACCTCCCCTCCCTGAAGCCTGTGCAGCCCGCCACTGCCAGGGTCCCGGGATCCAGGGACAACTTCCCCGGGAGAACACACGGTGCGCCTCAGGCTGTTGCAGCATCATGCCGGCCGCTGCCGCTGCAGGCTTGCCCCGCATTCTGTACCCCTCCATCCCCCCAGCCTGAGTGAGCCAGAGCCCCCTAGCCAGCAGCTCCTTTAACCCCCTCCTGTCTGGGCAAAGAACAGACACCAGAGGGCGACCTACACGCAGAGGTGGGGCCAAACCCAAAGCTGAACCCCAGGAGCTATGTGAACAAAGAAGAGAAATTTCTCTGTGCAGCCTCAGGAGCAGCAGATTAAATCCCCACAGTCAACCTGATGTACCCTGCATCTGTGGAATACCTGAATAGACAATGAATCATCCCAAAATTGAGGCGGTGGATTTGGGAGCAACTGTAGAATTGGGGTTTGCTGTCTGTCACAGACTAGTTTCTGATTTTTATGTTTATCTTAGTATAGTTTTTAGCACTTGTTAGCATTGGTGGATTTGTTTATTGGTTTCGTTGCTCTCTTCTTTATTTTACTACTTTTTTATTTTATAATTATTTTTAATAACTTTATTTTATTTATTTATTTATTTATTTCTCTCTTTTTTTCCTCCCTTTTCTTCTGAGCCGTGAGGCTGACAGGGTCTTGGTGCTCCAGCCAGGTGTCAGGCCTGAGCCTCTGAGGTGGGAGAGCCGAGTTCAGGACATGGGACCACCAGAGACCTCCAGGCCCCACATAATATCAATCAGAGAGAATGCTCCCAGAGATCTCTGTCTCAACGCTAAGATCCAGCTCCACTCAACGATCAGCAAGCTCCAGTGCTGGACACCCCACGCCAAACAACTAGCAAGACAGGAACACAACCCCACCCATTAGCAGAGAGGCTGCCTAAAATCATAATAAGGCCACAGACACCCCAAAACACAGCACCAGATGTGAACCTGCACACCAGAAAGAAAAGATCCAGCCTTATCCACCAGAACACAGGCACCAGTCCCCTCCACCAGGAAGCCTACACAACCCACTAAACCAACCTCACCCACTGGAGGCAGGCAGACACCAAAGACAATGGGAACTACAAACCTGCAGCCTGTGAAATGGAGACCCCAAATACAGTGAGTTAAGCAAAATGAGAATACAGAGAAATACGCAGCAGATGAAGGAGTAAAGTAAAAACCCACCAGACCAAACAAACAAAGAGGAAATAAGCAGTCTACCTGAAAAAGAATTCAGAGTAATGATAGTCAAGATGATCCAAAATCTTGGAAATGCAATGGAGAAAATACAAGAAACGTTTAACAAGGACCTAGAAGAACTAAAGAACAAACAAACAATGATGAACAACACAATACGTGAAATTTAAAATTCTCCAGAAGGAATCAATAGCAGAATAACTGAGTCAGAAGAATGTATAAGTGACCTGGAAGATAAAATAGTGGAAATAACTACTGCAGAGCAGAATAAAGAAAAAAGAATGAAAAGAATTGAGGACAGTCTCAGAGGCCTCTGTGACAAGATTAAATGCACCAACATTCAAATTATAGGGGTCCCAGAAGAAGAGAAAAAGAAAGGGACTGAGAAAATATTTAAAGAGATTACAATTGAAAACGTCTCTAATATGGGAAAGGAAATAGTTAATCAAGTCCAGGAAGCACAGAGAGTCCCATACAGGATAAATCCAAGGAGAAACACGCCAAGACACATATTAATCAAACTTTCAAAAATTAAATACAGGGCTTCCCTGGTGGCACAGTGGTTGAGAGTCCGCCTGCCGGTGCAGGGGACGCGGGTTCATGCCCCGGTCCGGGAGGATCCTGCATGCCACGGAGCGGCTGGGCCCATGGGCCATGGCCGCTGGGCCTGCACGTCCGGAGCCTGTGGTCCACGACGGGAGAGGTCACAGCAGTGAGAGGCCCATGTATCACAAAAAAAAAAAAAAAAAAAAAAAAAATTAAATACAAAGAAAAAATATTAAAAGCAGCAAGGGAAAAATAACATACAAAGGAATCCCCATAAGGTTAACAGCTGATCTTTCAGCAGAAACTCAGCAAGCCAGGAGGGAGTGGCAGGACATATTTAAAGTGATGAAAGGGAAAAACCTACAGCCAAGATTACTCTACCCAGCAAGAATCTCATTCAGATTTGATGAAGAAATTAAAACCTTTGCAGACAAGCAAAACTAAGAGAATTCAGCACCACCAAGCCAGATTTACAACAAATGCTAAATGAACTTCTCTAGGCAGGAAACACAAGAGAAGGGAAAGACCTACAATAACAAACCCAAAACAATTAGGAAAATGGTAATAGGAACATACATATCGATAATTACCTTAAATGTAAATGGATTAAATGCTCCAACCAAAAGACATAGACTGGCTGAATGGATACAAAAACAAGACCCGTATATATGCTGTCTACTAGAGACCCACTCCAGACCTAGGGACACATACAGACCGAAAGTGAGGGGATGGAAAAATATATTGCATGCAAATGGAAATCAAAAGAAAGCTGGAGTAGCAATTCTCATATCAGACAAAATAGACTTTAAAATAAAGAATATTACAAGAGACAAAGAAAGACACTACATAATGATCAAGGGATCGATCCAAGAAGAAGATATAACAATTGTAAACATTTATGCACCCAGCATAGGAGCACCTCAATACATAAGGCAAAAGCTAACAGCCATAAAAGGGGAAATAGAGAGTAACACAATAACAGTAGGGAACCTTAACACCCCACTTTCAGCAATAGACAGATCATCCAAAATGAAAATAAATAAGGAAACACAAGCTTTAAATGACACATTAAACAAGATAGACTTAATTGATATTTATAGGACATTCCATCCAAAAACAACAGAATACACTTTCTTCTCAAGTGCTCATGGAACATTCCCCAGGATAGATCATATCTTGGGTCACAAATCAAGCCTTGGTAAATTTAAGAAAATTGAAATTGTATCAATTATCTTTTCCAACCACAACGCTATGAGACTAGATATCAATTACAGGGAAAAAACAAAAATACACAAACACATGGAGGCTAAACAATACACTACTAAATAACCAAGAGATCACTGAAGAAATCAAAGAGAAATCAAAAATTAACTAGCAACAAATGACAATGAAAACACGACGACCCAAAACCTATGGGATGCAGCAAAAGCAGTTCTAAGAAGGAAGTTTATAGCAATACAATCCTACCTCATGAAAGAAGAAACATCTCAAATAACAACCTAACCTTACACTTAAAACAATTAGAGAAAAAAGAACAAAAAAACCCCAAAGTTAACAGAAGGAAAAAAATCATAAAGATCAGATCAGAAATAAATGAAAAAGAAATGAAGGAAATGATAGCAAAGATCAATAAAACTAAAACCTGGTTCTTCGAGAAGATACACGAAATTGATAAACCACTAGCCAGACTCATCAAGCAAAAAAGGGAGAAAACTCAAATCAACAGACTTAGAAATGAAAAAGAAGTAACAACTGACACTGCAGAAATACAATGGATCGTGAGAGATTACTACAATCAACTATATACCAATAAAATGGACAACCTGGAATAAATGGACAAATTCTTAGAAAAGCACAACCTTTTGAGACTGAACCAGGAAGAAATAGAAAATATAAACAGACCAATCAGAAGCACTGAAATTGTAACTGTGATTAAAAATCTTCCAACAAACAAAAGTCCAGGACCAGATGGCTTCACAGGCGAATTCTATCAAACATTTAGAGAAGAGTTAACACCTATCCTTCTCAAACTCTTCCAATATATAACAGAGGGAGGAACACTCCCAAACTCATTCTAAGAGGCCACCATCACCCTGATACGAAAACCAGACAAAGATGTCACAAAAAAAGAAAACTACAGGCCAATATCACTGATGATCATAGATGCAAAAATCCTTAACAAAATACTAGCAAACAGAATCCAACAGCATATTAAAAGGATCATACACTATGATCAAGTGGGGTTTATCCCAGGAATGCAAGGATTCTTCAATATACACAAATCAATCAATGTGATACACCATATTAACAAGCTGAAGGATAAAAACCATATGATAATATCAATAGATGCAGAAAAAGCAGAAAAGGAATCAGGCTCCCTGACTTCAGACTACACTACAAAGCTACAGTCATCAAGACAGTATGGTACTGGCACAAAAACAGAAATACAGATCAATGGAACAGGATAGAAAGCCCAGAGATAAATTCACACACATATGGTCACCTTATCTTTGATAAAGAAGGCAAGAATATAAAATGGAGAAAAGACAGCCTCTTCAATAAATGGTGCTGGGAAAACTGGACAGCTACATGTAAAAGAATGAAATTAGAACACTCCCTAACGCCATACACAAAAATAAAATCAAAATGGGTTAAAGACCTAAATGTAAGGCCAGACACTATAAAACTCTTAGAGGAAAACACAGGCAGAATACTCTATGACATAAATCACAGCAAGATCCTTTTTGACCCACCTCCTAGAGAAATGGAAATAAAAACAAAAACAAACAAATGGGACCTAATGAAACTTAAAAGCTTTTGCACAGCAAAAGAAACCATTATCAAGATGAAAAGACAACCCTCAGGAGAAAATATTTGCAAACAAAGAAACTGACAAAGGATTAATCTCCAAAATATACAAGCAGCTCATGCAGCTCAATATCAAAAAAACAAACAACCCAATCCAAAAATGGGCAGAAGACCTAAATAGACATTTCTCCAAAGAAGATATACAGAATGCCAACAAACACATGAAAGGATTATCAACATCACTAATCATTTGAGAAATGCAAATCAAAACTACAATGAGGTATCACATCACACCAGTCAGAATGGCCATCATCAAAAAGTCTACAAACAATAAACGCTAGAGAGGGTGTGGAGAAAAGGGAACCCTCTTGCACTGTTGGTGGGAATGTAAATTGATACAGCCACTATGGAGCACAATATGGAGATTCCTTTAAAAACTACAAATAGAACTACCATATGACCCAGCAATCCCACTACTGGGCATATACCCTAAGACAACCATAATTCAAAAAGAGTCATGTATCACAATGTTCATTGCAGCTCTATTTACAATAGCCAGGTTATGGAAGCAACCTAAGTGTCCATCGACAGATGAATGGATTAAGATGTGGCATATATAGACAATGCAATATTATTCAGCCATAAAAAGAAACGAAATTGAGTTATTTGTAGTGAGGTGGATGGACCTAGAGTCTGTCATACAGAGTGAAGTAAATCAGCAAGAGAAAAACAAATACCATATGCTAACACATATATATGGAAGCTAAAAAAAAAAAATGGTTCTGATGAACCTAGGGGCAGGACAGGAATAAAGATGCAGATGTAGAGAATGGACTTGAGGACACAGGGAGGGGAAAGGGGAAGCTGGGACAAAGTGAGAGAGTGGCATGGACTTATATCTACTACCAAATGTAAAATAGATAGCTAGTGGGAAGCAACTGCATAGCACAGAGAGATCAGCTCAGTGCTTTGTGACCACCTAGAGGGGTGGGATAGGGAGAGTGGGAGGGAGACAGGAGAGGGAGGGGATATGGGGATATATACATACATATAGCTGATTCACTTTGTTATACAGCAGAAACTAACATGACATTGTAAAGCATTTATACTCCAATAAAGATGTTAAAAAATTTATGATAAACAAACATCAGTCAGGTGGCAGGAGGGGAAACTGTGTGTGCGTGTGTGTGTGTGTGTGTGTTTGTGTGTGTGTGTAGGGTTTATTGTAATAGAGCTAAGGCTGGTGTTTTTGTAGTAGGAAGACAATAGATCATAACTAAATCTGAAAAGCTCATATAACAACAACATTGCCAGGCACTGTTAAAAGTGCTTTTTATGAATTAATTCTTTTTAATGCTCGCACCAACATTATGAGATTTTTCAACTCATTCTACAGATGACAATGTGAAAAATAGCAGTGTAAGCATATAATTTAGAAATAAGGAGACAAACTCCAGAAGAAAAAGCTTTAAGAGAAAGTAATCATCGCCTCTGTGGAGAGGAAATCAGGGATGGAACAGGGCGAGTAGGGTTTTCAATAGAAGCCTTATAAAACCATCTGACCTGGTAAACTTTGTACACATGGAACTCTGATAAAACTAAAAACCAATTAATAAGTGCATGTTATAAGAAATTATTTTTTAGTAACAAAAAGCATCTACCTGTTGTAATCATTTCTCTGTGAAAAACTCACAGAAAGCAGCTCTCAGACTTTGCTCCTGACAGCCTAGATTTCTGGCGATGCATTTCCCTGTCCTGCAGGTCCCCAGCCCAAGAAAAATGCCATCTATTAGAGGTTGGGAAGTTCTATGGCATAGATTGACAACCACTCTTCTTTCAAGATGTTTAGCAAGTGTGTGCGCATATCCACATGCCCATAAGTCAGCTTAAAGACAGCTTAAACCCAAGTCACAAATAATCATTATTACAGATGTTTTTAAAACTGTGAAAGCCCTGTGCAGTCACCTTCCATCTAAATCATCACTCTGGGAACTACGTGGTTACCTGCTGTATTTTCTGAGGAGAGATCTATTAAACAAATAGACATAATGATAAAACCCAATTATAATATCTAGTTTTAATTAAAACACAAAATTAAACATTACATTTATTTTGGTCAGTTGTAAGGATGGTGATCCCACTGGTTATTTTCATGGAAAACAGTTGCTAATTAATAAATGCCAGAGAGAGAGAGACTAAGAATAATGGATGCGGAATTCATTATTCAAACTGCCCTGGAGTCCTGGATTTAATCTAGTCCTAAGCCATTCATTTAGGGCTGTGCCTTTTAAGGCTGAAGTTTTTTCACTGTCACTCAAGGCAAAAACAGAAGCCTCCTTAAATTATGTTGGAAACAGATCAGCTCCCAGATAACGTGCAGTCCACCAAAGATAGAAAGGAATGAAAGTATAAGTCCCGAAGTAAATTAACCCCTGATGTGTAAGGTCAGACTTTATCCTCAAGCTCCAATGCACTGAGACAAACCCTAAAAATTCCGCCAATGATTGCAGTTTGTTTATTTGTGAGGAAGCTGGGGAGAGGGAAGGAGGAATCCCCAAGCTCTTAAATAAATACAACCATATTTAAATGACCCCTTAAAAAAATGGCCTTTGTTTTTCCGAGCAGTTTTAGGTTCACTGCAAAACTGAGTGGGAAGGAAAAGAAATTGAATGGAAAGTACAGAGATTTCCCATATAGCCCCTGTCACCACACATGCACAGTCTCCTCCACCATCAGCACCAGGGTGGCACATTTGTCACAGTCGATGAACCAACATTAACACGTCATTATCACCCAAAGCCTGTAGTTTACATTAGCATTCACTCTTAGTATTGTACATTCTATGGGTTTGGACAAATGCACAACAACATGCATCCACCATTAGACAATCATATAGAATAGTTTCAATGCCCTAAAAATCCCTGTCCTCTGCCTATTTGTGCCCTCCTCCCTAACCCCTAGCAACCACTGATTTTTTTTTTACTGTCTCTGTAGTTTCACTTTTTTCAGAATGTCATATTAGGTGGAATCATACAATCTATAGACTTTTCAGATTGGCTTGTTTGACTTTGTAATATGCATTTGTTTCCTGCATGTCTTTTCATGGCTTGATAGGGCGCTGTTTTTTAAAAGAGTCTTTTCTACTAGTACAGTAGACACTAATAGATATTTATGCCTTAAAACTTTAGAGGAACACAATACACTTCCACCTATTTCCTGGAATAGCTCTTCTCTTTTCCACCTTCTAGGTGGGTCCAGGGACCCGACAGAACCCATGGCCAAACATTTATTAATGTATTTAGTGTCTATCATTGACCACTGTTCCAATTACTATGGCTACATAACAAATATCCCCAGCACTTAGTGGTGCAGTAGAAATGTTTATTATGCTCACAGAATCTATGGGTTAAGAATGTGGGTATGGCGCACCAGGGATACCTTGTCTCTGCCCTGCAGTGTCGGACGCCTCAGCTGGAGGACTTGAAAGCTAGAGGCTGGAATCATATGAAGTCTTGTATCCTCATCTGTCGGGCAGCTGAAGCTGGCTGTCAGCTGGGGGCATCACTGGCTCTCCACATGGTTGTATCCTGACAAGCTGCTGGCTGGTTTCCAGGGAGAATATCCCAAGGGAGAGAGCATCAGGCAGAAGCCTTATTGCTTTTTATCATCTGGCCTTGGAAGTCAAGCATTCTGCAGCATTCTATCTACTGAGGCAGGCACAGAGTCCAGCCTCCCCAACCTGGGTCTCAGGGGAGGGAAAATAGATGTGAATCGTGATGGGAAGTGGAAAGTTTGTGGAAGAACATGTGAAACTGGAAATATTGCGGTTGCTATTTTTGGAAAATATAATCACCTTGTGTGGCAGGGACTTTGCCAGGTCCTAGGGATTTACAGTGAAAAGCTACAGTTTCTGACTTCAAGACCAGAGAAAGGATACAAGTGAGTAGGTGAACAGGCAACACCACTAACATTTTAAGTTCTAGGGTAGTGAATAATCGGGGTGCTTCGGAAAAACATCACAACCCAACTTGGGAGCTCAAAAAGGGTTCCTCAGGAAAATGGTTGCAGAAGCTTATGCAAAATCTCACCTGAGTTTGTGAAAACGCAGATGTAGATCTGCGAGATCTCACTCCAACCCGGGCCACGGGGCTACTCCCTGAAGCCACTAGCACAGAACCTGTGGTCACGCACCACCCACCTGGGTCATCACAAGTCTTTCTTAGTCTCCTTGAGAAAGACATGATGCTGGCAGGAACCTTCCACTCGTTCTTCAAGGTGGCAATATGGACCAAACCAGTGCAGAGGCAGCGGCTCTGACCTCTGGGGTTACCTGGAATAGTTGACAGAATCAGCATGTCATAGGAACAGTCCTGTTGGAATTAACTGCTCAACCAGTTTGTGCTGAAAATGGTACGAGGTCAAAGATGGCAGAATCAGACAAGGGCTAAATGGCTCGATTCACAGTTCCCTTTCCCTCCCTCCTCCACGACCCAGGCTTCAGAGGGGGACTCAGGAGAGCACCGTTTGAAAACAACTGATCTAGTTCCCACCTTCATCTTACAGAGAGGAAACTGAGATCCAGAGAGATACAAGGGACTCATGCAAGATGACCCATTCCTTTGAAATGTGTGAGCAAGTGTCCAGTGTGCGGTAAGGCGTGGGGGGATTATCAGTCAGTCAATTCCCTAATTCATGACTTAGCATTTGGGTGGGATGCCACAGAGGGACACAGAGCTGCAGGTGCAGGTCCCTACTTCTTAAGGGCTATCACTCCACATCGCTGAGGAGGCCGGTTCTCCCCCACTTCTCCCGCCCTCTCCCTCGCTGCCTTGCAGTAGACTCAGTTCCCTCAGGGCTGAGAGAGGCGACTGAGGCTGAATGAATGATATAGCCTTTTAATTTGCTTTTAATTATCATGGCCTGGTAACCCTTCCAAAGACCCTTCATGGAGAGTAGTTTTATTTTTCTACTTATTAACCTCATTCACTAGACTGGAAAAAGAATTCCCATCCCTCAAGGCCTCTCACTTTCATTCTTCTAATTCTTTTCTTTTTTTTCAGCACCAGGAAAGTAATGTGTGTAAAACTGGAGCCAAGTATATTGTGGTTTCAAACACAAGCCTGTTTGGAGCAGAAGCCTGTGGGATTGTTGCGTTTCAGCCTCAGGGGACTGCCCCAGTGGCCTCAGTCTGTGAAAGGGAGGGGCCTCAATGGCCCTTTGATTCAGCCCAGATCTGGAGGTGGAGGGTGGGGAAGGAGCCGGCCTGTCATTTGACACTCTCTGTTGGGCTTGGCCATGGGCCTCCTTTCCTATTCAGGCCTCCCTGGAGCCTGCAGGCCTTTCTGAGGATGCCCTGACTTGGCCAGTTGCAGCCATGCCAGAAATTCCTGGCTCCTCGGGAAGTATACCAGCCACCCCAAGGGCTCAGTGAATTCCATTCGCTTTGAGAATGCTTCTCTTCATAAAGTTCCTCCTCCTAGCATGCACACACACACACACACACACACACACACACACAGAAACGGACACACACAGACATACACACACATACACACAGACATACACACACAGAGAGACATACACATACATACAGAAACAGACACACAGAAGCAGACGCACACACACAGAGACACACGTATACACACACATACAGAAGCAGACACAGAAACAGACACACACACAGAGACACACGTATACACACACATACAGAAGCAGACACAGAAACAGACACACACACACAGACAGACGTACACAGACACACAGAAACAGACACACACACAGAGACACACACACATACACACAGAAACAGACACACACACAGAGACAGACACACACAGACACACACACAGACATACACACACATACACACAGAAACAGACACACACACAGACGTATACACACAGAGAGACACACACACAGACACACACATACACACAGACACACACACACACACCTTGCCCTGCTGTAATAGGGCATTACCATATGTTTGCTAGTTGATTTTTAAAGTATTTGCTGTTCTTGTTGTTTGCATGAAAAACCTAAGAGAATAGACCAGCAAATTATTAGAGTTGATGAAAGAGCTTAACAAGGATAAGAGAAAAATATAGTGTTGTGGTTATAGCTTTGGATATTGGACAAGTTTGAACTCTGGCTCCACCACTTACCGTCTTAGACAATTTATTTAACCTCTGTGCACTTCTCTGCACTTCAGCTCCCTCATCTATAAATAGTTATAATAATAAAACCTTCTTCAGAGTCATTGTGATATTGAATGCATTCCACACATATAAAATGCTTAGAACAGTGCCTAGCACGTAGTGAGGATTATATGCATGCTCACTATTATGATAAAGGTCGCTGGCTTTGAGATCAATATACACAAATTGTTTATATTCAACACACTGCAGCAAATCATTAAAAGATATCATTTTAAAAGGTTGCATTTATATCATTTTAAATAGCATAAAATAAGATGTCTAGGAATAAATCCAACAAATGATGGCATACTTTAAGAAGAAAATTATAAAATTTTATTGAATGTAATTAAAGATGACCCAAATAAGTGGAGAGATATTCCATGTTCATGAAGAGGAAGATTTATTATCTTGAAAACCTTTTTTTTTCTCCCCATATTAATCTTTAATTCAAAGATATTCCAAACAAAATGTTGAGGGGTACTTTTAGTGTGTATATATATGGAATTTGACAAGCTGATTCTAAATGAAGATTAAAGACCAAATAACTGAGAGGTGGAGTATAAGCAGAGGCTGACAAATAGAATAATGAAACAGAATAGAGTCCAGAAAGACACTCTGCATTTATGAAAACTTGATACATGGCAAAAGTGGTTTTACAGATCACTTGGAATAGGGTGAATTATTCAAGAAACAATGCTGGGGCAATTGGTCTTCCATTAGCAAAAACTCAGTGGATCCCTGCCTTACCCATACTCTGGACTAAAGACTTAAGTGTGAAAAACAAAATAAAGAAGGTGATGGGGCTTCCCTGGTGGCGCAGTGGTTAAGAATCTGCCTGCCAACACAAGGGACACGGGTTCGAGCCCTGGCCCAGGAAGATCTCACATGCCGCGGATCAACTAAGCCTGTGCACCACAACTACTGAGCCTAAGCTCTAGAACCCACAAGTCACAACTACTGAGCCTACGTGCCACAACTACTGAAGCCCGCGCCCCTAGAGCCTGTGCTCCACAACAAGAGAAGCCACGACAATGAGAAGCCCGTGCACCGCAACGAAGAGTAGCCCCCGCTCACCACAACTAGAGAAAGCCCGTGCACAGCAACTAAGAACCATCACAGCCAAAAATAAAATAAATAAATTCATTTTTTTAAAAAAGAAGAAGACTGATGTTTTGGGGTCAAAGAAGAATTTCTTTTTTATTTTCTCTTTCAGTTTTTTTTTTTTTTTGCAGTACGCGGGCCTCTCACTGGTGTGGCCTCTCCCATTGCGGAGGCCAGCCTCCAGACGCTCAGGCCCAGCGGCCATGGCTCACGGGCCCAGCCGCTCCGCGGCATATGGGATCTTCCCGGAGCAGGGCACGAACCCGTGTCCCCTGCATCGGCAGGCGGACTCTCAACCACTGTGCCACCAGGGAAGCCCTCTCTTTCAGTTTTATTGACATATAATTGACATACAGCAAAGAAGAATTTTTTGTTTTAGAATTTCTTAAACAAGACTTGGAAAGCATAAATCATAAAGGAAAAGATTGATAAATTTGACTGGGTTAAAATTAATTTCTGTTAATATTTTATTATTTTCTGGTTAACCAAGGTAGGTTAATGGTCCCAGCTTTACACTCTCTGCGGGTAACAGAATAATGCAAATACACTGGTGCCCTTTCTACAGTGACTTTGCATTGCCTCCCTACTGTAGAGTAGGCAAAATGCACATGTCCACACAACTGAGTTCGAGCTTGACCACATGACTTGCTTTGGCCAACAGAATGCAGAATAACATATATGATGCTCAAATAGAGATGTCAAATGTGCTGGTGTGGTTTACCCTGCCCACTACCATCTATCACGAGAAGAGCATGCCCTGAATAGCTGTTGGTGTCACTGTCAGATAGGTCAGGGGTTGCCAAACTAGAGCCTGGGGGCCAAATCTAACCTGCCACCTGTTTTTATAATGAAATGTTTACTGGAGTACAGTCATGCTTATTCATTTATGTATTGTCTATGGCTGCTTTCATCATACAACGGCAGAGTCGGATAGTTGTAGCAGACCATATGTTCTGCAAAGTCTAAATTATTTGTGTACATGGCCCACTACAGGAAAAGTTTGCCAACTCCTAATATAGATTTATTGATTTTGCTTTTCTTCCGTTGAGAAAACTAAGGTATACAGTCTACTGTGGTAGGCAATGTTCTATATCCATAAGAAACAAAAAAAATCATTGGTTAAATAACGACCATATAATAACTCTCTCAATAAGAAAATGTGTCGTTCTTCCTTCTATGGCCCACATCCTGCAGCAAACAGTCAAGTCATAATATGTGAATTTTAGAAAATTTAAAGTAATCTATGAAGCTTGTATTTTGAAATATATTATTTGAAACTGATGAATAAGAAAAAGTAAAGGGACAAAGTATTTTTATCTTAAATATTTGCACCTCCAAAAGACTTTCTGACAGCCTTCTCTGAAGAACTATTGCAATCGATTCTCAGTCCCTGTCTATTGCATCACCCTGTTTATTTATTTATTTTTATTTTATTTTATTTTATTTTTAATTTTTATTTATTTATATTTATTTTTGGCTGTGTTGGGTCTTCATTTCTGTGCGAGGACTTTCTCTAGTTGTGGCAAGCGAGGGCCACTCTTCATCGCGGTGCGCAGGCCTCTCACTATCGAGGCCTCTCTTGTTGCGGAGCACAGGCTCCAGACACGCAGGCTCAGTGGTTGTGGCTCACGGGCCTAGTTGCTCCGTGGCATGTGGGATCCTCCCAGACCAGGGCTCGAACCTGTGTTCCCTGCATTGGCAGGCAGATTCTCAAGCACTGCGCCACCAGGGAAGCCCTATTTAATTCAAATTTTCACAATTAAAAAAAATAGGGCTTCCCTGGTGGCGCAGTGGTTGAGAGTCCGCCTGCTGATGCAGGGGACACGGG
>NW_006774670.1:4458427-4508723 GCF_000442215.2 Lipotes vexillifer
CATGTGGGATCCTCCCAGACCAGGGCTCGAACCTGTGTTCCCTGCATTGGCAGGCAGATTCTCAAGCACTGCGCCACCAGGGAAGCCCTATTTAATTCAAATTTTCACAATTAAAAAAAATAGGGCTTCCCTGGTGGCGCAGTGGTTGAGAGTCCGCCTGCTGATGCAGGGGACACGGGGTCGTGTCCCGGTCCGGGAAGATCCCACATGCCGCGGAGCGGCTGGGCCCGTGAGCCATGGCCGCTGAGCCTGCGAGTCCGGAGCCTGTGCTCCGCAAGGGGAGAGGCCACAGCAGTGAGAGGCCCATGTACCACAAAAAAAAAAAAAAAAAAATAGCTGTTGGTGTCTTCAAATGAGAGGTACATGGAGCAGACCTAACCAGACCTGAAGTCTGAAACAGAGCCACCCTGGTTGACTAACAGACCTGTGGGTTAGGAAAATAAAATTCTGTTGCCTCAAACCATTGAGATTTTGAGGGTGCTTTTTAATACAACATTATTCTAGCAATAGCTGAGTAGCACATTAACTTAATTAAAAAAATTATTTTGGAATGATACTGGGGGCTCACAGAGTCAATAACAGGGTGGAGGCATAGAAACAGGCAGGAACTAGGATATTTCTCGAGGATAAGATGCAAAGACCCGCAAGAAGTCTGAAAGCAGGTTCTGGAAAGCTGGGATGAAATAAAATTCTTTTCTATTTCTTTGATCCTCCAGTCAAGATTCAAATACCAGGAAGAGAGAATGTAACTGACCTAGCTTGGGCCAC
The DNA here is from genome assembly GCF_000442215.2 of Lipotes vexillifer. NCBI lineage: Eukaryota > Metazoa > Chordata > Mammalia > Artiodactyla > Lipotidae > Lipotes > Lipotes vexillifer. The sequence continues at coordinate 4,459,196 of NW_006774670.1, forward strand.
CTCTCTACCCATTAATGAAGGAATGCTGGAATCTTGGTCACTGTCTCCCAGACTATGTCCAGTGGGAAGAAGGAATGCCCAAAAGGAGATGTTGTACTTTTAAAAAGATGGGTTTGAAACTGAGCAGCCAGAAGCAAGAAATGGCCAAGACTCATACTGACCAAGCAAACTTCTGGTTATACTATTTCTTCCACCAAGGGACTGAAGAAGAGAATACCCACCAGCATTTGTACTTACCTGTCAGTAATGATGCTTTTCACAGTAAACTTGTGCTTGGTCTCCAGAACTGTTTTCCTGTGTCTGTGTAGGACCTACCTCTGCATCCCAAGTGACTTCCTGGAGAGGGTCACCTTAGCCACTAGCTGGCCTCCTAGAGGTCTCCTCTGAAGCCACCATTTTCCACCACAGAGACTAGAGGAATAGTCTAGACAGAGTAAAGGGAGTAGCAGCAAGCAGGTTGGTTGGTATTAGATTTTACTTTGAAAACCTAGGTAATCAGAATAAGCTTTAGCTCGCATAACCAGCTGGGCATAGTTGGAGTAACTTTGCGTTGGGGAATAACTCAAACAGAGCTCTGTTTTAGGAAAATTATTTTTTCTAGGGTATATGGGTTGGAGAACAGAAGGGAGCAACAGTCCATGGAGTCTGTCTCTACAGTGCAGTTTTCAAGCTAGAAATATAAGCATGGGGAATTTCTTTAAGATGTTTCCTACTCCCCAGAAGTCTTCCATCCAAGGCCAAGGCAAGCCTGATCCTGCTAATCATCAGAGACTAGGTGAAATCAGCCGTGTTCCGGAGTGCATGGTATGCCATCAATAAAGGATTGGGGGTATTTCTACATGGGGGCTCCCAGACTGTGAGCTATGAATCCTCTGGAGAGCCTTGGAGCTGTTTCAAGATACCCCAAGTCTATATACACCCCAAACACAGTCTGAGGCTGGGTAGATAACATATCGTATATGTCTGCACTACTCTTCCCTAAATGTATGTAGAAGTGATTGGATTTAATACAATGCAAATTCCTTCTCAAGAGTTACTACAGTCATAATAATAGTTTCTTGTTAGTATAGATTTTTCTCAACCAATAAATATTACTGTCAGAGAGGGGTCTACAAACTAGAAATAATATAGCACCAGGCTCACTGAATTGATATCAGGTTTAATTGATTAAAGGCCTGCGGGCTCTTAGTGCTTGAAACAGAGTAAATGTTCACTAAATACCAACCATTATTATAAAGCGAGCTTCATGTTTAAAAGGTGGGAACTACTCATCTCAATAATCTCTAGAACCATTCTTGTGTCACTGAGTTTTAATGGCTTTATGAATTTTATGATAAATCTTGTGAAGGGGAAAGAAATACTTTGAGATCTGTTCTGATCCTGCTGGTTCTAATTTCGAATGCATGAAATCACTATGGCTATCAGCTGTTCCCAACTCAGGTAGAAGGCATCCTTGGAAAAGAGCCCGTATCTCTTTGATTGACAGTATGGTGGAGAGAGGCCCAACCCAGAGACCTCCGGGAACTGAAAGCTCAACAGCAACTACAACGGTAACCACAAGGTGTCGCTGTGACCCAAAATTTCACACACGGGCATCCGTTCATTTTCCAAGCTTTCTTTCACAGCGCTTCTGAAACCCTACTGAGCGTACGAATCAGCTGAGGTCTTGTTAAAATGCAGATTCTAATTCATTAGGTCTGGGATGGAGCCTGAAATCCTGCATTTCTAACAAGGTCTCAGGTGATGCCGATGCTGGAGCTTTCAGCATTTCTGCATTGTTGTCTTGATGTGGGCCGGGAGTAAGAGTTAAGTAGACCCGAAAAGCGGCCCCATTCTACGCCTTTCGGAGGTAGTGGAGAGGAAGAAGAAAGAAAAATGGGAAACAACAAAAGAAAAAGAGGGCAGTCCCACGAGCCTCCTGCGGTTCCGTCCTCTGAAGAGTGACTGATGTGGCAGGTGCTCTAGTCAAGGTGAGCCGTGGAGATCAGAAGGGGTTTTCCCGGAACGTTCTTTTTCTGACACGAGGGCTCATTAAATAACTTATTGCGGAACTTACAAAACACGAAGTGGCCAAATGCTTCAGCACACACTCCATAGATTCAGGTTTCTAGTAGAGTCCGTATTAATAGGCTGAGGGGAGCCAAACTGAGAACTGAAAAGGTGGACTAGCCGGAAGAGACGCCGTGCTGATGGCGTTTTTCTTGCATGCACAATGGGATCTATTTTAATATAATGATCTTCTGCTTTCCGCCTCCGGAAAGGCCCGTGGGTGGGGAGCAACCAACGAAGAGAAACTGCTTCTAACACGACTTCCCTGGGGCCCTGGCATTAAGGTTAGATGCGCGCTGCAAAATGAGAAGTTGCAGTGCAGCTGGCTCCCGCTGTGCTGCTGCTTTTCTTGGGTTTTTTTTTTGGTTTGGTTTTTCCTTTTTAGTGATCTTCGGTTATTATTTGTGGCCTTTTGGGGCCTGAAGCTGGTTTTAAGACAGAGATTTCAAAATGAAAAACAAATTTCTATCTGTTCAGTTTTAATCTATTATATCAGTTCAGTTTAAAGCTTAGCCAGCTTTTTGCTTGTAAAATCTAAGGAAGATGTTAGCTCTCCGTTTTTTTTAAGGTTCTGACAATGGAGTTAATTTCTCCCCTCCATCCTCTCCTGGGTCTCCTTAGGGGGCAAACCTCCCCATCCAATTTGCATAAGATATGCCGCAGGGCGTCCTACCAGCACCCAAACTGGGAAGAAAAGTTTCACTGTTTGGGTGATGTTCACTCCTCTACGTTTACATGCATAGATTGCTATGAATAACTGGGGGTGTGGGTGGTGTTTTGGGGGGTCGCAAAGGAGGGGTGGGAAGGAGCATGGACAGGGGAAGGGAGGGGGCGCCGTTTCACACTCCTTTCTCCCTGGGCTGGTTCAGAGCTCCCAGGAAGGGATTTCCCAAGAATGGATTTCATGAGAGACTCGGTGAGACTCTGGATCCCAGGATAGAAGCTTTGAAATGCGATGTTGACAGCCAGTTTTGAGGAAAGAGGTTTCGTTGTTTTTATCTCGTGTAGCACATGTAGTTCAGCTATTTGTTTTGATTACATAAACCACACACTTGGCTTGGGGGAGCCGATTTCCTGAACTTTTTAAAGAATAAAATGTTTTAAAATTCTAATTTGAACTTGTTATATAAATTGTAAAGGCTAAGAAATATGACACAATTTTATGGTCTTTGCACAATTATGAATCCTGAAGCAATCTTGTACAAAAACTGGAAAGGGAAACAGCAAAGGACCAAAAATTATTTTTGCCCAATAGGCTAGTTATTCACAATTTTGCCTTCATAATTTATTATTAAGCATCAAAAGATCTAGTGATTTTTCTTCACTTTCACTTTTCAGAAAAATGAATATTTGACAATATATTTGACAATGGGAAGAAATTTAAAGGTTATAAAAGTTATAGAAAAATTTCACCAGATAATTATTTTGATTATACATATTTATGGTGCTTTTTAAAAATTTATTTTATTATTTATTTATTTTTGGCAGTGTTGGGTCTTCGTTGCTGTACGCGGGCTTTCTCTAGTTGCGGCGAGCGGGAGCTACCCTTCGGTGCAGTGCAGGGGCTTCTCATTGCGGTGGTTTCTCTTGTTGCGGAGCATGGGCTCTACATGCGTGGGCTTCAGTAGTTGTAGCGCATGGGCTCAGTAGTTGTGGCTCGCGGGCTCTAGAGCACAGGCTCTAGAGCACAGGCTCAGTAGCACAGGCTCAGTAGCACGGGCTTAGTTGCTCTGCGGCATGTGGGATCTTCCCGGACGGGGGCTCTAACCTGTGTCCCCTGCACTGGCAGGCGAATTCTTAACCACAGCACCAACAGGGAAGTCCCACTTATGGTACTATTTTTATTGGAATGAATATGTGGTGTTTTCCTCTTTCCTTAGTGTCTGTTTAATTAGGAAGTTTTCTGAAGTTGTGTATATAACCACAGTCACTTTTTATTTTAAAAAGTTGACTGGTACTTTATAGATTTGGTAGTTTTTTGGCTTGGTTTTGTTTTTTTGCGGTACGCAGGCCTCTCACTGTTGTGGCCTCTCCCATTGTGGAGCCCAGGCTCTGGATGCGCAGGCCCAGCGGCCATGGCTCACGGGCCCAGCCGCTCCGTGGCATGTGGGATCTTCTCGGACCGGGGCACGAACCCGTGTCCCCTGCATCGGCAGGCGGACTCTCAACCACTGCGCCACCAGGGAAGCCCGATTTGGTAGTTTTATAGTGTATATTTATGTGCACCCAAGTCAATAAGTTTGTTTTTGAAGGTTTATTTATCTATTTCTGTAACAGAGTCATTTAATGTAATATAAGATTTTAAATTATTAGTCACTTTCAGATAAACTGTAAGCACCAATAGGATTGTCTTACATTTCCTAATTTTTTTTTATTGAGGCATGATTCACATTTAACATTACATTAGTTTCAGGTGTACAATATAATGATTAGCTATTTGTATCTATTGCAAAATGATCATTACAATAAGTCTAATTAACATCTGTAACACCATAATAACATTTGTAACACCATACATAGTTACAGATTTTTTTCTTGTGATGAGAACTTTTAATATCTTCACTTTTAGCCACTTTCAAATATGCCGTACAGTATTATTAACTATAGTTACCATGCTGTATGTTACATCCCCATGACTTATTTTATAACTAGAAATTTGTACCTTTTGACCCCCTTCACTCATTTTACCCACACCTCTACCCCTGCCTCTGGCAACCACCAAATCTGTTCTCTTTATCTATGAGCTTGTTTTTTTGTTTTTGGTCTTGTTTTTGTTTTAGATTCCATATATAAGTGAGATCATGTAGTATTTGTCTTTCTCTGCCTGACTTACTTCACTTAGCATAATGTCTTCAGGGTCTACCCATGTTGTCACAAATGGCAAGAATTTTTTTTATGGCTAAATAATAGTCCATTGTTTATATACCACATTTTCTTTATTCATTCACTATCCATGGACCCTTAGGTTAGTTCCATATTTTGACTGTTGTAAGTAGTGCTGAAATAAACATATGTTCTTTTAAAATTAGTGGGTTATTTTTCTTCAAATAAATACCCAGGTATGAAATTGCTGAATCATATGGTAGTTCTCTTTTTAATTTTTTGAAAAAACTCCCTGCTGTTTTTCATAGTGGCTGTACCAATTTACATTTCCAACAACAGTGCACAAGGGTTCCTTTACCTCCACATCCTTGCCAACAATTGTTATTTCTTGTCTTTTTGATGACGGCCGTTCTAACAGGTGTGTGGTGGTATCTCGTTGTTTTGATTGCATTTCCCTGATGATTAGTGATGTTGAGCCTGTTGACTTGGTGAGATTCTGAACCCTAGCATTGCAGCTATGGGATGCTGAGATGTCGACACCCAGTTTTGAGGAGAGAGATATTGAACCCACCACGCTATGGAGCTCAGCATGGCTCCTCACCTCAAGATGAGTGGATTTGGGATTATTGGGAGAAAGCACCCTTAGCATGAACATTAGCACCATCAGGAAGGCACTTTATGCAGCGAGGTCAATAGTGCAAGACACCTGCAAGGACCTTGACGGGCCCCAGTCTAGCTACCTGAGATAGCTGGAGTGGAGTAGACTGTGGTGGTACCAGATGGTGAGAGTGGCTGACAGTGTGGGATATGAGCACACACAAGGCTCCTTGGGATCTCACAGAAGTATTCATAGGGACCAAGAATTTGGGGTCATTGATGTTGATGAGCCTTCTTCGTAGCCACAGGAAGTGAAGACTGGAAGCACTTGGGTTACACACCAAATCATGCAACAAGATCCCTCCATCTGAGAACAGGGTCTAGCAGGAACAGTAGTTAGTTTCCAAGCTCTTGGGAGGCAGCCTAGCAGAAAAGATATGAAAGCAGGCTGTGTAATCAGACCACCTTGAATTTCTGTCATTTACTAGCCATGAAACCTTAACTTTTTGGTACCTTGGGTACTTTGTCTATTATATGAGAATAATAATAAAATTTAATTCACAGGTCTATGAGAATTAACAGGTAAAGTTCATAACAGCCTTAGAACAGTGACAGGCACATATAAACCCCAAGAAGGGTCAGGTTTGTATTGTTACACAGGAGGCCAGGATACTTCAAACAGCATCATGGAGACTGATTCACCTCTTTTCTAGAAATAAAAGAACCAGGAGGAGGTTGAGGGCTGATGGGTCTCTGGATCTCCTCAGGGCTAGTGAGTCTAGGAATTAAAAGAAGACATTGGTCCTAATGACAATGAGAGCTAACCTGGTAGAGATTCTTCCAGCATATGTCTCTGGTCTGTTTTTTTCCCAGGACCAAAGGTACTGCTTCCAGGAAGCCAAACACTTCAGGGCCTTAGGATTAGAGAGTTCCTGGGCACAACTAAGGCTCTAACTTCCTCCATGGGGAGAACATAAGTTAATAATGTGGTACTTTCACCCATCGTGGCATAAAATAAGAGATGCCTCTTCTTCTTTCAGTTTTTTATGAAAACCATAGGAGGAACTTCCTATAACCTTAATATCATGGTACTAGAATTTGCCTGTTCCACACTGTCAGATCCATCAGTCTTAGCACTGAATTTCACCACATCCCCATTAGCACTCAAGACAAAAACTGTCCTGCTGCCAATGACTTATTTTGAAACTGAAATAAGTCATTGTGCCACCAAGAAATAAGAAGCAATGTATGTTCTGGCTGCATAAGCCAGGATATTCTCCTTCTCAGAGCTGCCTCTAAGGTGTGCAGGGCGGCAGGAAAATTTTTTTTGCAGAGCTCCTATTTTTTTATACTTATTATATAAATAACTGGATTTTTAAATGTTTCACAAGGTACAGACCTATGTGAAGTATAGAGACTTTTTCATGGAGATGGAGAGAGAAGAGTTACTTGTCCATTGTCCATTGTCCATTGTGCATCAGAAGATTCTTTGTAGGGTCCAAGCACCATCTCGCCCTGTTCAAATCCAGGAACCATCACTTCAGGCATTTTATTGTCCAATGTACTGTTCCTGGTTAATTTCCACCAAAAAAAAAAACAAAAACCCATAAACTTAGCAATGCTGTAATTAACCACACAAACCACATGGCTCTTCAGAACCGTTTCCATTAAACAGTATAGATCTTCTTACCTCTGCAGTTCCCTGATAGCATGTCTGTAATGATGGTTTTATTATTACTCATGTCACTGCATCTGTCCACAATGCCTTACAGTGACTCTCTCTCAAAGCTTGGTGCTGTGCCTCACTGATGCAAGTCTTCCCCAAAGTATGCAGGAAAACATAAACTAATATTTGTTTTCTGGTCCTTTTTAGTCTAACATTCAGAATCTTATGGTGGAAACATAGAATAAGGCATATTCCAGTCGTGTCTTCTCTTGGACTCTTGAGATGGTGATCACTGCCTCCCTAGAATGGGAGCTCTTTCAGTGTTGACTGAAAACACACCATCACCAGTGGGGAGGATAGTGAGGGGTCCATGCAAGAAGAGAGAGGCTCAGTTCCACTCCCACAACATATGTCCCTCCCTTATGAACGTGGCTGACGACAGGGAGAGCATGATGTCGCCGTGTCAATGGGAGGTGAGAGAGCACATTGAACGGAAAGCCCATTGGTGTTCAGTCTTGAAAGCCATCCTCCAAGGACTACCTAATACATGGCACAGAACTGCAGCAATGGTGGTTATCACCTGGGATGCTGGGGGCTGGGGGATGAAGTGGGCAGCATCTGCTGTCACATCTGCCACAGGTACTGAAGACAGGAGGTGACACCACAATCAAATCACAGATGGACACAGGCCTACACTGCTGGCTCAAGCCCAAGGGTTGGTGGTAGACTGTTGGTAGCCCAGACCCCCGACGTCATCTTGTGGTTGATATGAGAGTCACCCCAAATCAGCACGTGTGCACCATTCTGGTGGCCCAATCTTGGGTGACCCCATGCTGTTTCAGCCAGCAGAAGTGATCTTCTTGCCAGACTGTCCGCCTCAAATGGAGGCCCACCCACCAGTCTCTGAGAGGACCCCACAGGCACGAGATCCAGAGCTCTGTAGGATACCTGGTTGGCCTCATGTGCAAGGCGGAGGGTCAGGAAGTACCTTGAAGGATCATGTGAAGACCAGGATCCATGTGGGTCTGGATGTGGGCCAGGGACATCCTGCTTGGAGGACGTTGTCAGGCCTGGCCGTACCAGGGCTTAAGAATGTACCTATCATTACAGACATGCTATCAGGGAACTACAGAAGCAAGAAAACCTATGGGAAAATTCAAGGAAGTCTCTCTAAAGACCTGGGGGTGGGGGAGAGGGGAAGGGTTCTGAGGAGTGGGCCATGGCAGAGGCTTTATTGGCCCAGAACTTCCCCTTCTCCTCTTGAAAAGCTGATACAGCAACAAGAAGAGGGGCACTGATGGGGGTTGGGGGGGACCATAAAACCCATTTGTGGTGATTCATATAATCCGCAGACTCTGAAATTCAAAGGCTGTCCACAGCAAGCCCCTGAGATGAAGCGGATCCCAACAGGAGGAAGGGAAGAGCCAAAGGTGGAGGGCAGGGGGAGACGACCCAGGGACGGCTGGTCCCAGAAAGTGTAAGCAAAAATATACTTATTGAAGGTGAGGAAGGCTCCCTGCCAAGTAAATCTATGTGCCTGATGTACAACAAGGGCTGACACTGAAGTGGGTGGCCTTGGCTGCCCTGCTGGACCTGAGAAGAGCAGAGGCGGCCGATCAACAAAGTGTCTACAGACAAACTAAATTTCCTTTGGAAAATCCTTGGAGAGTAGCCATGTGCCAGGCACTGTCCTGGGCAGAGATGGAAACCACATCTGTGAGCAAAATAGACCAAATCTCTGCTCTAAAGGAGTTTGCATTCTAGTGGGGGAAGATGGAATAAGCAAAATAAATAGAAAAATGATAATGGAGGGCTGAGATCAGTACCAACTTCACACAGGTGAAAAACGGAGCTAAGGGACCATGGGAAGTTTCCCCAGCAGAGTACCAGTGGTGAAGCTGTCCTCACAACCTCCAGGGGAAACCAGGATCCCAATTATTCTTCATCCTTTATACAAAGAACATGCTCTGGCTTGTGGACAAAGGGTGGCTAATCTGAGAAGCTGCCTCCGGTCATAAGTTACTGATAGAACAAGAACGTTGTTTTAGGAATGTGAATCAGGCTGCAAATGCAGGATGCCCTGGTGAGTAGGGAGAGACTGCAGATAGAATCCAGATCTCAAATAATTGTGGGGAAGATTTAGGGGTTGTCCAGCTGCTAGAAGTGGAAGTTGCTGAGAACTAAGCCTAATGTGTTATTTTTTTTAATTATAATAAAATGTCTGTTTAAAAAACTGTATTACTAAACTGAGGACTGGAATAACTGCCATGAATAACCCAATCCTGACAACTTTAGGGCTGATGTTATCCTCTTTGTTTGTTCCAAGTTAATTAATCTGTAAAGGTAAGAGTCTCACACTAATTCATGCAAGATCGACAAAGTCTTCATACAGTGTCTGTCTGACTCTTTCCGAAGCCGTGAATCACACTATTATCAGCAGCCCAGCTGCTGGGAGCCTGGTAGGAGAGGTGTCCTAATCCTCTGCCATCTCTCCACTGAGGTTTCCTCGGGCTTCCCCTTCTACCAGACAGACCAAGGCTCACCAGGAAGGAAGAAGAGAGACACTCAGCCTCAGGGCTGCTGAACTCGAGCTCCTCAGAGCAGACTGGCCATCGGCCAAATGGAAGTACAACCTGGCTTCTAGATTGACACCAGCCTTCTCCCTACACTCTCAGGCTGACCTTCTTGAGTCCACTTTTTTTGATGGCTACTAGTGTGAGGAATTCATACGACCACAAACTATAAGGAAATACAGTAGATGCAGAGCCCAATTTTAGCCTGCTTAGGAGATTGATTTTATTAGCTTGAATGAGCTGAAATGGATATTTTTGTAAGTCAAGAACAGCCAAATATTGGCAAATTCACCTGATTCAAGCTGTACTCAGGAATCCGTCATTTCTGGGTTCTCAGTCTTCTCTTCCTTTCACCTATTCCTGCTCTTCCTCTTCAGCTTCTCAGAATTTGCCTTCAAATTCCACTCTCTATCCTGAAGCCAGTTGAGTCCCTACTAAGTTCCTCTAGCTAACCCAATGTCCATTCCATAAACATTCAAGGAGCATCTTTTCTGAACCATGGACTGAGCAAACTGCCGGTGATACAAGGGCAGAGGGAAGTCTGTCCTCACCTTTGAGGAGCTCATAGAAGAGTAAGAAAGGGATGTTTTTTAAAGATATAGAATCAGTTTGGTGATGAAAATATGTCCCAAGTGTTGTAGAGAATAGAAGAACATCATGCTTGGGGGAAGAAAATGAGGAAAGTTTCAAAGAAGAGTCGACATTTGGATTGCACCTGAAGGATATGTAAGATTTCCTAAACGAACTAAGTCAGGAAAGGTATCACAGGCAGACATGATGCCAAGTTCTAGAGTCTGGGGGCATGAAAGGAGATGAGTGTTCTGGGAAAGGGCCAATAATTTGATAGGGTTCAATGATAGGTTGCAAGGGTGCAAGTGGCGATTGGCGTCAGATCTTAAAGGCATTTCCTTCCTTTATCATGTGGGTGAGGCAACAGGGAAGGAACATGTTTGTTTGTTTCTGAAATATAATTTTGCAAAATTCAAGAGAGCTTGTTTTCTTTCAATGAACTGTGAGGCTAGCAGGGACGATCAAACAAAATGAGTAGGATGTGTAGGCTTTTAACATTATCTTTATTGTTTTCTCTGCTTGCAAAAGAAGTGTAGATTCATTCTAAGCAACTCCAACATTACAGAAATATACAACATAGAAACCAAATGCTCCCTGTAATCCAAACTTCCAGACCCTGACCGCTGTTACTACACCAATGTACAGGTATATATTCCTTTAGACTCCTATTTCAATGTATAAACCAAAATATAACTTTCTCCATACCAGAAAATATAGAGCTACCTCATTTTTTAATGGCTGTGTGATATTCTCTTACATTAATGTACTATAACTTGTTAGATCAATCCTTATTTTGTGGACATTTGAGCTGTTTTAAATTTTTCATGATTACAAACAATGCCAGGATGAATACCTTCTTTACATAAACCTTTGCAAATTGCCTTTCTATAGGATACATTCTTAGAGCTCCTTCAGGGAACTGACATGAAGGAATGATAGTTTTTCATTTTAATAGGTATTGCCAAATTGCCATCATAAAGGTTGTATCAATTTATATCCTAACAGTATATTCAGGTCCCAATTTCCCTAGGGGTGGGTGGGACTCTATAGGCAGTCTGCTCTTATCAGAGAGATTGCAGAACCTCGAGACTCTTCATTCAGTTCTGTGAATGTCTGCAGTTCACACATCTCTCTGGTTTCTAATAAATTAACACGAATAGCAGCTCGAAGGTTTGCCCAAAAAAGGCCACACTTACGCCTATCCTTGGGCCATTCCAAGTATGCTTTCTTTTCCATGAGAGTTTTCAGCTTAGGATACCTGGTAGGAATACAGTAGAGCGGAATGGGTTCCAGTAGGATAAGAATTATGTAATCAGAACTTTCACGGAAGAGATCGTGACGGGCAAAGTAGAGTTCATAATGGCACCACTCCGTCTGGACAAAGTTGGGAGACAAAACAAAGATGGACTTATAACTTTTCTCAATGCAGTTTATGGTATCTTCAGTAATGCTCTTGCCAGGGTCAGAGTTTCCCTCATGAAGGCAAATCAGGACAGAACTATCTTCTTTCTCTATATTGGGAATCAATTCATACTTCACCCAGGCAGAATCATGTTCACTGTATGAAATAAACACATGGAATTGGATATTTCTCTTGAGCTGTTCTTGGGTGGTCTTCCTAACCCTGTGCCATGTCTGTGTCCATTGACCTAGCATCCTGAGATACCAGGGCAGATCAAAGTGGAGGCAGCAGAAGGCCACAGCCGTCCCCAGAACTAGCATGATAACCACAATGGTGACAATCAACAAAGCTGTGTTGCAAGATATTTCAGGAAGATGAACATCCTTTAACTGAGTCCCCTTTAAATTCAAAGGGTATTCACAGATGTATGAATCTGACCACCCAACCATCATGCCCTCTGAGTATTTTTCAAGCTGAATAAAATCTCTTAATTCACAAGTACATCGGAATGGATTTCTTCCTACATTTAGAGTCTTAACTTCCTGGCAGCTCTGGAAAAACTCCAGAGATGGGCTGAGAATTAAGTTCATTTCAACGTTCAGAACTGAGAGTCTTCTGAAATGACTGCACCCAGGAAGTTCAGTTAGAAAATTAAATGCAAGATTTAACTCTCGCAAGGATGTCAGGTGAATAATGTCTTTAGGGACAGTTTGAATTTTGTTATTATTCAAGTCAAGTATTTGAATATTTCTGGGCAAGCACCTGAAAACAGAATCAGCAAATTTGTTGGATGACAAGTTCATGGTGATCAAGGTTTCTGGCCACAAGCAATTTTCATCATTTTCATGTTGTAACAGATTTTCGCTCAGATCTAAGTGCCTCAAGGATGTGTTGCCGGCAAAGCAACTCACTAAGGAAAGTGTCTCCAATTTATTGTCCTTCAAAATGAGAGTTTTCAAATGAGGCATTTGGATAGATTTTTTAAACACGTCATCTGTTAAGATATTGTTAGCAAAATTTAAATATTGGAATCTTGTAGGATATATAGGGAACAGCATGTGAGGCATTTGCGCATCTGATATTGTCAGGTTTTCTATATCCATTTTGGTAAAAAGCAAGTAGACTCTCTCCTGTGGGATATTAAAAATTCTGAAATGTACATTCTCCAATTTTATAGTTCTCATTACAGTATTTGAGTAGTCAAATGAATTGTGGTCAAGATAAACCTTACCTCCAAAAGTCACATGTTGAATCTGGAAGTATTCTACTGACGTATGCCAAACAAATTGGAAGATAAGCAGAAGATCATCCCAGAGTAAATCAACTTTATTAAGGAACAGAATGGATGTCTTGGCATTCTCTAAAATAAGATTTTGCTGAGCTTCATGACTTGCAAATTGGCTTTTGCCATCTATATTCGTAATTTCTAATATTTTTGAAGTCTTCATTCCATCACGCAAAAGAACCCAGAAATTTGTGTTCATTGGTAAAACAATGTGAAGTTTTGTTGTGTTTAAGATGGGCAGGCTACCTTCTTCATAATGAGAAAGAGTTCTCAATCCTAAGAAGACAGTATTTAGATGCAAATGAGCAATTTTCTGGAAATCTGATTTTTGTATTTTTGCCCCACTCAAACCTAGGATTTCCAGGTGTGACATGTTGCCAGTCTCCTCGCAGGTAGGCACGGTGTCAAAGTCATTGAAGGACAGATCTAAATGTCTGAGACCTGCCAGTGAGAACCAAGTTACACTCTTCAGTCTGTTGTAAGACACATCTAAATATCTTAACTCCTTGTTGAATTCAAAGGTCTTGATATCCAGCTCTTGGATTCTGTTATGGCATAGAATCAAAACTTTCAGTTTAGAGAAGGAATGAAAATCTGAACGCTGGAGTTGAAAAAGGAGGTTGTAGGACAAATCCAGTATGGTTGTGGTTGGGGTCAAGTCTTCAGGAACCTTTCTTAAAGATGTGTTTGAGCAGTTGGTAGTCAATTCTGTTTCTTCTGGCAGCTTTGAAGCCCCACTATGCACTGACGTAACAATACTACAAAATACGTAAATGCTTCTGATATGTTTCATTGTAATTCTGAGGATTTTATCACTGGTTCACCTCAGATGACTTTTTTCACACATCACCTCATAGGAATGAGGAAGATGAGTTCAAATCCTGGAAAGACAACATATAATGTTAAGTGGTTATGTGATTTGTTAAACCCTGTAGAATTTTTTTTTTTTTTAATGCCAACATCTGACTGTATTCACCAAGAATTTGGATTAGGGTTCCAACCCATTTATTGAGTCTTTGACTTGATCTCAGAGCTTGGCTTATAGATTTCCAAGCCAGGTACTGTGTCACACCCCCATCACTGAGGCAAGTCAGGATTCCCAGAAGGGAGATAGATATATAATAGTTGGCAGAAGTTCCTCTCACCCAGTTCAAATTAGGAACTGCGTTGCTCGGTCATATTCAACACCCCCTGCCACATCCCCTTTTGATAGCCTGAAAGCTTTAAGAAAATGAAAAGAAATTTTAAAAAATTAAGATATTTTTAGAGAAGTTTAAGATTCACAGCAAAATTGAAAGGAAGGTACAGAGATTTTCCATATCCCTCCTGCCTCCACACATACACAGTCTCCCCCATTATCAACACACCCACCGGAGTGGTGCATCTGTTAACAATTGATGGACCTACGTTGACACCTTATAATCATGCAAAGTCCATAGTTTATGCTATCATTCACTCTTGGTGTTGTACATTCTAAGGGTTTGGATACATTGTGGATACATGATGATGTGTAGCCATCATTATGGTATCATACAGAGTATTTTCATTTCCCTAAAAGTCATCTATGCCAATTCATCCTCTGCCCACCCCACAACCGCTGGCAACCACTTGTCTTTTTATTGTCTCCATAGTTTTGCCTTTTCTAGAATGACATGTAGTTGGAATCATACAGTATGTTCTTTTTTCAGATTGGCTCCTTTCCCATAGTAATATGCACTTAGGTTTCTTCCATGTCTTTGCATGGCTTGATCGTTCATTTCTTTTTAGCACTGAATAATATTTCATTGTCTGGATGTACCCCAGTTTATCCATTCACCTACTGAAGGACATCTTGGTTGCTTCCATGTTTTAGCAATTATGAATAAAGCTGCTATAAATATCTGTGTACAGGTTTTTGTGTGGACGTAAGTTCTCAGTGAAAGTAATTCTTCATCACTGAATGCTGTGGGCCCCTGAATTAATGCCATGAAGTTGTTTTTCAACTTTGTATTTGTGAACATAGAGAGTCTCTTGAGTGAATATCTGACTTTCAATAACACTTAGCCATGTGTATAGAAAGTCCAAAACACGGAAATAAACAGAATGGTTCCTGTCCTTGTGCCTCCATATGTCTTCAGGTTGGTGGCAAAAGCAATCTGGATCACTGCCAAATAGTGATAATGATAGAAACAATTTCCATTTCTTGAAGCGTTTTGATGTGCTGAGAGATATACTAAACCCTTCACGTATATTATCTCACTTATCCATCACAAAACTCTGGGAGAGAAGTATTATTACCCACATTTTATAGTTGAAGAAACTCATGGATGCAGAATGCTGAGGATTTTGAGAGAAGAATCAGACTTCAAGTGTTTGATTAGACACAGAACAGAGGTGGTTGGAGAACTAAGAATTTCATATTATTATTCAAGATATTTATTGAGTACCTACTCTGCCAGGCACTTTTTCTAGCCACTGAGGATATAACAGTGAATAGAACAGATAGAATTTCTCTTCTGACTCAGCTTATATTCTAGCGAGGGGTAAGAAAGGAGAGACTATACACAAAATAATAAATTTATCTGTTAGGTGGTGATCAGGGCTAGAAAGAAAGTAACTAAATGAGGGGACCTGAGGGTGACTGGGGAGTGATATTTTGTACAGGATGGTCTGAAAAGGCCTCACAGGACCTTCATGCAAAGATCTAAAGGGAGTGAGGAAGTGAGCCACTTGTTGTCTAGGGATAGAGTATTCTGGAGAGAGAGAGCAGGTACAAGTTCAGAGACCTGAAGGGGGGCGGGGGACATGTTTGGAAAATGTGAGGAATGACTTGTGGAATTGGGGGAGGTGGATTGAAGACGTCAGACCTTGTAAGGATTGGGGATTTTCCTCTGACTGAAATAAGAAACCAGTACAGGATGCAGAGTAGAGGAGTGGCAGATTCTGACGTACATCTTAATGAGTCCTCTGCTTGTCTGTTGGAAATGACTGGAAGGGCACAAGCCTGGCAGGGAAGAGCCCTGGGACACTATGGAATAATTCATGCAAGAAAGAAGGTAGAGAGGGATGTGGTGAGAAGTGGTTAGATTCTACTATTAAATTAGTAAATTCTTCAACTTTACGTCCTCCCACACCAGGAACTCTGAAAACACAAGGGAAGGTAACTAGCAGTGGTGAGAGTTTTCCTGCTTCGACTTTCATGTGTTTAATATGCATTGACCCTCAGTCTCCCTCAGACTGGTCACTCCCATAGACAAGCAGGAGGAACAAGAGGCAAACTCACAGTGTAGTGAGACTTCTCTGTACTGTTCATGCTGTCCCGTTGTTATGAGAAGCTGTGTGCGTGTGTGTGTTGTGTGTGTGTGTGTGTGTGTGTATGCACCCATGCAGGGATGGTGGGGAGAAAAACGGGCAGAGCTAACACAAAAGGATACCTGGAATATTACCCGCTCTCATCTGGATTTTTCTTTCTCTAGAACCTGTCTGGTTTTATTGTTGTGGTTGTTCTTGTTGAAGTGAAGAAATTCTAGAAAACATGTTGATATTTCCTAAGGTAATTTACAAATGAAAATACTTTATAAAATTGTTTCATAGAAAATAGGAAAAGGGAAACAGAAATGTCATGTCAAGCATCCTGTGACGTGAGTGTGAAGAGAGAATGTTGATTTTTGATGTTCCTTGTCCATTGTGCCCTCAGTGGAAGAGGACCATGAAAGACACTGGTTGGGGGTGGGGCTGAGGAGGGGCGGGCCCAGAACTGACCTTTCACTTTTCCACTGAGATAGTCCCTCCATGTTTGTTTCCTCCAGTCCATCCCATGCAGCCCTTTCTTGGTCATCTCCTTTTTCTGTAACATTTAATATACCATCCAATGATCAAAATAAGAACAAATACCAATATAAAAAAAGAGTCTCGGGCTTCCCTGGTGGCGCAGTGGTTGAGAGTCCGCCTGCTGATGCAGGGGACACGGATTCGTGCCCTGGTCCCGGCGGATCCCACATGCTGCGGAGCGGCTGGGCCCGTGAGCCGTGGCGGCTGAGCCTGCGCGTCCGGAGCCTGTGCTCCAGGGGCGGGAGAGGCCACAACAGTGAGAGGCCCACATACCGGAAAAAAAAAAAAAGACTCTCTGATATAACTTTATGTCCGTGGTTATTTTCCAGATTTTGGGAATCCAGCAAAATAAATTAGTTGCCAATACCATAATTTTAATCCATAACCACATTTAAGATGACCTGAGTAATTGTTCTGTTTGATGAACCTACACATTTATTTAGCATGTCTGGTAGCATCTCCACGCCATATTGACTCTCATGCAAATGAGGCAGTGGCCACCTGATATCTTTTTGGATAACAACTACCGTTCACTGGCTTTCTGTAGATTGATTCCTACAACCACCACCTTGTAAGGTAGGTGCTATCACTGTTCAGCCTTTACAGGTAGAGAAGGTGGCTCTCAGAGAGGCCCTGTAACTGCCTCACGGTCACACCTTAACCCATGGTGAGTGCAGAGCCTGGGCTCTTAGCCACTCTGCTATCTTGTCTCTCTAGGGTGAGTCAAGATAAATCTGTTTTCAAAATACACTATAATACATTAATCAATGAAATTATAGCTCACTACGTCATACTGAGTCTTTAACGTTTCCTTATACACAGTTCAAGGAATCCAGTGAATAAGTCTGCAAGTGCCACCCAACTTAGGTTTTAGGTCAGTTACCTACAAGGATTGACATGGATTGAGACATTATGTTGAGGACTGTCTTGTTGAAGCCACTGTATTTTGGGGTCACTTGTTACAGCACCCTGCCTATGTCCTACCTAATGTACTATCACACTTAGAATGAAATCCAAACTCCCAATACTGGATTATAACATCTCCCAGGAGCTGGTCTTGCTTCCTTCTGGGATCTTGTTTCATATAACTCTTCTCTTGACCCTCTGCACTCCAATCATACTGCCCCTCTCTTTGCTCCTTGGCCACATCACGCTTGCCCCAACCTCAGGGCCTTTACCCTAGCTTTTCCCTCAGCTTAGGATACTCTTCTCTCATCCTTCCTTGGCTGGATCTTTCTTATCATTTAGGTCTTGGCTTAAAGTTTATCTCCTCTAAGGAACCTGATTTGACCACCTAATCTAAAGAGGCCATTTTGGGCTTCCCTGGTAGTGCAGTGGTTAAGAATCCGCCTGCCAGTTCAGGGGACACAGGTTCGAGCCCTGGTCCGGGAATATCCCACATGCTGCGGAGCAACTAAGCCCGTAAGCCACAGCTACTGAGCCTGCACTCTAGAGCTCGCGAGCCACGACTACTGAAGCCCACAGGCCTAGAGCCCGTGCTCTGCAATAAGAGAAGACACTGCAATGAGAAGCCTGCACACCACAACGAAGGGTAGACCCCGCTCGCCGTAACTAGAGAAAGCCCGCATGCAGCAATGAAGACCCGACGCAGCCAAAAATAAATAAACAAAATAAATAATTGTTTTTAAATGGGAAAAAAGGCCGTCTAGATTAACTTGGTGTTCATTCCCTTCATCCTATTTTATTTCTCTACAAAACAGAGCACTTACCACTATCTGAAACTTTTGTTCATTTATTTGTTTGTTGATTACTTCCCCACCGCTCACACCCATGAGAGAAGGGGTCCGACAATCTGGTTCATCTCTGTATTCCCAACACAGAGAATAGTGCCTGGTACATTGCATGTGCTCAGTAAATACATTAATGTATATATGAGTAAATGAATTATCTCAATTTTTTATTCCTTAGCACAATGTGGTACATAATATGCTCTCAAAAATATGTATCAGATGAATTAATTGGAGTTATGAATCCCTGTTATGATGCAGTGCATGATAATCAGAGAATGAGTTTAGTGACAGGAATTGATCACTAAGGCATAAAACATAATGTATATAAACCACTTGGTATCACACCTAGCATATCACAAATGGTAGCAGTTATCAGGACCAAAACTAGGGTGATTTCAGGCACATATTTTAAGAGGCACCAAGAAACTCAGTAATCAAGATAAGTAGTATTTTAATAAAATATTTTAAAATTAATATAAAATCCATAATGAACAAAATATCAAATTTTTTCATAAAGACACGGTTAGTATTACTGATTTTTCCTCTTGTCTCAGGTTCCAGTGTGGCTTGGTAGGACATTGGCAGTTTTAGTCATTAAGAAGATGAGGTGTTTTGAACATGATTATCTCACAGAGTACTTCATAGCGACTTACTTTAAGTTGCTCCTATGTCTAGGAGCTATGGCCCTTGAAAAATGCTATGTCTAGGAGCTATGGCCCTTGAAAAATGCTATGTCTAGGAGCTAAAGCAACCCAGTTGCTTTATCTGGAATCCCCTGAGTTGAGATGTCATAGCTTTCATGTTTTACCCATGTTTTACTCTTCTCTCTGCTCAATACCACAACCTCATCTGAAACTTATTCTAAAGAAGTGAGAGGAACTCTTTCTGAACTTCTCTTAATATAATAAAATAAAAAGGTCCTCTCTCTCAGGCAATGCATATAAATTATGGCATTTCATTTAAACATTTTTAAAAGTAGGACAAACTTTTGATGAAAGATGCAGTCAATAAATATGTTACTATCATAGTCATGCTACTGTTACTGGGTGCTGAAAGCAGGTGAAAAACAATGACTTTCTTTAATAGTTTATGATTTAAAAGTCCAAGTCAAAAGACACCATGAAATGATTATTGGTGGCTTGTCAAAGAATACTTAAACATCTAATTTCTCTTTTCCCAATGATGAAAAAAAAAATGGAGAAGGGGTTAAAAACCCATCGAATGTTGAATAATCTTTACAGCATAAGAGTAAGAAAGATTGACATTTTATGAATGTTTCCTGTTTGCCTGGCACGGAGCTAAATGCTTTCCATATGTTCATTATCTTGTTCAATCCTCTCAACAACCCAACAAAATGATGGATACTTTTATCCCCATTTTACAAATGGAGGAGCTAAAACTCAGAGGTTAAGTAACTTGCCCAAGGTGAGCCAGTGAATAAGCAGTAGAGCATGAATTTGAACCCAGACCTATCTGGTTCCTTTGGAACCCAAATGGAAGACATTTCAAACTCTGAAATGAAAGAGCTTAGGGTGTGATTACCGAGGCTAATTCTGTTGCCAGGACTAATTGCCACTGTGGCCTCTTCCTCTCTTCCCACCTTATGTGCCTCTCTCCGAAGCTATCTATACTCTGCTAGGTGTCATAAATTTCCAGAAACCAGCAAAAGGAAACCCAAACTCTCAAGCACCTGCAAGACAATTCCTCAGATCAACAGTGATCAATAGTAAGCCCAAGGTCACTCACTAATCATTAACATTTAGATTAGTATAGGCAAAATAACAAATACTGAAAATCTGAACAAGGCTACTTTCCTCCCATTTACTGATAAGTCTGAAAAATCTGAAAATCTGAACACATCTACTTTCCTCCCATTTTGTTTAGAAAAGACCCATGCAGCCCTTATTTCATTTTCATGAGTGTTACAGCAAACAAAACGAAAGAGTTCTTACCCTCAGGCTTGCAGCGTCTCCGTCAGAGCTGCAGGTGTGGATGATTCATAGACAGGACTAGAATTGGCTGGAGGAGCGATTGAATCAAGCTTTTCTGTGAAGCTTACGCTCCTTTGCCCTCTACTGCATACTGCCCTCTACTGCATACATGTTGCATGAGTTCATACAATCTTAGATCACTTTTTAAAGAATTGCAGTAAAATACACATAATATAAAATTAACCATTTCAAGTGTACAGTTCAGTGGCATTAAGTACATTCACATAGTTGTTCACCCATCAGCGTCACCCATCTCCAGAACCTTTTCATCGTCTCTCACTGAAACTCTATATCCATTAAGCAGTAACTCCCACTTCTCCCTCTCTTCAGTCCCTGGTAACTACTATTCTACTTTCTGTCTCTATAAATTTGCCTACTCTAGGTACCTCAGATAAGTGGAATCACACAATATTTGTCCTTTTGTGACTGGCTTATTTCATTTAGCATAATGTGTTCAAGGTTCTTCCATGTTGTAGTATGTATCACAGTTTCCTTCCTTCCCTTCTTAAGGCTGAATAATATTCTGTTGTATGTATGTACCACATTTTTGTTTATCCATTCATCCATCAATGGATATTTGGGTTGTTTTCACCTTTTGACCATTTTGAATAATGTTTCTATGGACATGGACGTGTACAAATATCTGTTCAAGTCCCTGCTTTCAGTTCTTTTGGGTAGATACCTAGAAGTGGAATTGCTGGATCATATGGCAATTCTACGTTTAAATTTTTGCAGAACTGCCATACTGTTTCCCACAGCATCTTAGAGCACTTTGATGGTGCTTTACTTCAAGGTTCAAATCAGTCATGCCGCCCATCAAATTGGGTGGTAAGGCCAAGTGATAATAAGAAGAAATAGGAATGGTGGCTCCAAAATTTCAGCAATCTGACTGGAAGAGAGTGGGAAGGGGTTAATTAGAGGCCTTGTCTTGAAACGAAGCGGTAAAACAAGCATGACATTTTTTAATGTAGACTGCAGAGAACAGATCAATTTTTTCAAAGCAACACTTTTTGAGGTTTTATTTATACTTGACTTTAGGTTCAGATGACACTGCTGGAGATCACTAAGGAAGATGAAAATTTCCAAATGGATTTGTCCACAGGTGGGTGATGGTCAATTTTTAAATGGATAATTATAATAGGTTTATGTAAATGTAAAATTGGGGGGGGTCCTTCACACAAAATTTTTTTCACAATTATGTTGAGGTTCTTTAGTAAAAATGTATGTATTTCTGCATATATTGTAGGGATAAAATCATACAATGAATAACTATAAAGAAAAACAAAAAACAGTCTGCTCTTCTGCCCACCTAAACATATATAAACATGTCTACATTCACATATACATGAAGTCAGGTGCTGGATGCATGCCCATCGGAAATATTGGAGAGAGTGTTGTTAGCTTGTTGGATAAGCTCTAAAATTTCTTTCATCTCAGAAATTCTCAAACGACTCTGATCGGTACACATATTCTATACAGCCCTCTCAAGAAAATATAATCACTTGGGGTTTTTCATGTCCAAAGACATATTCTTCCCTTTCTCATAGCCCAACATTTTTAAACATTCTACACTCTCAGTGAATGGGGAATTTTCTTTACTTATTTTTAATTTCCAGAAACAAGTCAAGCCAAGTTAGAGAGTAGTATTCTGTGTCATCATCACCATCATCGTTGTGATCACTATAGCTTGCATTCTTCCTAAGTGCAGAAAGGATTAGCCAAATAAGATATTGGCTAATCCTCACTACAAAGGACATAGAACATATATATGATTCCCATTTGACAGATGATGAATCTGGTTCAGTCAGAATAAGAAACTTGCCCAAGGCCATCATCTGGTAAGAGATGGAGTCAAGATTTAAAACTGAGTCTAGGGACTTCCCTGGTGGTCCAGGGGCTAAGACTCCGTGCTCGCAATGCAGGGAGCCTGGGTTCGATCCCTGGTCAGGGAACTAGATCTCACATGATGCAACTAGGAGTTTGCATGCCACAACTAAGGTATCCTGCATGCCGCAACTAAAGATCCCACATGCCACAACTAAGACCCAATGCAGCCAAATAAATAAATATTTTTTAAAAAATAAATAAAACTGAGTCTATCTGGCTCCAAAGCCCACAATATTCACTACTTCAGGTACCTAAGAGTTTGTATACTATTTCCTCTGCCTTCACCTGGAATTTCTAAAATCTTTAAATCTTTATTTGCAATTAGCAGTAAGAACAGTATGCTCAGAACCATATGTGCTGATATCTTTGGCTAGGAATTTTTTTTTTTTTTTTTTTTTTTAAACACCCGCAACAGCATTCCTTTGCATTCATCACTCTATCTTGCCCCTGCATCGGCAGGCGGACTCTCAACCACTGCACCACCAGGGAAGCCCTAGGATTTTTTTTTATTCCCTTCAAAAGTCTTTCTCCGATGCAGGGGACACGGGTTCGTGCCCTGGTCCGGGAAGATGCCACATGCAGCGGAGCGGCTGGGCCCGTGAGCCATGGCCGCTGAGCCTGCGCGTCCGGAGTCTGTGCTCCGCAACGGGACAGCCCACAACAGTGAGAGGCCCGCGTACCGCAAAAGAAAAAAAAAAAAAATTTCTCTGTTTTCCTTCCTTTTTTCCCCCTCTCCTCTTACTCTGGGCTTCAGAGATATCTGCCCTGATATCCCTCCACCTCGCCGCCCCCCCCCTCCACATACTCAGTCGTTCAGTCACTCACATACATTTCTTCCCTTATGCCTTCCCCTGATTTTAGACTTCTACCTGCCGTATTTCTGCCTTCATATAAAATTTGCAACCAACAGAGAGCTTTGGGTTACCTCAAGTGGATGGAGGTTTATTTTAAAGATAAAGCTCTTGCAGTCTAGCACATAGTCTAGTATGAAACATATGTTATTTGGGTAGAGCTCCTCTAGTTTAGTTATAAGTATCAGTAAGAGAAAATAGTGACAGAAGTTTTTTCTGAATTTCTAAAAAACAAATATAAGCGAATAAAATTCTCACGTGGTTAGGAAATTCAAATCATTTATCATTCATTTACTATACTCAGTGAGTATAAGGAGGGGAGAAAGTTTTAGTTCAAACAAATAAGCAGTGGAAACCTAATAATTTTGCAGAGATTTGGTACTTTATTACCAAGGACTATAGCAGCATTGTCCAATAGAATATAGAAAGAATGCAAGTCACACAAGTAACTTTAAATTATCTAGTAAACATGTTTAAAATGACAAAAAGAAATTGGTGAAATTAATTTTGATTATATATTTTATTTATTCCATTATATCAAAATGTTCGTATGTAACAGAAAAAATAACTACTAACAAAATAGTTTACGTTCTTTTCTCATAGAATGTCTTAGAAATATGATGTGTATTTTACACTTACAGCACATTTCAATTCAGATTTGCCACATTTTAAGGACTCAGTAGTCACACATGGCTAGTGGCTACCATGTTGAACAGATAGGGCTAGAGTCTTAAGTTAATAAATGGCCATCCTACAATTAACCAACAAACTGGAACTCTAATTCACCACAAAATATTTCCCGGTAATGCCAAATATTGCTATTGCTCATTTCCTCATGTCCCTGATTCCAGCTCCTTCTCCCTTTCTCATCTGACCCTGTTCACTCTGCAGATGATCCTGTTCTAGAAACATCTATCAGGACCTGTGTCCTCAGAAATTATCCCAAAGGCTTTAGGGGCAAGAAAGGGAAAAAAAATCTATATAGGTATATAGATAGATATTTTGGAATGGGGAGAGAAGAGAGAGGATAAGCAAAGACTAAAGAAATATTAAAGAGGAAAAGAGAGAAAAATGGAAGGTTTGGGAAAGCCAGAAGGACAGCAGATTTAAAAAGGAAAAATCAAAGAGCTGGGAGAAAGAATGGAGGACAACAAAATGGAGGAAATGAGGATGGAAGGCAAGGGACAGGAAAGAAGAGAAACCAAAAGAAGGGAGAAAATAAAATATATAGGTCAAAGAAGGGAGTGGCAAAGGAGCACAGTAGAGAAGGAAAGAGGAAAGTCTAGATTTCTCATTCAGGTGCTAATTATTATTATAGCTTTATTGGTGAGTTGCTTGGCCCTTTATCTTAGACAAAGTTATGGAGAAATTCAATGATGTATTGACTGGCCAAAAAGTTCGTTCATGTTTTCCATGTTAAACCCTAACTAACTTTTTGGCCAACCCAATAATAAACGTCCTATAAAACATGTCAGTGTAGGACTCTCCCTGGAGTTCCTTGTTTGCATCCAAACCACATGCCACTGTTTTGGCTGAATACGAAAAAAGTACACACTGAATCATGCTTACTAAGATATGTTCCAAAACATCCACTGGACTGCTAGAGCCGGCTTACTCCAGCTCATGAGAGCCAATTTTTAATTTTCAAGAATTTGGTGGACTTCCCTGGTGGTGCAGTAGTTAAGAATCCTCCTGCCAATGCAGCAGACACAGGTTCGAGCCCTGGTCCGGGAAGATCCCACATGCTGCAGAGCAACTAAGCCTGTGCGCCACAACTACTGAGCCTGTGCTCTAGAGCCTGCTAGCCACAAATACTGAGCCCACATGCCACAACTACTGACGCCCGCGTGCCTAGAGCCCGTGCTCTGCAACAAGAGAAACCACCAGAATGAGAAGCCTGTGCACCACAACAAAGAGTAGCCCCTGCTCTCCGCAACTAGAGAAAGCCCGCGCGCAGCAACGAAGACCCAACGCAGCCAAAAATAAATTTAAAATATAATAAAAAAATTTTTTTTAATTAAATTGTATATACTTGCAATTAAGTAAACTATATTAAAAACAAAAGTAATAAGTACTCAAAACCCATCACTTCCTAATTATTTTACTATATATTTACTATTATTATGCTCTTGAAGTTATTTACATCTGTAGTATCTGTATGGTGGAAATATACACAGTGGTATATTGCTGGTACATCTCCTTCCAACCCCACCTTTAGTGACATCATATTGGTACCTTGAAAATGACCACACTGAGAGTATTTATACCATGAAATTGGCAAAAACTATAAATCAGGACTTTGTTTTGTTAATTTTCTGGAATTGCTTTTGGAGAATCTGTTGTTAAACATTTACCAGCACACCACTGCCTCTGGTATCATCTATATCTAGCCAAAAAAAGAAAAGAAAGGAAATCATTTCTCTAACTCCATGGTTAACTCTTTAAAAAAGTTATCTCTTACTTTTGGTTAAATCATGTTCAGTGTTTACATTCTTGTGGTATGTAAATATTGGGGCACAGCTGAAAACTACATTGTATACTGTGATTACGACTCCACGATTACACTTAAGTCTGACTTGTAGTTGCTGCCATTCTGCAACGTCCTTGCCTCTCTCTCCTCTGTTAGATTTATTAGATTGTCTGTTTCCTGGAATGCGTGGCATCTTCTTTCCTGATTTTCACCTGTTGTAGTGGAACACATCTTCCCATAGTTTCCTAAGAAAGAGTGCTTTCACGGTTAATTTGGAGCAAGAATGTAAATGTCCTGCCTCATATTTGGTTGATTATTTGGCTGGATCTAAATTTCTAAGTTGCAAATAATTTTCTCACGTAATTTTGGAGATTTTTCTATTTTCTAGCTTATAGTATTGTATTGAGAAGTGCAATGCCATTTTGTTTTCTGTTTCTTTGTACATGCTTCCTCCCTTTCTCTCTTTCTCTCTCTTCCCCCACTCCCTCCCTCCCCTCCTCTCCATCTCTCCCTCCCTCACCCCCAGTCCTACCTGCCCTCTCATTCTTTCTTTCTATGGAAGTTTTTAGAATCTTGTCCTTGGTGTTCAAAAATTTCAAGGGAAAGTGCCTTATTCCTTTCATTTTGCTGGGCGCGGTTTGGAGATGCAGGTCCTCCCATGGAATTTCTCAATTTTATTTCTTGGATAATGTCTTCCCCTCCATTTTCTCTTTCTGGAACACCCATTAGATGGATGTCGACCTCCCTGATTTAACTCTTTTTTAAAAAAAATTTATTTTATTTTATTTTTGGCTGCGTTGGGTCTTTGCTGCTGCGTGCGGGCTTTCTTTAGTTGTGGTGAGCAGGGGCTACTCTTCGTTGTGGTGCATGGGCTTCTCATTGCGGTGGCTTCTCTTGTTGTGGAGCACAGGCTCTAGGCATGCGAGCTCAGTAGTTGTGGCATGCGGGCTCAGTAGTTGTGGCTCGCGGGCTCTAGAGCACAGGCTCAGTAGTTGTGGCGCACAGGATTAGCTGCTCTGCAGCATGTGGGATCTTCCCGGACCAGGGCTTGAACCCGTGTCCCCTGCATTGGCAGGTGGATTCTTAACCACTGCGCCACCAGGGAAGCCCCCGGATTTAGCTCTTATTTCTTATATTTTTCTCTTGCATTCGCAATTTATCTTTTTGTTCTAATTCCTTAGAAATTCCCTTAGTGTATTTTCCAATGTTTCAATTTATTTGGGGAAGGGGACTATCATATTTAAAAGTTCTAAGAAGTCCCTGTATCTTCAAGTTGTTTTGAAAGAGAGGTGAACATCCTCATGGGCCTGATGTGACCACATCATCAACATGCAGCACTCCTGTCCCCTGACTCTCAAAGGTACGGTGCCTGGGACCTTGTTGATTAACTTTGATAATGGATTTTTATTAAGGGTAGTCATCCACTTGTGTGTAGGTGTTAACCTGGGGAATTCAAGAAGTGACTGTGTCCTAGTATGAGGATGAAGTCCATCAGAGAGCTCAGGAACAGCCAAGGAAGGCAGGGATGTGCTGGTCCAAAGTGTCGTGGAGACACAGGAAGAAAACAGTCCAGAGAGAGAGCATGCGAGGTAGCCAGGAAGTTCAGCACGCCTCTGAAACCTTCAGGAGGGACAGATTTCCTATCACCACAGAGGCTGGGGACTCAAATTGTTTAATTGAGAATAAAAGGAAGGGGTAATCCCACAACTAGAAACTTTGGCGACAATCATGTTGCACTAATGAGGTTGAAGTTTTTCATGTGTTTCTTTTCTAACTGGATCCTGTTTGGAGCTGTCCAGCTCATTGTCAGTATATCAGTTGGGATCTTAGTGCTTTTCTGTTTTATCTTATTAATTGTTTCTATAACAAAGGAAAAGAGAATTTTATCTGTGATATTAGCTACCGGTTTACTTCCCAATTTATTATTCCCCCATTTGTCATTTTTAGTGGTTTTTATTTGTTTGCTTATTCATTTGCTTGTTTGTTAACATAGAGCTGTTTCCAGGGGGGCTTTTTTGTAGTCAAATTCTGTCCCTTTTATGATTTTCTTTAATCTTAGAAAGCCCAGGACAATCTAGACTGAACATGATCAGCAGCTCAGCTCCAGTTCCACATTTGGTGGCATAAGATAATGAAGATAACAATAATTGCAACAATAATGACATCATTATAAGAGATAGCATTTATTGAACTTCTGCTTTGTGCCAGCCACTGTTCTTTGACATTACATATATTAACTCATCTAATGCTCCTAACAACAGTATGAGACAGGTATTACTATTCCTATTTTACATCCAGGTAACAAAGCAGAGAGGAATTACGTAACCACTCAGGGTCACTAGAAGGAGGTGCAAGAGGCAGAATCCAGGCTGGGGTAGCCTGTCTCAGGAGTGTTCCTCCTACCCACTGTGCACCTCCAGCCCTAGAGTGAGTAGCCAGACCCTGACTTTCCACACATTATACATCTGGTTTCTTAACAATCCTATAAGAGAGGTATGGTTATTATGCCATTTTACAGATGAGGAAAAGGAGGCTGGAAGAGGTTAAGGAATTCATCCAAGGACACAGAGTTATAGAGAAATTGAGCCAGGATTTAATTCCAGAATGCTTATCTGCAGAACCCAGCTTCATAACTTTTATTCTCTGCTGCTTTCACCTCTAATGGAGACCTAGTTTTGTTCTCCTAAACCCCATTTCCTTTCTTTGTTGGTTATAAAAATTTTAAGTACAGAAAAATGTAAAAGCAAAAGCAAGCAACAAGCACAGGCAAGTGGTGATAATGTTTTTGTATATTTTCATCTAGACTTTTTTCTCTGCATATTTTTAACATATTGAAACCATCCTGTGCATACAATTTTGCATCCTATATTTTTCATTTATACTGTAATATAAGCATTCTCTTATGTTAATAAAGAAAGACTTCCTATACCTTTTTTTAGTTTGTGGTAAAAAACACATAACACAAAATTCACCATCTTAACTGTACATACTACTTTTTTTTTTTTTTTTTTGCAGTATGCAGGTCTCTCACTGTTGTGGCCTCTCCCGTTGCGGAGCACAGGCTCTGGACGTAGAGGCTCAGCGGCCATGGCTCACGGGCCCAGCCGCTCCGCGGCATGTGGGATCTTTCCGGACCGGGGCACGAACTCGCGTCCCCTGCATCGGCAGGCGGACTCTCAACCACTGCGCCACCAGGGAAGCCCTATACTACTTTTAATAATTGTAAAATACATCACTAAATGAGCCCAGCACATCCTTCCATTGTTGGAAATTAGAAGTGCTTCAAATTTTTCAGTTAACAATGACTCTGCAATTAACCTATTTGTAAAGAAATATTTGTCCACATTTCAACTTATTTCCTTAGGATGGATTTCTAGAAGTGGAATTACAGGTCAGAGATCATGAATATATATATATATATATATATATATATACACATACACACACACACACACACACACACATATGTATACATATATATTCCAAATTAAATGCCCATTCCCTTGCAGTCTTGTTAATATAACAAGCTGATAAAAATGGAACTATTTTAATTTCAATGTTGTCAAGCACCCTGCAGTGAAGTGTGAGACTAGATAACTGCAACCTTTGCTGACTTCTAGCCAATAAAAAAGATTGGAAAGTCTGAGAGAAATTAAGGATTAGAAGAGGATTTCGGAGAGGGTTTTTGGTGTATTGTGAACTCCCTCTTACCTCAATCCTAGGAAAAGGGGCTTCAAAAGAACCACTTGGAAAGTTGGCCATGTGCACTTTGCCCTTTGGGGGATGTATTGTAAACAGTCTTTAATTCATACCTGGAAATCTAAAGGTCTTAGCTAGCTACTCTAAGGGTACATTTTACAAATAATGAATTTAGGCTTAGAAAGTTAAATTATCCAATGTCATTCATATATAAGTAATGGAGTTAGCATTAAAACCCAGACGCTGCGAATCAGAGCTTGCTTATGTGCCCAATCTGCAATGTTTTTTTCTTTTTTAGTTAATTAATTAATTTATTTATTTATTTATTTAGGGCTGTGTTGGGTCTTCATCGCTGCGCACAGGCTTTTTCTAGTTGTGGCGAGCGGGGGTTACTCTTTGTTGTGGTGCACGGGCTTCTCATTGCAGTGGCTTCTCTTGTTATGGAGCACAGGCTCTAGGCGCACGGGCTTCAGTAGTTGTGGCACGTGGGCTCAGTAGTTGTGGCTTGCGGGCTCAAGAGCGCAGGCTCAGTAGTTGTGGCGCATGGACTGAGTTGCTCCATGGCATGTGGGATCTTCCTGGACCAGGGATCGAACCCATGTCCCCTGAACTTGCAGGCAGATTCTTAACCACTGCGCCACCAGGGAAGTCCCTGCAATGTTTATCCTCCTTTACCTGTGACATCTTTCTTACTTTCCTTGCTATATATTTATCCACATTTTGAACTGATTCTTCATCTCCCAACTTTGAATTCTTGAGCAGGAGGTTCCACAAATACAATTTCAAGCTCCAAGGGGCCTCCTTAAGACCACTTATGAGATCAGATATTCACATATAGGATTGATCTAACTTCTCAAAATCTTGAGTTTGTTAAATAAACTTCAACTCACTTTATAACTCCCTTTAAGGATTTTTTTTAGACTTGCAATATGTAATGAGTTGAATTGTGTTCCCCAAAATTCATTTGTTGAAGTGCTAAACCCCCGTACCTCAGAATGTGACCTTATTTGGAAACAGAATCATGTATATTATATTAGTTAAGATGGGGTTGTTAGGTTGGGCCCTAAGCCAACATGATTGGTGATCTTATACAAAGGGGAAATTTGGACACAAACAGGCATAGAGGGAAACCCATGCAAAGAAACACAGAGAGAGACAGTCATCTATAAGCCAAGGGGAAGAGGCCTGGAGTAGATCCCTCCGTCCCTCAAAAGGAACCAACCCTTCCAACAACTTGATATTGGACTTCTAGCCTCCAGAACTATGATACAATAAAATTCTATTGTTTAGGCTACCCAGATTTGGAGCCCTAGCAAACTGATATACAGCTAGTACTGAACAATTGAAACTTGGTTATGAAATCTTGAAGTTCAATACAGGAAGGGCATTCATCCTAGAGAAAACAGGAATATCCACTTCTAACAACTGTTGCAACTTCCATTACAGAACGAGAGGTTTCTTACATTTTAGCATATATTTCATGGTTTTAAGTTGCTTTCTATTATGAATGAAATATAATTGATGACTTTCCTGTAGCCCTAAATTTTAACTCCATAGCTTGACTTTCGAGACCCTTGACAATATGATCTTAATCTAACTTGCCATGCTTATATCTCACTGTTGTTTTTCATAAACTTCATGGTCCAGTCAAATTAAGACACCAGTCCATGAATAGGCCTGGGTATTCCTGTGTCTTCTCCACATCTTTCTACTTAGAATGGCCTTTTCATTCTTCATAATTACACATTGAAATATCCAACAGTCTTCTTTCAAGGCCCAGTGGAAAAACCGTCACTCCTAAGATTTTTTCACTCAATCTAAATGGTCTCTGAACTTCCATTTATGTTTTTGTTTCATTATTTTTATTTTAGTTATCTGCATACATGTAATGTCCTCTGATTGACTGTAAGTTTTTTAGGGCAAGAAACAACTAGCACAGGTTAAGTGTTACGTGGGTTTCTCCCCCCAAAAGTAAAGACTCAGACAAGAGCATTGTGTGTGGGTCATTTGTTCTGAAGACGTAATCTCAGGGCTCAAGGGTGAGGAGACTGAGAAGAATGAAACAAGGAAGAATGGAAAGCCAAGCCAAGAGTGAGTTACTGAGTTGGTTACTCCTGTGGGCAAGTAAGTTTCAATCCCATGGGGGATTCTGAGGAATGGTCTAGACTATGCCTTATTTTTTTTACCCAAGAATAAAAGAGAAAGGAATATTTATCTAATGACTCCCATCCCTTTAGAAGTCAAGGATCTCTTCCCAGGGTATCTCTTGTACTTCCAGGTTTGTGCATAGACCAGAATAGCTGAACAGGCTTCTACAAACGTTCTGTAGAGTGGTATTAGTGACATCATGGGGCATAAAGTGAGAAGTAGATGGTGCAGCTATGACAAGGTGCTGCCGGGCTACACCTGCCTAGCACTGGCTGCCAGAGTAAGAGTCTCTAGAGACTGACTGATGAGTATGGAAAATAGCTGATATTAAAGCTGGGAAATAAAGTCTGATAAAGCCCATTCCTTGCACTGCTCCAATCTGCTCATGCCTTATTTTAATAGTTTCCCCAAAGACAGGGATGCTGTGTATAGAAGCAGTACACATCAACTATATTCCTCCCTCTGATCAAAAGAGCAAAGGCTCTCCTGCATGCTAGTTCAGACAACTAGAATCTTAGCAAGATATCCAGCCACAGAAAACCAGACTCATTTTCCATTTGGCCTGAAGTGCAACACACTCTTGGTTTGTGACCCTGAGACAAGTATTCTACTGCAAGTAGTTTATTTCAGAGGTGTTCCCAGGAAACACCCTTGGAGGAATGAGGATATGAAATAAAAATAGAAAAGAAGCCAATAAAGTCATTTCTACCATAGAGAATCAGAATTCCATCCTACTGGGGGATACAGGGAGAATGTAAAGTATACCCCAGGTTTGTCTCCCCCAAAATGGGTGAGAAAGTTGTGGTATTTATCTGTCAATTCCTTTCTGGCGTTGGTTGATGGCTGCTTCCAAGGACAACTTCCAGCACTTCTGAATTGCCCTTTGTGTGGACTAAGTGGCTTCTCATGGCCAAGAAGAAAATCCTTCAGGCAAAGAGTGTCCAGTATTAGCAATAAACAGCCTTCAACATGCAGAGGCAAATGCTGACTGGAAATGAGGAGGACACCAATAGCTTTAGAAATCTGCTTTAGAAAACCAGCTACAAGTATAAAATGCATGGAGTTTTCTAACATTGACCCTGGCACAAAGGGACATTTATCAACTGAAGTTGTTTGAATAGGTGCTTCTCTTGATTACATGATAAATTCAATGAATTCAGTCCTACCAAAGAAATAGGTGAATCCTGATGAATATAGATGCAAAAATCCACAACAAAATACTAGCAAACAGAATCCAACAACACATTAAAAGGATCATACACCATGATCACGTGGGATTTATCACAGGGATGCAAGGATTCTTCAATATACACAAATCAATCAATGTGAAAACCATATTAACAAATTGAAGAATAAAAACCATATGATCATCTCAATAGATGAAGAAAAAGCTTCTGACAAAATTCAACACCGATTTATGATAAGAACTCTCCAGAAAGTGGGCATAGAGGGGACTTACCTCAACATAATAAAGACCATATATGACAAACCCACAGCAAACATCATTCTCAATGGTGAAAAACTGAAAGCATTTCCTCCGAGACCAGAAGAACAAGACAAGGATGTCCACTCTCACTGCTATTATTCAACATAGATTTGGAAGTCCTAGCCACGGCAATCAGAGAAGAAAAAGAAATAAAGGAATAAAAATTGGAAAAGAAGAAGTAAAACTGTCACTGTTTGCAGATGACATGATACTATACATAGAGAATCCTAAAGATTCCACCAGAAAACCACTAGAGCTAATCAATGAATTTGGTAAAGTTGCAGGATACAAAAGTAATGCACAGAAATCTCTTATATTCCTAGAAACTAATGATGAAAAATCTGAAACAGAAATTAAGGAAAGACTCCCATTTACCATTGCAACAAAAAGAATAAAATACCTAGGAATAAACCTACCTAGGGAGGTAAAACACCTGTACTCAGAAAACTATTAGACACTGATGAAAGAAATTAAATACAGATGGAGTATTAAATTAAATACGATACAAACAGATGGAAAGATATACCATGTTCTTGACTGGAAGCATCAACGTTGTGAAAATAACTATACTACCCAAAGCAATCTACAGATGCAGTGCAATCCCTATCAAATTACCAATGGCATTTTTTACAGAACTAGAACAAAAAAATCTTAAAATTTGTATGGAGACACAAAAGACCCCGAATAGCCAAAGCAGTCTTGAGGGAAAAAAACGGAGCTGGAGAAATCAGACTCCCTGACTTCAGACTATACTACAAAGCTACAGTAATCAAGACAATATGGTACTGGCACAAAAACAGAAATATAGATCAGTGGAACAGGATAGAAAGCCCAGAGATAAACCCATGCACCTATGGTCAACTAATCTATGACAAAGGAGGCAAGGATATACAATGGAGAAAAGACAGTCTCTTCAATAAGTGGTGCTGGGAAAACTGGACAGCTACATGTAAAAGAATGACATTAGAACACTCCCTAATGCCATACACAAAAATAAACTCAAAATGGATTAGAGACCTAAATGTAAGACTGGGCACTATAAAACTCTTAGAGAAAAACATAGGAAGAACACTCTTTGACATAAATCACAGCAAAATCTTTTTTGATTCACCTCCTAGAGTAATGGAAATAAGACCTAATGAAACTTAAAAGCTTTTGCAAAGCAAAGGAAACTACAAACAAGACGAAAAGACAACCCTCAGAATGGGAGAAAATATTTGCAAACGAATCAAAGGATTAATCTCCAAAATATATAAACAGCTTAAGCAGCTCACTATTAAAAAAACAAACAACCCAATCCAAAAATGGGCAGAAGACCTAAATAGACGTTTCTCCAAAGAAGACATACAGATGGCCAAGAAGCACATGAAAAGCTGCTCAACATCACTAATCATTAGAGAAATGCAAATCAAAACTACCATGAGGGATCACCTCACACCAGTTAGAATGGCATCATCAGAAAATCTACAAACAACAAATGATGGAGAGGGCGTGGAGAAAAGGGAACCCTCTTGCACTCTTGGTGGGAATGTAAATTGATACAGCCACTATGGAGAACAGTATGGAGGTCCCTTTAAAAACTACAAATAGAACTACCATATGACCCAACAATCCCACTAGTGGGCATATACCCTGAGAAAACCGTAATTCAAAAGGAGTCATGTACCACAATGTTCATTGCAGCTCTATTTACAATAGCCAGGACATGGAAGCAACCTAAGTGTCCATCGACAGATGAATGGATAAAGAAGATGTGGCACATACATACAATGGAATATTACTCAGCCATAAAATGAAATGAAAATGAGTTATTTGTAGTGAGGTAGATGGACCTAGAGACTGTCATACAGAGTGAAGTAAGTGAGAAAGAGAAGAACAAATACCATATGCTAACACACATGTACAGAATCTAAAAAAGAAAAAAAATAAGGTTCTGAAGAACCTAGGGGCAGGACAGGAATAAAGATGCAGACATAGAGAATGGACTTGAGGACATGGGGAGGGGGAAGGGTAAGCTGGGATGAAGTGAGAGAGTGGCATGGACATATATACACTACCAAATGTAAAATAGACAGCTAGTGGGAAGCAGCTGCATAGCACAGGGAGATCAGCTTGGTGCTTTGTGACCACCTAGAGGGGTGAGATAGGGAGGGTGGGAGGGAGACGCAAGAGGGAGGGGATATGGGGATATATGTATATATATAGCTGATTCTCTTTGTTATAAAGCAGAAACTAACGTACCATTGTAAAGCAATTATACTCCAATAAAGATGTTAAAAAAAATAGGTAACTAATGAGAACCTGCTGTATAAAAAAATTAATTAAATTAAATTCAAAAATACACACACAAAAAAGAAATAGGTGAATCACTCATGTGGTAGAAATTAACTGATTAAATAGAAATTATAACATTTCATCAAATTTACTACCACATATACATGGGGAACTGGGGCCTGAAAGGACATACCCATTTTTATCTACATCCTAAATTCAGAATCATGTTTATATCCATATTGATGCAAAATAAAGTCATTGCTGGAGCTTCCAAAAGCAGCAACATTTTTTCCAAATGCAGCAGAGGAATATTTTTATATTTGTGTGTGACTTATTTCTTTTGCTTTGTCCATCAGTTTAATATTAATGGATGCTCTTAGATTAGCCCAAAAAAGTCTATGCTTGCTCTTCTCCTTGGGCCATTCCAAGTAAGTTCTCTGTGCCATGAGAGCCCTCAGCTTGTGATACTTGCCAGGAATGCTGTTCTGTGGAATGGGTTCCAGCAAGATCAGGATTAAGTTATTAGATCCTTCATGGAAGAGATTGTGGTGGGCAAAGTAGAGTTCATAATGGCACCACTCACTCTGGACAAAGTTGGGAGACAAAACAAAGATGGACTTGTAACTTTTCTCAATGCAGTTTATGATATTTTCCACGATGCTCTTGCCAGGAACAAAGTTTCTCTCATGGAGACAAATTCTTATATCTTCTTTTTCTAGGTTTGGTATTAACTCATTCTTCACCCAGGCAGAATCACGTTCACTGTATGAAATAAAAGCATGGAACTGGAGAGCTCTTTGGAGTTCTCCTAAGGGTACATCCCTAGCCCTGCGCCGGGTCTGGGTCCACTGACACACCATCCTGAGATACCAGGGCAGATCCAAGTAGATACAGAGGACAGTCACGGTAACAGCCAATACCAGCCCAGGGACCCCAATGGTGACAATCAGCAGAGCTGTGTTGCAGGATAATTGAGATACATGGAAGTCCTTTAGTGGGGTTCCCTTATAGCTTTCTGGATAATCACACTTATAAGAATCAGGCCAACCCTCTACCACTTCACTTGATACTTGGCCTACACTTTGGATAAAGTCTCTTAACTCACATGTACATTGGAATGGATTGTTCCCTGCTCTTAGGGACCTAATCTTCTGGCAGCTCTGGAAGAAATCAGCTGATGGGTTGGAGACTGAATTATAGTCAATGATCAGTATGGAAAGGCTGCCAAAGGTACCACATCCAGGAAGGTGGGCTAAAGAATTGGAAGCAACATTGAGTTCTTGCAAAGTTTCCAGACTGGTGACATCTTTAGGGATGCTCCTTATTCTGTTATTGTGGAGATCAAGAACCTTGACCCTGGGAGGTAAACATCTGAAAACAGAGTCAGTAAGTATATTTGACGACATATTTAAACTTAATAAACTTCTGGTCCAAGGGCAATTCCCTTCACTTTCATCATACTTTAGGGAATTCTGGCTAACATCCAATTGTTGTAGAGACTTCATCTCCTTGGTCATATGAACTATATTTGCAAGTTCTTTTAACTGATTCATTTGTAAACTGAGTGTCTTCAAATTAGCTAAGTTTGCACAGTTTTTAAAAACCATGTCTGTTAAGAGATTGTTGGAAAAATTCAAATACAGAAGTGGGCTAATTTGGGATGGGCAGACCATGTGGACCATGTGTGCAGCAGACACTGTGAGATGCTGGATGTTCATATTTGAAAGGATTTCATAGATATAATCTTGTGGAAGACTGAACACATCATTGACAACTTGGTGTATAGACAAGGCCTTCAGTGAAGTACCAGAATAATCAAACTCTCTGAAGTCAACGCGACCTTGTAGTTTCACATTTGAAATTGAGAAATAGTTGATGTTTGTATGCCAAACCAACTGGAGGATCATAAAGAAGGAATTCCAAGTTGTTTCAATGTTGTTTAAAGTAAGATTTGATAACCTTGAATTCTTTTGAAGTTTTGACACAACATTTTGGAAAGAAGAACACCCATTATCATCTAGCACACATTTGATATTAGACAGTTCCAGACTTACGGCGGTGCTGACTGACACATCCAAAATAAAATGGAATTCATTTCTTGTGGGGAAAACAATGTGCAGACTCTGGGTGTTAAGGTCTCGAAGGCTCTCAGGGTCTTCTTTTTCCCCATATGTGTCTCCTAAGACCAGTAAAACCTTACTGATGTGCAAATAAGCAATCGGCAGCATGCTGGATTTTTGTAACTGTGTGGCACTCAACCCCAGAAATTCTAGTTGAGACATGTTGCCAAGCTCTTGGCATATGGGCAGAGCATCAAATGCATTAAATGAGAGGTCTAAGTGCTTGAGGTTCAGAGTAGGGTGGCAAGAAATCTTCTCCAGCTTATTGTGGGACAAATCCAAGTATTCCAGTTCCTGGTTAAATCTGAAAACACTCATGTCAAGATACTGGATTCTATTATGAGAAATTATCAAAATCTTCAGCTTTGATAGTGATATGATGTCAGAAGTCCGAAGTTCAGAAATGTAGTTTTGTGATATATCTAAGATTGTTGTGTTCAGGGATAGGCCTTTGGGAACATGGGTAAGACCTGTTTTTGATCTGTCAACGAAAAATTCACTTTCATCAGATAACTGGGTTCTGATCTCCAGTATTAATATGAAGATGATGGCAAAATGGGAGATGCTAGAATTCGTTTTAGTCATTTTGTAAGAGTAGACAATCCTAAGGGTAGTTGCTATTCTTCAGAGCATCTTGATACAGATACAGATCCTAGGGGGAAAAAAATCAACATTAACTGGCCGTATTAAATTAGGCATGGCTGACATTAAACATTTTTTACTAGAGACTCATTAAATGAAGGCTACATTATTTGGAGTCACACAACCTGAAACCAGGAAAATGTACATATTTATAAACAATTATATTATCTCTAATCAAATAACTTTTAATATGGATATGTAATGGGTTGAATGGTGACCCTCCCCCCAAAAAAGTTATGTCTGCCTCCTAACCATGTCCTAATCTCCTAACTGAATATTATCTAATTTAGAAAAAGGGTATTTGTAGAGATAATTAAGTTAAGAATCTTGAGAAGATCATCCTGGATTATCTAGGTGGTCTCTAAATCCAATGACAATTATCCTCATAAGAGAAAGAGGGAGCACTATTTACAATAGCCAAGATACGGAAGCAACCTAAGTGTTCATCAATAGACAAAAGATAAAGATGTGGTATACATATACAATGGAATATTACCCAGCCACTAAAAAAAAAAAAAATGAAATCTTGCCATTTGCAACAACATGGATAGATCTAGAAGGTATTATGCTAAGTGGAATAAGTCAGACAGAGAAAGACAAAAACCACATGATCGCACTTATATGTGGAATCTAAAAAACAAAACGAACAAAATGAAAAC
Organism: Lipotes vexillifer; assembly: GCF_000442215.2. NCBI lineage: Eukaryota > Metazoa > Chordata > Mammalia > Artiodactyla > Lipotidae > Lipotes > Lipotes vexillifer. The sequence goes on from NW_006774670.1 coordinate 4,497,949, forward strand.
AGATTCATAGACACAGAGAATAAATGTGTGCCAGTGGGGAGGGGGATGGAGGGTGGGAACAATAGGTGAAGGGGATTAAGAGGTACAAACCACCAGTTATATAATAAATAAGTTACGGAGATGTAATATACAGCATAAGGAATATGGTCAATAATATTGCAATAACTCTGTATGGGGACAGATGGTTGCTAGACATATCGTGGTGATCATTCCATAATGTATTCAAATGTCAAATCATTATGCAGTACATCAACTACATGTCAGTTAAAAATAATAATTAGAATTTTTTAAGCATAAAAAATTATAAAAAAGAGAAAGGCAGAGGAATATTTGACAGAGACAACAAAGACATGGAGAAGATGGCCATATGAAGGCAGAGAGTGGAATGATACACCCACAAGGCAAGGAATGCCAATAGCCAGAGAGCCACCAGAAGCCGGAGAGGCTCTGGAGAGAGTGCAGCCCTGCTGACGCCTTGAATTTAGACTTCTGGCCTCCACATCTATGAGAGAACAAACTTCCGTTGTTTTAAGCCACCAAGTTTATGGTAACTGGTTACAACAGCCACAGGAAACTAATTCAGATGGGTTTACACATTCAAGGCGAGTCCTCTCACCCCAACTTCCCCAAGATCCTTTAGAGCTCACGCTAGGATTCACAGCTGGTGTACGATACGTACCTCCCCATGGCTTTTTTGAGAGTCCCATCCCTGTGTGGTTGAATTAGGATTCTTTTTGCACTACCTTTTGTTACCTACACACAGTTTGGTGCCTAACTTTGGTCTTATGCAAAAGACAAGGATGTCCACTCTCGCCACTCTTATTTAACATAGTTTTGGAAGTCCTAGCCATGGCGATCAGAGAAGAAAAAGAAATAAAAGGAATACAAACTGGAAAAGAAGAAGTAAAACTGTCACTGTTTGCAGATGACATGACACTATTCGTAGAGAATCCTAAAGATGCCACCAGAAAACTACTAGAGCTAATCAATGAATTTGGTAGAAGTTGCAGGACACAGAATTAATGCACAGAAATATCTTGCATTCCTATATACCAACAACGAAAGATCAAAAAGAGAAATTAAGGAAACAATCCCATTCACCATTGCAACCAAAACTGGCAGGGGGAGGGGTGGTGGTGGTGGGATGAATTGGGAGATTGGGATTGACATATATACACTAATATGTATAAAATAGATAACTAATAAGAACCTGCTGTATAAAAAATAAAATAAAATTCAAAAGTTCCATAAATAAAAGAATCCTCCTGCCAATGTAGGGGACACAGGTACGAGCACTTGTCCGGGAAGATCCCACATGCCAAGAAGCAACTAAGCCCGTGCACCACAACTACGGAGCCCTCGTGCCACAACTTCTGAAGCCCGCGCACCTAGAGCCCGTGCTCCGCATCAAGAGAAGCCACCGCAATGAGAAGCCCGCGCACTGCAACAAAGAGTAGCCCCCGCTTGCCGCCAACTAGAGAAAGCCCATGTGCAGCAACGAAGACCCAACGCAGCCAAAAATAAATTAAATTAAATTAATTTTTAAAAAAAAGTAAGGGTGGTATTTTTATGTCATTGTTTGTATTTGGCTGAAAGACCCAGACATGTCCCAAGTCTTCCTCTCTAGCTTCCTGAAAGAGCTACTCATACAAGGAGAAATATTTCAATGAGAATAAAAATAATACTCAATTACTGCCTGGGCCAGTGCCTAATATCTCAGAACAGAACCATCCTGTATAAGCTACATTGAAGTAAAAGTGGTTTGGGTTTATGGCTCGAGTGGGTTTCCCTACTTATTCCTAAACCTGAATCCAAATCTCGGGATCTTTTAACTTTCTGGCCAAACTCCAGAGTTCAAGGAAGTAGTGGTCAGCACCGTCAGGTATGGTGCACAGCGTGTGACAGGAGAGACAAAGGGCAGAGACAGGATCCCCCACACAGACATGAGTGCTTAGCACACAGTGAACCCATCACAAGCAAGATGAAAGCTGTCTTTGTTTGCTTAACAACGGCAACCATCACAACAAATTTAAATTTATAAAACTGAGACAAGTTGGGACCTGGGACCCTTTGTGGCAGTGCTGCAGTGCTTGTAGCTGGACAAACGACTCCTCAAGCAACAACAACAACAAAACAACTATAAGGGACTAAAAATAACTGTGCATGTGCAGTTGGGGCAAATTCTGGACAAAAGACACAAAGAGACCAAAAAAGCCCAGCTGCGGCTTCTAAAGAGCCTGGAGCAAAAACAGGGTACTGCGCATGCCCCCTGCACACAGCACCACAAAGGGGCAGGCAAACTACCAAGCCACGCCTCCAGCGACCCCCTGGACACACCCCTAAGCAAACCGCATATAAGGAACCAGCCTGCCACCCCGCCCCCCACCTCGGACCAGCAAGCAAGGGAAACTGTTACTTGTTCTTGCTCCCCTCTGCTGTGGCAAGGGCCCCAATAAAGCCTTGCCTGAGTTTCCTGTCTGGCCTCTAGTCAATTTCTATTTATTGGGGAAGGCCAAGAACCCTGGTCAGTATCAAAACTGCCTGTCTTCAAGCATTTAATGAAAGCATGGCTTCAGTTTTCTATCTAGCTTAATTCGTTGACTCAAATATCTTCTATTTGCTTCAACCTCCATTTTGCCCTTTCATTGACAGTCATTATCTGAAGCACTCAGTTTATGAAACCATCATATTACACCTGAGGAGATCAATGGCCAGCTCTTTTTACATTCCTTTCTGTTTATGCCTGACTGTCCCATCCCTTTAATGGGAAGAGATTTGTTAACTACGTTAGGGGCCACTCTTTCTCGAGGGGCAAGGGAACCACCCTCATCACCAAATGGTTCTAACAAAAAGCAAAAAGGAACAGATAAAATCTGAAGCTAAAACAGAAGCCTTAGTAGACCCTGGAATGTGCAACATTGAGGTTCTGGGCTTGGCCAAAGATATCCAGCCAGTGATTAAGTAAAAAGGGTTATACGGCATCTAAATATAAGGTACAAATTTCTTAAACCTAAGGAAGATCTTCAAAAATGTTTGGAAGTAGATTAACAAAATAGGAGGCCAATGGTCTGACTAAACTGACCATAGCTGATATTCAGACCCTGTTAGGAATTTTGGAAGAGGCCTTCTCCCCTAAGCTAAATGAGGAAAAGTAAAACTTTCCAACATAGGTGAATGGGTATGTCAGTCCTTCAATATCATTGAGGTAAACACCCAATTCTTTGAAAAGGAAAACAAAACTGTCTTTGTTTTATAAATGTAGTCTTTACAGCACCAGAGGTGCGGTTCCAAAAATAATCCAAAACTCACCAATTGTTTTGCCACTCCCAAAGCCTTCCCTATGTATCTTAAGAGGCTTGAAAGTATTAAACAAAGGGGAAACAAAGTCATCCTAGGAGTAACTTGCCTGTACCTTTGAGATGCAAATATCCTATCTGGTCTTCTCAGGAACCCTAATCTCTGACATCTTTTTAAATGGAAATTTAAAAAAAGAGGGTAAAGTAATTTTGAACTTGACTTGTCAAGGCTAAATAGAAATCTTAAGTGCCTTTTCTGTAAACACTAGTAAAATGGGTTTGTTCATCTGCTAGAAACCCAGTTTGAATCCAGCCCCTTGTAACTGATGGCTTTTATGTTATACCTGACTGAGGGCTGAAATTTTGAAATGGGTACTATAAGGCCTCTGTTTGTTTGTGTGTTCATATGTATCTATATGTGTGTTGTAGGTGTATGATATTGCGAAAAATGAATTTGTAAAAGAGCTCTACTTAATAGGCTTAAAAAAAAACATTAAGTGCTTATATAAATACTCAGAAATAGAAAATAATCTGGCCAGAATGAATTTCAGGTTCATGTTATCTGGATAATATTCACTAGTAAACTGATATCTGGTATTGAAGGTGGCTTAAGCTTGTTGGTTTGATTAATATAGACATGTAAGAGTCATCAGTGTTAAGTATAATACTTCTGTTGTAACTAGGTTGTTTTTTTTTAAGCTTTTTTTCCCATACATACATTTATTTATTTATTTACTTATTTACTTATTTACTTATTTATGGCTGCACTGGGTCTTCCTTGCTGCACACGGGCTTTTTCTAGTTGCGGCGAGCTGAGGCTACTCTTCCTTGCGGTGTGTGGGCTTCCCATTGTGGTGGCTTCTCTTGTTGTGGAGCATGGGCTCTAGGTGCACGGGCTTCAGTAGTTGTGGCATGCGGGCTCAGTAGTTGTGGCTTGTGGGCTCTAGAGCTCAGGCTCAGTAGTTGTGGTGCACGGGCTTAGTTGCTCTGTGGCATGTGGAGTCTTCCCGGACCTGGTCTTGAACCCATGGCCCCTGCATTGGCAGGCGGATTCTTAACCACTGCGCAACCAGGGAAGTCCATCTAATTGGCTTTTGATCAGGCCACTATTAAAGGTGGCTGAAAGTGGGAAGAGGGAGGGGTCAAGATCAAAGTTTTGCTAAAACTCATTCATAGAGAAGATCACTCCTGGGCTCTTACCAAATGGATGCTAATCATGTCTTTTCCGACAAACTGGATTTCAGAGAAAATCTGGTGCACAAATTTTTTTCCATGGATATTTCAAACTTTCTTCAAAAACTGACTTTTGAAATCTCCATGTGAAAAACACGCTAGCTAACAATCTCTTTTCTCCGATAAGGTCTAAGACATTTCCTGTGGGTTCGTTGCTGTTGTCGGCATGCTCAAGGAATCCAACCTGATAACTCCACTCTGGTCTTTTAAAACAACGGTAACATGGGCTTCCATGGTTGCGCAGTGGTTGAGAGTCCGCCTGCCGATGCGGGGGACGCGGGTTCGTGCCCTGGTCCGGGAGGATCCCACATGCCGCGGAGCGGCTGGGCTTGTGAGCCATGGCCGCTGAGACTGTGCGTCCGGAGCCTGTGCTCCGCAACGGGAGAGGCCACAACAGTGAGAGGCCTGCGTACTGCAAAAAAAAAAAAAAAAAAACAGTAACAAAATAACAAATGGGCAAATAAAGCTAAGAAATGCTAGCTAGCTGTCTTCCTCTGAACTTGTGCTCAGCCTGGTGCTGCATGATGCAATTGCAATTCTTGTGGATGCAATTGCATCCACAAGCTGGATGCAGTTCTTGCTGGAATCAGCTTTTCTCCCACAGCAAGCAAAGTCAACTTCCCTGAGAACCCTGAGATTCTTTTTGACTTGTACTATTCTGTCTCTCTCTGTTTCCTCCTATCCCCTCACAATTTGTTTAAGGGGGAGGCATGTCTATAAATATATTTCTGTGACTGAAAGAATGAACGTCCTCCCCCCCACCACTCTCACTTCCCATTACTTCCCCCAGGTCCATAAATGGAGATAAGGGGGCTCTTTGATTAACAATACAGTTACTGGCTCCTAAAAAGCATTTGATTTTGTGAACCAAATCTAGAAACTAATGCCCAGGACAGGGAAGTCAGCAGGGCAGAAAGAAAGCACTTTAGCACTCAAAAAGTCCTGTATTTCCCTTCAAGCTCATCCCCACTCTGAGTTGCCCACCCGCCTCTTTTTTTTTCTCCCTATTATCCAATAGGTCAGCTGTCCCCAACCTTTTTGGCACCAGGGACTGGTTTTGTGGAAGACAATTTTTCCACAGAAGTGGGTGGGTGGGGATGGTTCAGGCAGTAATGCCAGCGATGGGGAGCAGTGGGGAGCGGCAGGTGAGGCTTCACTCACTTGCCCGCCACTCACCTCCTTCTATGCGGCCCGGTCCCTAAGAGTCTGCGGACCGGTAGTGGTCCACAGCCCCGGAGTTGGGGACCCCAGTAATAGGTAACCAGGGGACAAACATACTTGTAATTATGTACACCCAGGCATTGATATATCCACCTCTCCTAAGGAAAAACTTTAATTCTCAAAGAACATGCTTTCTTTTAACTTTTTAAAATATTTTATTTAACCCAATATATCCAAAATATCATTTTAACATGCCATCAATATAAAACATTATTAATAAGATATCATATATAATATTCTTCATTCTAAGTCTTCAAAATCCAGTGTGGGGCTTCCCTGGTGGCGCAGTTGTTGGGAGTCTGCCTGCCGATGCAGGGGACGCGGGTTCGTGCCCCGGTCTGGGAGGATCCCACATGCCACGGAGCGGCTGGGCCCGTGAGCCATGGCCGCTGAGCCTGCGCTTCCGGAGCCTGTGCTCCCGTTAAAAAAAAAAAAAAAAAAAAAAAAAATCCAGTGTGTCTTCTACATTCACAGCCCATCTCATCTGGGTTCCCCACATTTCAGGTGTTCAATGGGCACACGTGGCTAGTGGCTCTACCATATTGGATGGCCTGAGCCGAGATGGAGTTATCACAGCCATGCAAATAAGTACAAGCCTAAGTCCAGTCAATAGCAGCTCAAAGAGCTAACTCAAAACAGAGGTTCCATATCTTAGACTCTAGGCACCTCTTTACTTCTCTCAATAGCAGTTTCTGCCCACTCTTGATTCCATACCCAGGTGTTTCTTTTTGGATCCAGGGCAATGTAAATATTCTGCCAATTAGATGTGACCTGTACTTGTTGTTTGTTTTTTTAAAACAAAAGTTTTATTGAGATATAATTCATATACCATAAAAAATTTCACCCATTTAAAGTGTACAATTCAGTGACTTCAGATAAATTCACAGAACTGTGCAACCATTACCGCAAGCAATTTAGAACATTTTCATCACCCTGAAAAGAACCACACCCCTTAGCTGTCACCCTCCAATGCCCCATTTGCCTCAGACCTAGAACAACCACTATAGATTGTACTAATCTCTATAGATTTGCCTATCCTGGATATTTCATATAAATGGAATCATATTATAAGTGGTTCTTTTTGTGGGTTTTTTTTCTTTCACTTAGACTAGTGTTTTCAAGATCCATCCATGTTGAACCATGTGTCAGGATTTCATTTTTTTGTTGCTAAATAACTTTCCATTGTATGGATATACCACATTTTATTTATCCATTCATCAGCTGATGGATATTTGGGTTGTTTACACTTATGGCTCTTATGAATATATATAAACATTCATGTACAAGTTTTTGGTAGACATACTCTCTCTTGGGTATATACTTAGATACTTAGGCATGGACTTGCTGCATCGTATGGTGACTGTGTTTAGCCTTTTGAGGAGTTCCAGGCTAGCTGCACCATTTTACCTTTCCACCAACAGTGTATAAATGCCCCAATTTCTCCATATCCTTGCTAACACTTGTTATCATCAGACTTTTATTATAGCCTTCTTACTGGGAATGAAGCAGTATCTCATTATGGTTTTAATTTGCATTTCCTTGATGCCTAATGATGTTGAGCATCTTTGCATGTGTAGATTTGCCATTTATATATCTTCTTTGCAAATTTGCTGAACTTGTGTATTAGTTCTAATGGTTTTTTAGTGGATTCCTAAGTATTTTCTGCAATTAAAATCATGTCATCTGCAACATGTCATTTTCCTCCTTTCCAAGATGGATACCTTTTATAACATGTTCTTGCCTAACTGCCCTGGCTAGTGCTCCCAGTACAATGCGGAACGGAAGTCGTGTGAGCAGACATCCTCATCTGGCTCCAAATGTTAGGGAAGAGCTTTGAGAACCATTAAGTATGATGTTAGCTGTGAGTTTTCCATCTATGCTTTTTATCAGGTTGTGGAAGTTCCCATCCGTTTCTAGTTTGTGAGAGTTTTTTTTCCGGAAGAGGCAGAAGTATTGTTTCTTAATCAACAAGGAAGAAAACAAATGCTCTGACCACAGTGTCCTAGTCTGGGAGATGCCTCTCCCAGTGGAGTTAGTACAGTTGACCCTTGAACAAAGCAGGTGTTAAGGGTGCCTAATATGATTATAACTTTACAGTTGGCCCTTTGTAGCTGTGGTTCCGCATCCTTGGATTCAACCAACCACAAATAGTGTAGTACAGTAGTACATATTTATTGAAAAAATATCTGTGTGTAAGTGGACCAGTGCAGTTCAAACTCATCTTGTTCAAGGGTCAGCTGTACTCACAGCTGTGTTCCATTCCTTCCTTCCCTCCCTATTTTCCTGACAGAAAGTACAATTCCTCTCTCCAACCTGACCCTAGAGTTCAAACTGTGCCCCATGAAGCTGGCTGGGAATGAAAAATGACATCACTAGGACATTTAGCATTTAATTAATTCTCCCTTAACTACTTAAAATTTTCCAGCAATTTTTTTTTAAGTTGCCACCTGAGTAAATCTTAGGCTAAGGCCAACCTGTCTCCAGCTACCGACCTGAGGGGAGGGTTCCCCTTTTAGCTTCACAAAATGTTAACCAGCAACTTTGTACACAATCTTGGTCCAAGTTTTTTACTGTTGGCTTAGGATAAATTCCTGGAAGGAGTAAATAAATGTCTTGGATGGGTTTTCATGTTTATTGATAATTTCTATCACTTCTGTGAATACTTGTTCACGTCATTGCCTATATCAGCGTTATGATTTTACTATTTAATTATACATTCTCTTTTATGTTACTGACACTAACCCTCCATCAAACTTTCTGCAAACATCTTCCCTCATTATCTTTTTATCCCATGATCTTTTGAACCAAGAAGTACATAACTTTTTATATAAAAAGGTAAGTTGACTTTCTCTTTGCTACTACTATCAGTTAGTTGTGTGCTGGTGAACCAGGTTACAAAACAAAAATAAAAAGCCTGATTTTTTAGCACTTGCCAATATCTATGGTGTAAGTATTTCCAGTATAGCTGATTTCTAGTTACCAACTGACCTGCCTGCAAAATTTCTGAATATTTAACCACTGGTCCTCACAAGTGTGTACAAACCAGCTCCAGCAGACTACTGCTATATGTTGCTTTTAGGTTTAGAGAGTTCTTCTTCATAACAAGGTCAGATAGATATATGTGTATATGTTCTCCTCAAACATAATTTTTCAGTTAATTTGATTTTTTTTATTATCCAAGTAATAAATGTTTACTGAAGAAAACAGGAAATATGAATAAATAAAAACAAAACTTCAAATCAATAATAACTTACCATATAGAGATACACCAATATCGTTTTTGGAGCAACCATGCAGACTTTTTTTTTTTTTTTTTTTTTTTTTTTTCTTTTTTTTTTTTTTTACAAGCCTCTTTTGTGTCTGTTGAACTGTTGCTCTGTCTTGCATAAAATCTCTTGCCATAGAAGTCTTCAATTAAAGTCATCTGCTGGTCTTTGTCAGCTGAGCTTGATGCTGTCAAATCAGGCAGAGCTCCTCCACCAGGGAAGCCCCAGACTTTTTAATATATATATAAACATGCTTCAGGCTCTTGATACCTGTTGCCAAATTGCTATTCAGTAAGTTTGTACAGTTTACATACACACACACACACACACACACACACACACCCGCCCCCTCAGATGGCACTGGACCAAGTATTCTGTTTTGTAATCTGCTTTTCTTTTTTTAAATTAATTAATTAATTTATTTGTTATTTTTAGCTGTGTTGGGTCTTCGTTTCTGTGCGTGGGCTTTCTCTAGCTGCAGCGAGTGGGGGCCACTCTTCACCGCGGTGCGCGGGCCTCTCACTGTCGCGGCCTCTCTTGTTGCGGAGCACAAGCTCCAGACACGCAGGCTCAGTAGTTGTGGCTCACGGGCCTAGTTGCTCCGCGGCATGTGGGATCCTCCCAGACCAGGGCTCGAACCCGTGTCCCCTGCATTGGCAAGCAGATTCTCAACCACTGCGCCACCAGGGAAGCCCTAATCTGCTTTTCTTAATCCATAATGCATCATAAATATCTGTTTATATCAGTAAATATCCACCTACAGCTTTGTTATTACTGGCTGAATAATATTCCATTTTATTTACAATGTATTTTTAAAATATTTTAATTAACAATGTATTCAAGCAATCTTTTTAAGTTGTCTCCAAACTTCACATTATTATCATAAACAACTCTACAATAAGCAGCATGTTCATCCATTTTCTTAGGATGTGTATGAGCAATTATTTCCTTAGGATACATTCCATGAAGTGAACTCTCTGAACCAACTGACATAAATCCATACCATTTTTCTCTGCCTATTGCTATGAATATGTCTTTTTGATTTTTTTTGATATGTCTTTTTAAAATGATTATTTAATCCAAATTTAGAATAGATTTTTAGGTTGTTCATCTGCCATATAATTCAATAGCCTACTGACAATTTTGGTTTCCCTTCTGTTGGTTCTACTGACTATGGTATAGGGTGTTGACTGGAACTTTTCCTATGACTTGGGTCCAAAACCAAGGACTAGGAAGTGTTACTTACCCCATATTCTAAGGAGAACTCCCAACAATTCGGGCCAAGCACTTCCTAAAGCATTTGAACCAGACAGTGCAATCCCCACCATCACCCCATCCTCACATTTCCCAGGTACATATACATAAAGGGGCAGCAGTGAGAGAGTCAGCAGCATTGAGATACCAGTGTTTATGATGTAAGGCTACACCCTATGATGTGGGGAAAGGAGAAGACCTTTAGATGGAATTGGAGATTGAAAATGTTAAGCTAGAGTGCACTGTTAATACCTCAAAAGGGCTGAAGATGTCTGAAATCTGCTCACAAAAATTACTTCATATTTAGACTTGACTCTGTTGAGATTCCTTACTCCATGCTTCCAATGCAGGAGGCGTGGGTTCGATCCCTGGTCTGGGAACTAAGATCCCACATGCCATGCAGCCAAACAAACAAACAAACAAACAACAGAAAGTCCCTGTGGCTCTAGAAATCCCTTTAAGTCTCTTTATCTGCCTGTAATTTATTCTTATTCTCTTCCGCTCA
>NW_006774670.1:4508733-4526077 GCF_000442215.2 Lipotes vexillifer
CAATCTCCAGAAATCTAGACAGAAAGTGACTTCCTCCTTTCCCAGTGTTGTGTTCTGTGTTCTCATTAAGACTCACTCTCTCCTCCATTTATATCCCAGTCATCCAGTCACTGGCTCTTAGCCATGCTTTCACACCCCTCCATCCCCTCTTCTCTCCCAACCTCTCCCTTTTTTGGACTTCAGAACTTCAGAACTGTGAGAAATACATTTCTGTGGTTTAAGCCACCCAGCCTGTGGGATATTGTCAGGGCAGCCTTAGCAGACCCCTACACCACTCTTCTCGATAACGGTCACGAGGCAGGTAACCCTGCTCCCCACTCCTCAATCCCCGTCCTCACTCACCACCATGACAGCAGGTGATGACAAGGAGCTTGACTTTTGTTCTTACTGCAAGGGGAGGTCATTAGAACGTTTTAAGCAGGGGAGTGGCTTAAAATAATTTATACTTTAAAAATAATTACTGCTGTTTGGAGAATGTATGAGGCAAGAGTAAAAGCGGGGAGGCCGGTGAGTTTACTGCAGTCATACAGGTGAGAGATATTGGTGGCTTAGTCAGGACGGCGGATGCTCTGCTCCAGGTTACAGAGTGGAACATGCACACTCTGTCCCTGATGGCCTGCAGACTCAGCTGGGGGTGGCAGTAGAAAAAAGGGGAGGGAAGAATATCACAAAAGCTGCGTGGGTCCATGAGACACTTCTGTATCCCTGTAATAAACAAGGATATTTATATATATCCTTGAAATAAACACGCTCTTTCCCAAGTTGGTATCTGCTACTTGCAACTGGAAGAATTCAAAAGAGGAAACAGAGGATTCCTGGAGATAGAACATCTTTATCTAAAAAACAAACTGATCTCTTATGATAGAGCTTTCATATGTCTGAAATGTGTATGGTTTCATATGTGACAGAAATACAGGTTTTGTTTAATTCTATTTGAAAATGCCAAAATTCTATATTTTCATATAAAATATATTCTATATTTTCTAAATACTGTCAACAGTATTTTGTGGGAAACATATGGGAACCATTTAAAAATATTTGATCATTTAGAATGTGTGGCATAGTTTGTTGTTTGCTTTTTTTATGAATTTATTTATTTATTTATTTATTTTATTTTTGGCTGTGTTGGGTCTTTGTTGCTGCACATGGGCTTTCTCTAGTTGTGGCGAGAGGGGTCTACTCTTCCTTGTGGTGCGTGGGCTTCTCACTGCAGTGGCTTCTCCTGTTGCGGAGCACGGGCTCTAGATGCGCAGGCTTCAGTAGCTGTGGCATGCAGGCTCAGTAGTTGTGGCTCGCGGGCTCTGGAGCGCAAGCTCAGTAGTAATGGTGCACGGGCTTAGTTGCTCCTTAGAATGTGAGATTTTCCCAGACCAGCAATCAAACCTGTGTTCCCTGCATTTGCAGGCGGATTCTTAACCACTGCGCCACCAGAGAAGTCCCAGTTGTTGTTTGCTGTTTTGGTTTTGTTTGTTGGCTTGGGGATTTTTTAGTTTAGGGAACAAGTCCAACAGGGGCTAGAGAAAATTTACCATTTGGGAGAGGGCCTGTGGAAGAAAGTAAGTGCTCTCCTGAAGAGAAGGAAGGGCTAATGCGGACAGAAGCTGACTCTAATACAATTTCATTAAGGCTAATTTCTTTATAACTATTAATTATGAAACCAGTTTATTGAATGAGCTAAGTCCAGAAGGAAAGGGCTTTATTTTTCTCTCTAACCATAGCTTTACAAGCAAGTTTTGTTGAATCTCTCCCTCTATAAGGATCTATTCAGGATCTATCCTGAATCCTGAATCCCATAGATTTTAGTGACAAGTCTCATTTTAGTAATTGCACCTCTATTTCAGGCATTGAAGTGTCCAGGCCAGTCCAGTTTAACATCAGTCTCACACCTAATTCAAAATTCTGCTTGGCCCTGGCTCAGGCCTTTCTTGCAGTGAAGCGGGGAAGGAGTGTGGTCAATATCATCACTCTTCCTCCATCTTCTCTGCCTTCTCTATGTTCTGGATGTTCCCAGGCCCTTGCAAGTGAAGAGAGTATTAGAGAAAAAGGAGCAAGTCTCCCTGCAATTAACTACTGGATAAGGCAGGCAGGCCATCACGCCTCTGCCTCTGATTATGGCGGAGTCCAAATGTTGGCTCTTTCACAGGATGCATCTGTGGGTCATTCAGAGGCCTTGGGGGGATCCCACATTGCACAGCTCTTTGATGCAAGTGGCACATTCTCTGGCTGACCTCTTGCAGCACCCCCCCGACTCCCCAAGTCATACGCCACTTCTCCCTAACCCCTTGCCTCTTAGCAGTATTGTCCCTTTGCACAACAGCCTGCCCTATTAGCTAAGGTCGTATCATGACAACTGAAGCCCAGATACCCTTCCCATGGTCATTATGGCCCGCAGGAAATCCACAACTCTTCTGCCATGCCAAATAATGGAAGGGTAGGTTGCAATCACTGCTTCCTTTCTTTGCTCATCCTGCTATTTCGGGCTGCCCAAGCCGCCCTCTTACCTCCTGAATTCTCCAGGTGAGAAGCACTCATCCATTCATTCAACAAATATTTATCAAGCACCTATATTTGCAAAGCATTGTTTGCCAATAGGTGACACTCATCCAGCTCTTCCAAGAGCTCTCCAGACTCTGTCTGCCGCACTGGACCCGTGCAGTCCTGTTACTCGGCAAGCTTTCAGGCTGGGAGTAGGATGTGAGGTTACTCTTCTCCTAAGCTTAGAGCCCACCTCGTTGGCCTTTGGAAGAAATCCAAAGCAATTTCCCCATAGGTCTAGAACCTCTACTTAATGACTCTCTGATCACTTTTGAAGCCAGTCTTCTGAAAATGGGTAATATGAGTTGATAGTTACTGACCTCTTTCTGCTAGTTTTTATAATTCCAGCCTGGCTGTGTCTAATATCTGTGTAAAATGTGGTGATACTTACGGCCTTTTGTCAGCTTTGAGGCATTCGCCAAAATTCTAACACAACCAGATAACTACTATTCAATCGGTTACAAATAAATTTGGCTCTGAGTTTCCTTGGCAAGCCAGTAAATCATGTCTTTGGCCTCAACAGCCTATGACTAAGACTCTATTTCCCTTTATATACATAGACTACCAATGCCATGAGTCGCTACTGATTAATTGCATATTTGTGTAGCAAAGTCACACATTTTATAAACTATTACTCAGATGTGAAGGAAAAAAAAAGTATCTCTATTTTCCATATCTGGTCTAATTTCTCCCCCAGCCCCAAAGTAGAGCAGGATAACAGAGCAGACCAGAGGCCGATGAGGATCCACAGGACACTCCAAGTACCACTGCATACAGTTCTGAGGTTGACTCTTTCCTGCCATGAAGTCTCATAAACTCCTGCTCACACAAAATCCTCTGGGGAAAGGAGAAGAGAGGGGAAACGTCCGTGAATGACAGCATTTACTCAAAAGAGCTTGTTTCAATTTGAAACGGAATGGTTCAACCAGAAGAGACTGAGCTACCTGTCATCAGCACGTTTGAGCACCACCACAGCCCCCAGTCTGGTTCCCAGTTCAACTGAAACACAGTTTTCATTAAGTGTTTCCTGAATGCCTGGAGACAATGGAGGCAGCATCCACAATAACTTGAAAGCACAGTGTCCATCAGAATTCAAGTTAATGATGGTTTCTTAAGTTGGACTTCCGATCTTTTTATTTTTTTAAGCTTTCACATCATCATTTTCAGTGACTAGTATTAATTTAATATTAAAAGCAGCTCTAATATTAGCCCAAAACAGCCCATGTTTGCTCTTCTCCTTGGGCCATTCCAAGTAAGTTCTCTGTGCCATGAGAGCCCTCAGCTTGTGATACTTGCCAGGAATGCTGTTCTGTGGAATGGGTTCCAGCAAGATCAGGATTAAGTTATTAGATCCTTCATGGAAGAGATTGTGGTGGGCAAAGTAGAGTTCATAATGGCACCACTCACTCTGGACAAAGTTGGGAGACAAAACAAAGATGGACTTGTAACTTTTCTCAATGCAGTTTATGATATTTTCCACGATGCTCTTGCCAGGAACAAAGTTTCTCTCATGGAGACAAATTCTTATATCTTCTTTTTCTAGGTTTGGTATTAACTCATTCTTCACCCAGGCAGAATCACGTTCACTGTATGAAATAAAAGCATGGAACTGGAGAGCTCTTTGGAGTTCTCCTAAGGGTACATCCCTAGCCCTGCGCCGGGTCTGGGTCCACTGACACACCATCCTGAGATACCAGGGCAGATCCAAGTAGATACAGAGGACAGTCACGGTAACAGCCAATACCAGCCCAGGGACCCCAATGGTGACAATCAGCAGAGCTGTGTTGCAGGATAATTGAGATACATGGAAGTCCTTTAGTGGGGTTCCCTTATAGCTTTCTGGATAATCACACTTATAAGAATCAGGCCAACCCTCTACCACTTCACTTGATACTTGGCCTACACTTTGGATAAAGTCTCTTAACTCACATGTACATTGGAATGGATTGTTCCCTGCTCTTAGGGACCTAATCTTCTGGCAGCTCTGGAAGAAATCAGCTGATGGGTTGGAGACTGAATTATAGTCAATGATCAGTATGGAAAGGCTGCCAAAGGTACCACATCCAGGAAGGTGGGCTAAAGAATTGGAAGCAACATTGAGTTCTTGCAAAGTTTCCAGACTGGTGACATCTTTAGGGATGCTCCTTATTCTGTTATTGTGGAGATCAAGAACCTTGACCCTGGGAGGTAAACATCTGAAAACAGAGTCAGTAAGTATATTTGAAGATAAATTTAACACCACTATACTCCCAACCCAAGTGCAATTTCCATCATGTCTATCATATTCCAAAGAATTCCAGCTAACATCCAGTATTTCCAAAGAGAGCATATCCTTAGTCATGAGACCTACTTTGAAGAGGTCTTTTAATTCATTCTTTTGTAGAATAAGTGTCTCCAGTCTAACTAAAGTGTGGCAATTTTGAAAAACACTATCTGTGAAAATATTCTGGGTGAAGTTCAAAAATGTAAATGTGCTTGGTTTCTGAGGACAAAGCATGTGTACAAAAGGTGTGTCTGATATGGTTAACATCGTAACAGTCATCTCAGAAAACACTGTGTATAATGCTGTCTGTGAAAAAATAAAAACTCTGTTTATAATATGTTCTATATTCAGTGCTTTCAATGTTGTTTCATGATAAGTAAAAAATTCTTCACTGATGCTTTCAACTATTGTTAAATTGTAAATATTGAGATATTCTACAGGTTTGGGCCAAAGGAATTGAAAAACTCCAACCAAACATTTCCAAGTTGTTTCCATATGATTTAGGGTAAAATTCAGTAAGGTTGGCCCTCTAGTGAGTTCTGACAAAAATTTAATTAAAACTTGACAGTTGTCATCATTCAATTTAATATTAGTCAGTTGTAACCACCCTAAACTATTCACTGATATGTTCACTTGGACAGAGAAGAAGCTATTTGGGTGAAAAACAAGGTGAAGTTCCTTTGTATTCAGAATTTGAAGACTTTCTTTCTCATTTTCTTTCACAAAATAACCTTCCAAATCCAGAAGGATGCAACTTAGATGCAAGTGAGCAACTGGTAGTAGATCTAATTGCTGTAACTTTGTAGCACTTAATCCTAAGAAATTCAGTTGAGTCAAGTTGCCAAATTCCTTACAGATGGGCAGGGTATCAAAGTCATTGAATGAGAGGTCTAAATGCTTGAGACTTGTAGTGATCGGATGACAGGATATCTTCTGCAACCGATTGTGAGATAAATCCAAATATTCCAAATCCTGGTTGAACTTGAAAATACTAATATCAAGGTACTGGATTCTATTATGGGAAAGTCTCAAAACTTTCAGCCCTGAGAGAAAGCCGATGTCAGAGAGGTGAAGCTCAGATATGTAGTTTTGAGACATATCTAAGACTTTGGTTTTTGGTGACAGGTCTTTGCGAACACGAATAAGGCCTATTTTTGACATGTCCACTACAAATTCACTTTCATCAGAGAAATGGATTATGGTTCCAAATACTAAGGTCAGGATGTAAACAAAATGAAGGTTTCTGACAGCAGATCCTTTGTCTTTGGTCATGATGTTGAAGTGGCTATCCCCTAGAGGGTTGTTGCTGTTCTTCAGAACATCTTGCTATGAATCCAAATTCTAGAAATATAATATACATGAAGATGTATAAAGATTGGATGATTACTCTCAAACCTCAGCTTACTAAACACAAAATCTCAATGAGTTCTTCATTCATTATCAGAATCATTTCTGTCCCCACAATTTAATGTGTTATTTTTTCCAGTTATACAAGTTGCTTGTGCCAGGAAAGGCAATACAGACCTTGTTAGCAAAGAATTGTGGTTGTGTGTTATAACCTGTCTGGTGGCTTTCTGAGGGGTCCACTCAGGAGCATGCCTTTGTTTCATCCCATCCAACTCAGAACTTTCCCAGGGCTGCAGCAGCCTCCTGGACAGTGTTTCGAAAACCTTTAAAGGCACAAACACTAGCCACAGCCACCTGGAGCAAGGGATAAGATATGCGGCAGGCATCAGACACAGCAGAAAGCCAGAGAAGGAGGAAGCTGGGAAAGGAGATACATGGGAGAAAAAAGGCTCTAGAAATCTCCATGTATCCCAGGTAATCTAGAGGCCACACACATGCCCAAGGCTGGATGCATGCTCAGAGAGGACCTGAGAAAATCCTAAACATTCACCTCTGATTGGCTTTTAGGCTCCGTGCAAGCAGAAAGTAAAAGCTAAGGCAGAGTTGTAAACAGCCTGGATAAGCACTGAAGAAGTGCTTCAACACAGCCAATCTGCAAAGATCAGGTGTTTTTTGTTTTGTTTTGGTTTGTTTTTTTTTCTCCAGATGTTTAAGAAAATCTCTGTCAAATCACTAGCTGACCACTAAGCCAATGGAACAGAGAATTCAATGGCCACACACAAGAAGGAATACAGTCTTTACAAAAATAGTTTAGAAACATCACCAAACAGATAAACAACCACACCCCACAGCAAGCAGCAACAACAAACCCTGGGAAAGTGGAGAATCTGAGTTACCACATCCTAATATTTCTAGAGTTACCACGTTATAATATTCAAAATGTCTGACTGAAGTAAAAGAACTATGAGGCATGCAGAGAAATAAAAAAGTATTGTTCATTCACAGGAAAAAAAAATTAAAAGAACAAAGTTAGAGAACTGACACTACCCAACTTCAAGTCTTACATAAAGTTATAGCAATCAAGACAGTGTGGTATTGGTGAAAGAATGGACAGATAGATCAACTGTCCAGCACAGTGAGCTCAAAAATAAACCCATCCAAATACAGTCAACTGATCTTTTACAAAGGAGCAAAGACAATTCAGTGAAGACAGGATAGTCTTTTTTAACAAATAGTGCTGGAAGAACTAGACATTCCACATGCAAAAAAAAAAAAAAAAAAAAAAGTCTAGCTCAAAATGGACCATAGACCTAAATGTAAAATACAAAACTATAAAACTTCTAGAGGTTAGTATAGGAGAAAATCTAGGTAACCTTGAATTTGGCAATGACTTTTAGACACAACATCAAAAGTACAATCCATGAAAGAAAAAAAAGTTAAGTTGGACTTCATTAAAATTAAAATTTTCTGCTTTGCAATTAAGAAAATGAAAAGACAAGCCACAGACTGGGAGAAAATATTTGCAAAGCACATATCTGTTAAAGTACTTGTATCCAAAATAAATGAAGAACTCAAGCTCAACAGGAAAATAAACAACACAATTTAAAAATGGGCAAAAGATCTGAACAGATATTTCACCAAAGAAGATATACAAATGGCAAACAAGGACATGAAAAGATACTCAATACCATATGTCATTAGGGAATTGCAAGTTAAAACAACGAGGAACTACTACATACCTGTTAGATTGGCCAAACAATCCTGAAACAACATCAAATGTTGGTGAGGATATGGAGCGACTGGAACTTTCATTCATTATTGAAATTCAAAATGGTACAGATACTTTGGAAGACAGTCTGACAGTTTCTTACAAAGTAAACATAGTCTTACCATATGAGCCAGCAATCACACTCCTAGATATTTACCCATATGAACTGAAAATCTATGTCCACACAAAAACCTGCACGTGAGGGTTTCCCTGGTGGCGCAGTGGTTGAGAGTCCACCTGCCGATGCAGGGGACACGGGTTCGTGCCCCAGTCCAGGAAGATCCCACATGCTGTGGAGTGGCTAGGCCCGTGAGCCATGGCCGCTGAGCCTGCACGTCCGGAGGCTGTGCTCCGCAACGGGAGAGGCCACAACAGTGAGAGGCCCGCAAACAGAACAAAACAAAACAAAAAAACCTGCACGTGGATGTTGATAGAAGCTTTATTCATAACTGCCCCAGACTGAAAGCAACAAGATGTCTTTCAACAGGTAAAAAGATAAACAAGCTGTGGTACATCCATCCAATGGATTATTATTCAGCAATAAAAAGGAGTGAGCTGTCAAGCCATGGAGGAACAAAAATGTGATTGCTAAGTGAGGAAGCCAATCAGAAAAGGCTACTAACTGTATGATTCCAACTCTCTGACATTCTGGAAAAGGCAAAACTAAAGAGACATTAAAGATCAGTGGCTGACAGAGTCTGGGGGAGTGGGGGATGAATAGGCAGAGTATAGAGGACTTTTAGGGCAATGAAACTATTCCATGTGATTTTGTAATGGTGGATATATGACCTTATGCATTTGTCAAACCTATAGAACTATGCAACACAAAGACTGAATCTTAATGTAAAGTACAGACTTTAGTTAATAATATATCATTATTGGTTCATCAATTATAACACATATACCACACTAATGCAAAATGTTATAATAAGAAAAATTGTGTGCAGTGGAAAGGGAGTATATGGGAACTCTCTGGCCCATTTACACAAATTTTCTGTAAACTGAAAACTGCTCTAAAAAATAAAGTCTATTAAAAAAAAGGAGAAGAAAAGTCAATAGAAATGGTCCCCGAGGAAGCACAGACATTGATTTGCTAGACAAAGACTTTAAATCAACTGTCTTAAAAGTTAACTACATGGGCTTCCCTGGTGGCGCAGTGGTTGAGAGTCCGCCTGCCGATGCAGGGGACGCGGGTTCGTGCCCCGGCCCGGGAGGATCCCACATGCAGCGGAGCGGCTGGGCCCGTGAGCCATGGCCGCTGAGCCTGTGCGTCCAGAGCCTGTGCTCTGCAACGGGAGAGGCCACAACAGTGAGAGGCCCGCGTACCAAAAAAAAAAAAAGTTAACTACATGACTACGGTCTCTTTTCATTGGACTCAGAATACTTTATTGCTCTTTCAAAGGGCAGTCCTCTTATCCCCTCAAAATGTTTTACCAGTCAGTCAGTTTGATCATCTAAAATTGTACAAAACGGTATGCAAGGAGCTATTGCCAAAAACTACAAGACATTCTCACGAGTCTACACCAGTATTCAATTTGGTACTATGCTCAGTCATCTGCTGCAACCAGTGACCCCTCATGGGTGAAGGGTTAACAAACCCATTTCTCTCCTTCTCCATGGACTAATCTGATCTAACTCTTTTCTGGAAACCTGATACAGGGAGAATGTCAGCTGTGTTATCAGGAAGAATCACTTATGATAAAAGTGACCACTGAGGGGCTTCCCTGGTGGCGCAGTGGTTAAGAATCCGCCTGCAAATGCAGGGAACATGAGTTCGATCCCTTGTCTGGGAAGAGCCCACATGCCGTGGAGCATCTAAGCCCGTGCGCCACAACTACTGAGCCTGTGCTCTAGAGCCCGTGAGCCACAACTACTGAAGCCTGTGCGCCTAGAGCCCGTGCTCCACAATAAGAGAAGCCAACGCAATGAGAAGCCCACACACCACAACAAAGAGTAGCCCAGCTCACCACAACTAGAGAAAGCCCGTGCACAGCAACAAAGACCCAACACAGCCAAAAATAAAAACAAATAAATAAATTTATTTCTTAAAAAATGACCATTGAACGGTAAATAGCATCCAGGCTGAAAGGACTGCATATGAACTATAAATACCAAGTAGGAAACCTGAGCTCTATTTCCTCTCCTGTATCTTCCTGAGTAAACTGGGACCAAGTGTGGCCTATTAGCACTTGTGTGTCTGAATGTTCAGATGAGCCTGAGAGGTCCTCCTGGTGGGCCCTGCAGAGCCATGGCAGCAGTAGGCTAGACCTTCAGATCCTCAACTCAATTTGGCCAGAACAACATGAGATGAAAAGGATGGAGAGGAAGGTGGTTGACAAGTCCCTGAGGCCTTGTTGGAAGGCCCATCTCCCTGTAGCTTGTTGGCTAAATCTCTATGGCATATGACAGGGGATAAATCCTCTTGTGAGGGTAGATGAGGATAGGAATGAGGCCAAGTTTGTGTTACAAGGAAGAACTACTTAATACTCTTTACCTCCATGAATTGGACCTCAACAAAACCAGCTGTAGCTGGGCTGGCAGAGAGGATACTACCATTCATGGAGCCATTTGAGAAGATATGATTAATACTAGGCCAAGCCGGGCATTGATGACTAGTTGCGAGGTGGAAGCAGATTCACCAGCCCACAGACATCATGCTTGTGACTGAGACAAAGGGGTGGAACTAAAATTGTGCAAAAGGTCAAGCAAGAAGCCAGTCCCAGAAATTCAGACACACATTCGTGAGTCTTCGCCACTCCAGCTCTGATCTGCACAGAAAAACATCTATGACTCCCAGCAGGGAACAAAAGCTGGCCAGGACACACCAGGCTCCACAGCCACCTAATTCCCTCAGCAGCATCCTGAGAGCAGCAGTGGCAGCTGTGATGGCCACAGGGCAGCCTCCTGCACCTACATTGGAGTGTCCACACCACATCTGCCTGGAACCACCTATAGGCAGAGGTTAGAAGTGCTTCACAGATTGGCGAGGGTCCGTTGAGATAACACATATACTCTGCTCTTTCCAGTCACAGGATTTTTTTTTTAGTTGCAGGATCTCATTTTTGGACACAATTCCCATAAACATGGAAATACGTTTTTCCCATTCACATTAGACCAGAAGCAACAAATTCAGAGAGGCAGGATTCGGCACTTGATAATCTGAAATCATCAAGTTCCTGCAGCTGACACACTGATAAAACAGGAGAAGATGGAGAAATATTAAAAAGTGCACTGAAGAAATCAGAAGGCATGTCAGGATAAAGCTGCTGCATGTAAGACAAAAGTCTTCCCAGAGCCCAGAAAGTCTCACTGTACTACAATGGATTACAAGACATTGCCTCTCATGACAATGATGCTGAGTGAATGAGAAAAAATTACCTGGCTGAGGGGAGGAGGCAGGTGTATGTACCCATGGACTCAATATCTGCTACCAAGACAAAGGGCTAGAACTTCGAGGCTTGCTCAACCCCATTTAGGATCTGATCTCCACAAAAAAGCATCTAGGAGGCCCCAGGGGACAAGAGCAGGCAACAGGGTCCTGTGTAGCAGGAATAATTGAGAACAGATTTTGACTACTTGTTGTTGTTCAGTTTTATTAACAAAAGGATCCACTGTTCATCACTTGAGGGCATACTGGAAATAGCAAAATAGTTAAGAGATGAATAGTTTCAACTAGTCATACTTTGGAAGAGTAAAAACTCTTCTGGGTTGGGGAAATTTCGTTACAAAATGGCACATAGTAGTTAAAAGTCCCTCCCGGCTCCTCCAATACGGCATTTCCCAACTGCCCATCAAAACACCCAGAAAACACAGAAACTCTCAAAAACCCACCTTGTCACCAAAACCAAAGAAGGATGGAAAATTAATGGCCGGATCCAAAAGCATTTACACTCATGAAGAAATATCTGGAGCCGTATTAAGGAAAACCTGGTGTACTCAAGCTTTGTTTCAGGAAAACAGACTCCCTTCTGAAAGGTAGGAAAGAATTTTGTCCCTCTACCTCTTTGTCTCTGATTCAAACACCAAGGATAAGTAACAACCAGGCAATTAAGTAGCATTTCTTTTACCCCAATGCTACTGATGTTAGTGGGTCAGAATACTGAGTTTTTCTTCTACAGACCACCCCCCCCCCAGCTCTCCAAGATTTCTACACCTAGTCAGTGATGGACATTATCAGGTAAGAACTGAGCGAGAAGCACTATCACCACTCCTGTTCAACACAGTACTGAAAGTCCTAGCCAGAGCAATTAGGCAAGAAAAAGAAATAAAAGTGTCCAAATTGGAAAATAAGAAGTAAAATTATCTCTGTTTGCAAATGATATGATTTTATATGTAGAGAATCCTAAAGATTCCACCAAAAAGCTGTTAGAATAAGCAAATTCAGTAAGTTGCAGGATACAAAACCAACATACAAAATTAGTTGTGTTTCTATATGCTAACAACAAACTATATGAAAAAGAAATAAAGAAAACAATCCCATTTACAAATGCAAGAAAAATAATAAATTTAACCAAGGAGGTGAAAGACCTGTACACTGAAAACTATAAGGAATTGATGAAAGAAATTGAAGAAGACACAAATAAATGGAAAGATATGCCATGTTCATGGATTAGAAGACTTAATATTGTTAAAATGTCCACACCACCCAAAGCCATCTATAGATTCAGTGCAATCCCTAACAAATTCCAAAGGCATTTTCCACAGAAATGAAAAAAAAAAATCCTAAAATTCATATGGAGCCACAAAAGACCCTGAATAGCCAAAACAAGCCTGAGACAGAGCAAAGCTGGAGGCATCACACTTCCTGGTTTCAAAACATATTACAAAACTATAGTAATCAAAACAGTATAAATTTAGCATAAAAACAGACACACAGACCAATGGAGCAAAATCAAGAGCTGAGAACTAAGCTCACACATATATGGTCAACTAATATTTGGCAAGAGAGTCAAGAAGACTCAGCGTGGAAAGGGTTGTCTCTCCAATAAATGGTGTTTGGAAAAGTGGATAAGCATATGCAAAAGAATGCAATTGAACCTGTGTCTTACCCCACTCTCAAAAATTTACTCCAAATGGATTAAAGACTTAACTGTAAGATCTGAAACCATAAAACTCCCAGAAAAACAAGTAGGAGAAAAGCTCCCTGACTTTGGTCTTGGAAATGATGTTTTTTGGATCTGACACCAAAAACATAAGCAACAAATGCAAAAATAAACAAATGGGGCTACATCAAACTAAAAATCCTCATGCACAGCAACAGAAACAATCAAAAAATGAAAAATCAACCAACAGAACAGGAGAAAATATAAACCATTTTATCTGGTAAGGGGTTAATATCCAAAATATGTAAGGAACTCATATAACTCAATAGTGAAAACAAAACAAAAACTTAAATAATTTTATTTTAAAATGGGCAGAAGACCTAAATAGACCTTTTTTCCAAAGAAGATATACAGATTGCCAACAGGTACACGAAGAAATGCTCAACATCACTAATCATCAGGGAAATGCAAATCAAAATCACAATGAGATATCACCTCACACCTATTAGAATGGCTATTCTCAAAAAGACAAGAGATAACAAATGTTGGCAAGGATGTGGAGAAAAGGGAACACTTGTGCACTGTTGGTGGGAATGTAAATTGGTGCAGCCACTATGGAAAACAGTATGGAGGTCCCTCAAAAAATCAAAAATAGAACTACCATGTGATCTAGCAATCCCACTTATGTGTATGTACCTGAAGGAAATGAAATAACTATCTCAAAGATAGTGCACCCCCATGTTCATTCCAGTGTTATTCCCAATAGCCAAGACATGGAAACAACCTAAGTGTCTATCAGTGGGTGAATGGGTAAAGAAAATGTGGTGCAGACACACAGTGGAATATTATGCAGCCATAAAAAGAAGGAAATACTGCCATTTGTGACAACATGAATGGACCTTGAGGGCATTATGCTAAGTGAAAGTAAGTCAGACAAAGACTGTATAATCTCACTTATATGTGGGATCTAAAAAAGCCAAACTCATAGAACAGAGAATAGAAAGGTAGTGGCCAGGAAACAGAGGAAATGGGGAGATGTTAGTCAAAGGCTACAAGCTTCCAGATGTAAGATGAATGGGTTCTAGGGATCCAATATGCAGCCTGAGGACTACAGTTAACAAGACTGTATAATATACTTGAAAATTGCTAAGAGATTAGATCATACATATTATTACCACACACACACAAAAAGGTGTGTTTGATGGATGTGGATAACTAACCTTATTGTGGTAATCATTTGGCAATATACATGTATCAAATTGTCACATTGTAGACCTTAGACTTACACAGTGTTGTATGCCAATTATACCTCAATAACGCTGGAAAATAAAAAGAACTGGGCAAGAGGTAAGGAGGGATTTGAGGGGGTACATTTCATTCTGAATGGTGTAAGACATACAACAATACTTGTAAATGGGGCAGAAATAAGAACTTTAGCAAGTGTATTCATCAGAAATTGCAGTTTGTACGTGTAATACTCCATTAGGTCAAAGTATCAGAGAATTGGGCAATGAGAATAAAAGAAGCTACTGTTTAATACTGGTTAAAACAAATAGCTCACAATGAAAATACAACAGATAAGAACACCTATGCAATGAATAACATTGCATCAACATTTACAAAGTAACAATGCTGAAAACATAAGGAAACATTGATAATGAAAGTAATATATTTCTCTGGGTCACAGTTAGATCAAGTAGCAAAAAATAAACATATATGGAGGGTTTGAATAAAATAATTAATAAAGGATTTAATAGAGACTTATAAACTTTGACCCTACAAAAAGAGAATATTTTATATCTAAGGGCCAGGGTTCATGGAACATTTGCTAAAATTGTTTCTTAGGTCAAATAAATGTTAAAACAAATACCCCAAAGCAGAAATTCGTAAAGTCGTATTTCTGACTACAAAATAAACTTTTAAGATCACTTTTTTAAATGTTCTAAATATGTTCTGGATCAAGAAAATCACATTTTCAATTATAAACATTAAAAATGATGAGAGTCAACAGGGTGATAGGCACATGTGCTAGCCACCGCCTCTTGCCCTAAATCCCCAAAATGATGAACTACACACACACACATGCTTAAAAGCAGAAAGGGAAGTCTTTAGGGGAACTGAAACCAAGAGAAGTCTCTGAAATCCACAAGCAGATTGGACTATGATAGACAGAATAGTAGCCTCTCAGAGATGTCCACTTCCTAATCTCAGAACTTGTAAATATGCTGTTACATGGAAAAAGGGATTAAAAGTTGCAGGTAGTATTAAGATTGCTAGTCAGCTGACCTTAAAATTTACTCAGGTGGGCCCAATGTAATCAAAGTATCCTTAAAAGTGGAAAAGGGAGGCAGAAGAGGTCAGAGTGATGTGATATGAGAAGGACGTGACCTTTCTTGAGGAAGAGGGCCATGAGCCAAGGTATGCAAGCAGCCTCTAGCAGCTCAGAAAGGCAAGTAAGTGGATTCTCCCGTAGAGCCTCCAGAAGCAATGCAGCCTTGCCAACACCTTAAACCCAATAAGACCTATGTTGGACTACTAGCCTACGGAACTGTAAGATGATAAAGTGTGTTTTTCAAGCCGCTAAATTTGTGGTAATTTGTTATAGCAGCAATATGGAATTAATACAGACTAGTTTGGTCTAACCGTCCAACAAGCAGGCTGTGAAAACAGATCAGCAAGCAGTTTTACATGGAGCCTCAAGCACAATTTGGGTTGCACAAACAAGAAGCATGACACTTTTACAAAGCAAACCCTGTGATAGAAAGGAACCAAACTCAAGATACAACAGACATTAACACCCAAGGAGACAGAGATAAAAGAGAATAGGCATTTTAATAGATAGATATCCTCAGAGAGGTAAGATTCTAAAAAAGAATGGAGCAGGAATCATGAAAATTAAAAACTTAATAACTGAAATGGAAAACTCGTTGGATGAGTTGAACTGCAGAATGGCACTGCTGATGTGAGAATGAGTGAGATAGAAGACCAAGAAGAAGAATTTTCCCAAAATACAGTCCAAGAGGCCAAAGAGATTAAATATATGAAAGAAATGCTAAAAGATGTGGAAGACAGATCCACTATATGAATTACTAAAGGATAGACTCTATCCTCTGAAAGAGAAACTGACTCAAAAAAAAAAAAAATTGGGAATCAAGAAGGAATACTTTGCAAAGAAAGTAGAAAATTTATTGCTAAGTCCCAATAAGGATTGATGACAAAAATTTTAATAACGATCTGGAATTTAAATTGCCAATGATAACAAGGGAGTTAGTGGATAGTGGAGGGAGAGGGAGAGAGTGGACTGAAAGCATGTAAAGATCCTTGCCTGACTGAGAAGAAGGTATAGATACCAATTAACTCAAGATTCTGTTAGAAAAATATAAGCTTAAGTATGTGTATTATAAAATTAAGAGTATGTATATGTATATTATTAAAATATAAATAAGAGAGATAAATTCCAATTATTTGGTAGTAAGGAGAAAATCAGATTGAAGAAACCCTAGTCAATCTTGCTCTATGCTGAAGGGATAATACATAGTGATTAATTTGGATGTTTCTGGGATTGTAAGCATGACTTATTAGCAAATCTATGACAATAATACAGCAGAGGATAAAAGGAAAAAAAAAAGAAGAGCATCTCCATAGATATTAAAAATTCACTTGATAAAATTCAGCATTCATCTTTGACTAAAAACATGTTAATTAAAGTATACATTTAAAAGATACTTTTAAAACTTGATAGGGCTTCCCTGGTGGCGCAGTGGTTGAGAGTCCGCCTGCCGATGCAGGGGACACGGGTTCGTGCCCCGGTCCGGGAAGATCCCACATGCCGCGGAGCGGCTGGGCCCGTGAGCCATGGCCGCTGAGCCAGCGCGTCCGGAGCCTGTGCTCCGCAACGGGAGAGACCACAACAGTGGGAGGCCCACGTACCACAAAAAAACCCCACACACACACACAAAAAAAACTTGATAAAGAACGTATCAAGTATCTGACTTAAACCAATATCCCACCCCCAAAGCATTTCCATGAAAGTCAATATCAAGGATGCCCACTACTATTTAACACTGTTCTAGAAGTTCTAGTCATTGTAAGTAAGGGGTGAAAATCAGAGACAGAAATATTGGAATGGAGGAAATAAAATTATCATTATTTTTAGATTATGTGATTGTCAGTGTGGAAAATCCAAGAGAAGTAATTAAAAAACGGTTAGAACCAGGGCTTCCCTGGTGGCACAGTGGTTGAGAGTCCGCCTGCCGATACAGGGGACACGGGTTCGTGCCCTGGTCCGGGAAGATCCCACAATGCCGCGGAGCGGCTGGGCCCGTGAGCCATGGCCGCAGAGCCTGCGTGTACGGAGCCTGTGCTCCGCAACGGGAGAGGCCACAAGAG
>NW_006774670.1:4526089-4535266 GCF_000442215.2 Lipotes vexillifer
AAAAAAAAAAAAAAAAAAAAAAAAAAAAAACTGTTAGAACCAGTAAAAGAGTACAATAAAGGGGCCAGTACAAAAATATTTTTTTTAAAGAAATCTGTCCAAAAATAGATTGTTCAAATAAATTATGGTATCTCCATATAATTAAATATTATTGTGTGGCCTTTAAAAATAATGAAAATCTAATTCCATGGAAAATTGCTCACTATATATATGTGACAAAAAGTAGCTTATTTATAAAATGTGCAGCAGTTAATATGTACACATGCATATGGAAAACTTAATAAGATACATACCAAGATATTAACAGTGATGATCTCTACCTGGTAAAATTTTAAGGGGAGGGGTTATTTTCCTTTTAGTTGTTACCTATATTTTTCAAATTTTGGACATTTAAAATTAAGTAGATCACATGATTTGCTCAGAAAATTTATCCCCCCCAAATCAATAGTCAATAATATGAATAACATCCAGTCACACAAAAATCATATTAAATCAAAACAGTGTATAACATCTAAATGAAACTTGTGATATTGGACTGAATCTCAACTTAGACCTGCTGTAAACGTTGAGTATCAAGGGGAGAAAGGATTTTAAGAGGGACCGGGTATTAGATTCTATTAAGAAATAAATGTTAATTTTTGATAATGTTATTCGGCTATGTTAGGAAAATGTACTTTTTTTAGAAATACAGAATGAAGCATTTAGAGATGAATCATTAGCATGCCTATAATTTAAGATATTTAAGTATAAAAAGATAAAGTGAATCAAATGGGAATTTTTTTCTTA
The DNA here is from genome assembly GCF_000442215.2 of Lipotes vexillifer. Classification (NCBI taxonomy): domain Eukaryota; kingdom Metazoa; phylum Chordata; class Mammalia; order Artiodactyla; family Lipotidae; genus Lipotes; species Lipotes vexillifer. The sequence goes on from NW_006774670.1 coordinate 4,526,876, forward strand.
AATATTTTTTAAAAGGCATGATTATTTTCACCTACCAAATTGGGAAAATTCAAAAATATAGTACCCAGTGTTGGCAGGTGGGACTAAAATAAGAACTCTCACTTACTGCTGGCAGGAATGAAAAATTAGTACATTTGTGAAAGGTAATTTGGTCCCATGTATAAATTCCTTAAAAATATGCTTACCCTAATTTTAGCAATTCCACTTCTCAGAATTTTCTTCTAAAGGAATACACATAAAAATATTACTATGAGTTTGCTCATGAAGATGAAAAATTGAAAAAAATCATAATGACTAGTAGAGAAAATTGTTTAATCATTTACGGTACACCCATACCATGGAATAGCATGCAGCCTCAAATACTGCACTTCGGAAAAAAAATTTCTATGACATAATGTTAAGTGGACAAAAGAATACAAAATCGTGTGTGCAGTAGGACTCTAGTTTTGTTAAATATGATTAAAACCTGACATGTACAAAAAGCCTAGGGGAAAAAAAGAAAGGAAAGAAATATACAAAATGCTAACAGTGGTTATCTCTAGATCTCTAACTCATAGATGAATTTATATTTCCAAAATTTCTAATTTTGAACATCTTTTATAAGTTGAAAGGCTTGTCTGGAAATATAGCTAATATAAAAGTATTCTATATTTAAAGAAATATAATACACTTGCATTTGTGTGGAGAGAGAGAGAGGGAGAGATTCTTCCACGTGATAGACAATTGACATCCGTGAGTGAGAACCCACTCAGAGGTCTCTGGATGGTGTCTGTGTTCAGGGGACTGAAACTTAGCCACTACATAGGAAAGTTGATCAGCTTCCTGTATATCACCCTGCCTCCAAAACACAAATATTCCTCCCCGATCATTTATGTCCTCAATCGTTTCCTAGTGTTTACATTTAAGCCAGGAGCTTCTTTATTTAAGAAAAAAAAAATATATGGAGGGGGGAAAAAGGGAGACGAGAGAGAGGAAGATTACAGAGGTCACAACTTTTTTTTTTTAAAGGAAGTGTAAGAGATAAAAGGTAAAAGGTTTTTTGTTTTGTTTTTTTCCTTTAATGCATCAAATGAAAGGTGTGGGTGGGGGAGACAGATGGAAGAAGCTCTATATCAAGAAAGAAAATGAAAAAAAAAAAAAAAAGGGGGGGGGGGGGGCCTCCCCGGGGGGCACGGGGGTGGAGCGCCCCCCTGCCAATGCAGGGGACACGGGTTTGTGCCCTGGTCCAGGAAGATCCCACATGCCGCAGAGCGGCTGAGCCCGTGAGCCATGGCCGCTGGGCCTGCGCGTCCGGAGCCTGTGCTCCGCAGTGGGAGAGGCCACAACAGTGAGAGGCCCGCGTACCGCAAAAAAAAAAAAAAAGAAAGAAAGAAAGAAAATGATGGGTAGGATCTATGAAAATAAAAACTACGAAAAAGGAAAGACCGGAAAAACATGCAATTCCATAATCAAATCAACAAATATGCAAGAGAAATACTGTTTTATTTGTCAAAGCTTAGGTGAGAATGTTGAAAAAGGCAAGTTCTGGGCCAGTCCCCGCCACTTCCTCCATTTAATAAATGTTTATTCAGAGTGTACTATGTGCCAGAACTGCCCCAGACGTCCAGTGCTGGGGATATAAATACGAATAGCAAAGGCATAATCCCTGCTTTCAAAAGCTTATAAATTAGTGACAGACACAAATAAACAATTATAGAACCATGTGACAGGAAGGATCAAACACTCACGTCTGTGGTAAAAATACCTAACATGCGATAGGCGCCATATCAGCGGCACAAACTACTGTAAACCTTACTGAAAACAAGGAACTAGGAAAAGGTGAAAAGAAAAAATGTAGTAGACAAAAACAGAAGAAAGAAATAACATCAGTTAGTTTTTTCCTTAACTATGACAAGTGCTAGCTATTTTTATATCTTTCAAGATAGCCATATCTTTACCTTTCTTGTCTAATAAAAAGAACGCTTGCAACATTAAAAAAAAAAAAACCTTAAAATCATTTTGCAAAAACTTAAAAGAAACTTTACCTATTTCCTATACAATCGTTAGCATTTTCTTGCTTATTTGAAGTAATTATTCCATAATTTGAAAAAGCCACAAAGGCTTCTTACTTACCAAGATTTCTTTCTCAGAAGAGAAAATAACTTCTAAATGCACGGAAAAATAAGTGCTTGACAAAATGCAAGTCTTAGTTCAAGTAAAGCAATACCATAAAAACGGTTTGCGCCACCTGTCGGACATTACTGGAATTACTCCTGCACATGAATTTCCCCTTCAAAGGTCCTGCGCAAAGCATGTGGTCAGTAGGCTTTTCCGGGCTACAGATTAAAACAGTAATCAAATTTCTTAATTCATATGATCATGCAGCTTATGACAATTTCAGTATGAAGAAAAATGTTTTTCTAAGATGATACTTATCTGTAAAAGTTTGCAGCCTGAATGTTAAATTGTCACCACAATGGAAAGTTATTGAACTTTGCCTGTTTTATCACCATTTTTAAAATTTCCAATATAATTGCAACTACCATGATCAATCAGTTTTGAAGCATTATTTTAGCTGGATGGGATACTTTAAAATAAAATGAACTTAGGTTCAAGAATTGGTTTTTAAAAAATCAACTTTTAAGGAAAGTTTAGTAGTTACCACATCCGGGGGAAATTACATCCTGTTTCTCCATGTTCTGACCAACATTTGGTATTGTTAGATGTTTTCATTTTTAATTCTAAAATAATAAATACCACTGAGATCCTGCAAGACTAATTAAAAATCAATTTTCTAAAGGCCATTTAGAATAATTTTAGAACAATATCAACAAAGCTTGATGATACAAAAAGAGGATGTCTGATTAACCAGATACTTCAGGCAGCCAGGATACCCTGTTCCCAAGACTTTCCCTTAACTGAGGTTCTGTAAAGAACTGAACATATGAGTTAAATAATCATTCTATAATTAATCCCACTGTTTGGCATTATTTCATCGTTAAAAAAAACAAGACTGTACAGTCTGACCCACGACAAAGTTGGACATCAGGGTTAGAATCACTTCTGCTTTCAGGAGGAAGGAAAGGCCAACTTCTTATTATTCATTTTTACTCATCAAACATAACAGGAAGCCTTCACAGGCCTGGGGAGGGTAAACAAGCAGTGGCTGGATCTCTGCTGAATGAGCAGAGGAGACGGCTAGAGTGGAGTGGGTGCCTGTGACCCTGGGAAACCAGCTTTGTGAAACAGGCAGAAGAGAAAGGAACCAGCTATGGGTTTGAGGGAATTTCAAATAACACTGAGCCAAAGTCTTTAAGAAATAAGCACACATACATGGCTGCAGATTTGGTCACGTCACACAGTGACAAAATGTTTATGAGCATTTGGTCACAAACGCTCATTAGGGTATTGCATAATAATGCTGGTTTTTGGGAACAAAGAGGCTATTCTTGTTGAGGCTGTTAGAATTCTGAGAAATGTCTTTAAGGAGAGAAGAAAACCCACAAAAATCAGGTAATGTGCAAGATGGCATGGCAGTGGTACAAACAGACAGTGCTGGGCAGAAGTCCTCCAAATGCCATGTCCTAGCTGTACAGTCTTGGGCAAGTGGCTTAACCTCAAAGACTCCATTTATTCATCCACAAAATGGGAGTGCTTGTGACTTTTTTGGGAAGATAATAAATAAAAAGTGTCTGGAATAGTGATTTCCATAGAAGACAAGTCATTATGGTAAGGAGTTTTAGAATTCTATGCAAGCCTCACAGTTTTTATGCTGAGGTGGAAAGACTATGAAAGGAAGAAAAGCAAAGGGGAGAAGAGTGTGGAGAGTGTTTCAGCATTTGCATAAAATCTGGTCCCTCAGATACCTGCACAGGTTATCTTCTTGCCAGGAGTAAGGCACACACAGAGGAGAGACACACACACACACACACACACACACACACACACACACATATATACATATATATTCTTTTTCATATTCTTTTCCATTATGGTTTATTACAGGATAATGAATACAGGTCCCTGTGCTATACAGTAGGACTTGTTGTTTACCTATTTTATATAACTCTTAATTTATCCCTCCCCCACCCCCTTTCCCCTTTGGTAACACAAATTTGTTTTCTATGTCTGTGAGTCTGTTTCTGTTTCATAAATAAGTTCATTTGTATCATATTTTAGATGCCACATATAAGTGATATCATATGGTATCTGTCTTTCTCTTTCTAACTTACTTCACTTAGTATGATAATCTCTAGGTCCATCCACCATCTACCTCAAACCCCAAACCTGTCCCTTTTGCATCCTTCCTCATCTCAGTAAATGATACTTCTATTCTTGCAGGCTAAATTCCTTGGAGTAATTTGAGACTTCTTTCTTTTCGCTCAAACTCCACACCCAATCCATGTGCAAATTTTGTTGAGTTTTTCTTTAAAATATATCCACAAGCAAAACCGCTCTCATGCCCTCCACCACTCCCACGTGGCCAAACCATCAACTCCCTCATGTGCGTAACTGCAGTGGACCCCTAATTGGTCTATCTGGCTCTACCTTTCCCTCCATTCCCCCACCAACCCCATCCCAACCCAATTAAAATCATGGCACACTCCTACTCAAAAGCTGTAAGGATTCCCTTGCCGCTCAAAGCATAAGCCAAATCCCTACCATGGTTTGCAAGGCACTGCCTGGTCTGCCCCATCTCTCAGTCTTCAGTGCCTCTGTGGTCTCATCTCCTTCCACTCTGTCCCATCCTCCCTCTGCTCCAGCCACACTGGCCATCTTACCATGCTGTGAGCACACCAGGCATGCTCCCACACTGCTCCTGCCGTTCCCCCTGCCTGAAACTGTCCCCACTTATCACCGTTGTTCACTCCCTCACTTCCTTAAAGTCTACACTGAAGTGCCGCTTTATCTGCAGGGCCTTCCCTGACCACAGTTGCTCCCGCCCATCATTCCCTAGACCCTATAGACTATATTCTGCTTTATTCCACCACCTGGCACATTATCTAGTTAGGGTCTATCTGCCTTGCGACAGAATATAAGTTCTTGGAGGGCAGGACTTTGCTCTGCTCCTTATTTCATCCCTAGTACCTAGATCAGTTTTAGGTACGTAGTGCACTCTCAAAAACTTTTTGTTTAATGAATGGTTGGGACCACAGTGTAGAACAATTTCATAATATCTAGTGACGGTCAACTGGCTATTCCATTTCTAGCCTGGGATACAAGAAAACATATACAAAGTTGACCGTTGCAGCTCTATATGCAATATAGTAGATAGCACTATATTGGCATTCAGCACATGTAACAGCATGTAATAGTGAAACATGAAACACACTAAATGTCCATTGTGTGGGGAGTGGATAAATTGTGGCACATTTGTACAATGGAATCCCATGAAGACTTAAAAATGCATGTACTGGAGCTACATGTATGAATATGAATGATTCTCAAAAATATAATGTTGAGTAAATAAGTGTACAGGATGTTATTTATAACACTTTAAAACATTGAAAAACAATTTTATATAGTGTTGATGAATGAGGATATGTGCAGTCAAATGTAATAGAACTATGGGTGGGAAGGATGCACAACAACCTCAGGACACTCGTTACCGTTACCTCCGGAGAAGGTGGAGACTAGAAGGAACAGGGTTTCAAACATATCTGTAACTTTTTTCTTTTTAAAAGAAGGTTCTAAAATAAATGTGGCAAAAAATAAAATTTGTTAAATCTACATATTGTCATACCATTCTCTACTTTTCTTCACACACATAAGTATTTGTCATATTGTTCCCAACCTGGGTTCTTGGACTCTTTAATCAATAGAAATTGCTAAGAGGCCAGACGAGGAATTCAGGCAAGGCTTTATGGGGACTCGTGCTGCAGCACGAGGGATTGAAAACAAGTAACAGGTGCCCTTGCTCGATCCCCAAGGTGGGTGAGCTGGTCCCTTAAATGGGGTGAGGGTGAGGGCAGATTGGTGGGTTGGGCTGGAGGGTGGCTTAGGTCATTTGCCCGCCCCCTTGGTGTGCTGCATGCAGGGATCATGCTCAGGACCCTGCTTTTGCTCCTGGCACTTCAGAAGTGGCAGTTGGGTTTTGGCTTTTTTGTATCTTATTGTTCATAATTTGCCCCAACTGCACACGCATGCAGCTATCTTTAGTCCCTCATAGTTTCTTTGTATTCTGTTGCTTGAGGAGACGTGTGTCCAGGTGCAAGCAGTGCAGTAAAGGGTCCCAGGTCCCAGGTCCCAGCCTGTCTCAATATTATTCTCTAGTTTTCTATATATTTTAACTACTCCTGAGTTTTTTAAATAAAAATTGCTTACATTGCCAAAAATTAAAGTTTTGAAATAAACCAGGTGGGCTTGAAGCAGCAACATTTGAGTAAAAGGGCATAATTAGCAGTTGGCAACAAAACCTGTTGCTTGATTGGTAGGCTCTTATTGTAAAGATACAGTTTGGGTCAAAGGAGAAAGAAAACTGGATAAACCTACCTAAGGAGACAAAAGACCTGTACTCCTAAAACTATAAAACTGATGAAAGAAATCGAAGATGACACAAACAGATAGAAAGATATACCATGTTGTATATACCATTGATTGGAAGAATCAATATTGTCAAATGACTATACTATCCAAGGCAGTCTACAGATTCAATATTATCCCTATCAAATTACCAATGGCATTTTTCACAGATCTAGAACAAAAAATTTTTAAAATTTGTATGAAGACACAGAAGGCCCTGAATAGCCAAAGCAATTTTGAGAAAGAAAAACGGAGCTGGAGGAATTAGGCTCCCTGACTTCAGACTATACTACAAAGCTATAGTCATCAAAACAGTATGGTACTGGCACAAAAACAGAAATATACATCAATGGAACAGGATAGAAAGCCCAGAAATAAACACACTCACCTATGGCCAATTAATCTACAACAAAGGAGGTAAGACTGTACAATGGAGGAAAGACAGTCTCTTCAATAAATGGTGCTGGGAAAACTGAACAGCTACATGTAAAATAAAAAAAGAAATTAGAACACTCTTTAACACCATACACAAAAATAAGCTCAAAATGGATTAAAGACCTAAATGTAAGGCCAGATACTATAAAACCCTTAGAGGAAAACATAGGCAGAACACTTTGACATAAATCGCAGCAATATCTTTTTCAAGCCATCTCCTAGAGTAATGGAAATAAAAACAAAAATAAACAAACGGGAACTAGTTAAACTCAAAAGCTTTTGCACAGCAAAGGAAACCATAAACAAAATGAAAAGACAACCCACAGAATGGGAGAAAATATGTGCAAGTGATACAACCAACAAGGGACTGGTCTCCAAAATTTACAAACAGCTCATGTGCCTCAATATTAAAAAAAACAAACAACCCAGTCAAAAACTTAGCAGAAGACCTAAATAGACATTTCTCCAAAGAAGACATACAGATGACCAAGAGGCACATGAAAAGATGCTCAACATCACTAATTATTAGAGAAATGCAAATCAAAACTACAATGAGATATCACCTCACACCAGTCAGAATGGTGTTAAAAATCTAAAGATAATAAATGCTGGAGAGGGTGTGGATAAAAGGGAACCCTTCTACACTGTTAGTGGGAATGTAAATTGGTGCAGCCACTATGGAAAACAGTATGGAGGTTCCTTAAAAAAAAAACTAAAAATAGAGTTACCATATGATCCAGCAATCCCATTCCTTTGCATATATTCATAGAAAACTCTAATTCAAAAAAAATACATGCAGCTCAATGTTCGTAGCAACATTATTTACAAGAGCCAAGACATGGAAACAACCCAAATGTCCGTCAATAGATGGACGGATAAAGAAGATGTGGTACCTATATACAACGGAATATTAGTCAGCCATTAAAAAGAATGAAATAATGCCATTTGCAGCAACATGGATGGACCTGGAGATTATCATACTAAGTGAAGTAAGAGAAAGACAAATATGATATCGCTTATATATGGAATCTTTAAAAAAAATGATACAAGTGAAATTATTTACAAAATAGAAACAGACTCACAGACTTAGAGAACGAACTTATGGTTACCAGGGGGGAAGAGTGGTGGGAGATAGATTAGGAGTTTGGGATTGACATGTACACACTGCTATATTTAAAATAGATAACCAGCAAGGACCTACTGCATAGCACAGGGAACTCTGCTCAATATTCTGTAATAACCTAAATGGGAAAAGAATTTGAAAAAGAATAGATACATGTATATGTACAACTGAAACTAACACAACATTGTTAATCAACTGTACTCCAATATAAAATTTAAATTAAATTTAAAAACAAGGGGAGGGGGTTTCCCTCGTGGCGCAGTGGTTGAGAGTCCGCCTGCCGATGCAGGGGACACGGGTTCATGCCCCGCTCTGGGAAGATCCCACATGCC
>NW_006774670.1:4535292-4536440 GCF_000442215.2 Lipotes vexillifer
GAGCCTGTGCTCCGCAATGGGAGAGGCCACAACAGTGAGAGGCTCCCGTACCGCAAAAAAAAAAAAAAAAAAAAAAAACACACACAAGGGGAGGAATGCCTGATTGGGCTGTTGCCTTTCAGCACGGCAAGGAGGGGCAGGTGTGGCAAAGGTATTTGCTATGCCCTAGGCAGGCACAGAAGTCACAGGCAGTGGTGTTTGTGTCTGTGGTACACCAAAACACACCTGTCACACCTGGGATACAATTTGCTAACACAATGGCAGAACTCAGAAAGAATCACTGTTTTTAAAATTAAACTTTCCCTAAACTTTATACAAAAAATTACAATACATATACATATTTACAAGAATAGGTTTATACTATATATACACTTTTGTAAGCTTCCCTTGCTCTCAACTTAATATTCGGCCATGGCCCGCCTTCCTTCCATATCAACAAATTGGACGTACAGTTATAATTAATGACTACAGCATATCCGATTGTTTGAAGTTACCATAGTTTAGTTCACCAATCTTTTTACTGGGGGACAGATTATTTCCGCGTTATTTTCCCCAGCATAAACAACCACAATAAACATCCTTGGACATACATATTTGTACATTTGACTGTTTACTTAGTACAACTCGCAGATGTGGAATTCCTGGGCCAAAGCTAATACATTTGAATTTTGACCCGCATTTCTAAATTGGCCTTCTAGAAAGTATTTTTATTCGGTTGATTGGTTTTAAATCAAATTACACTCCCACAAACAGGGTAAGACAAAGCTGTTTAAAGCACCACCAGGGGATCGCAAACTCTTACTGAACTTGAGCGGCCCCTTCTCGGTGAAGCTGCGGTGTTTCCTGGGCGCTTTTAAGGGAAGGAAAGGGATCCGGAGAACCCCGAGTCCCGCCCTGGGTAGGGCTGGGCGCCCGTCCAGCTCACCCGGAGGCACAAAGCCAGAAAAGCCAAGTTCCCCAAGGTTCGTCTGAAGCGCGGCCGCGACCCCCGCAGCCTGGGGAAGGAGGTGCCCGGGGCTTCCGCCGCGCTCTGGGCCGGGGCGGGGTCACGGGGGGCGGGGCCCTGTCGGAGCCGCGGGGCGGGGCAGCTCGGCCCGTCAGCACCCGTCCCACTCCCGGCCCGCCCTCAGGCCGCGTCCCCGCCAGCC
>NW_006774670.1:4537890-4569709 GCF_000442215.2 Lipotes vexillifer
AGGCCGCGCCCCCGCCAGCCCTGCCGACGTGGCGGGGCGGGACCCGGCGGGCGCTCCCGCGCGCACTCGGCCGCCTGAGCGGTAAGAGCCCTGGGCACCTCTCGCCGTCATCCGCTTTCCCGGGCGGGCAGATGGGGGGGTGCGGGGACAGCCGCCGCGGGGTGGTGGGGAGACCCTGCCGTCGCTGCTCGTCCTGTTCCCGGAGTCGGCAGGGGCTTGGCACGGGGCGCAGGACCCGGAGGACCGGCCTTAGGTGAGGGTCCCGGGCGGCGCGAGCGGTGCGGCCGAGGGCCCTGCGTGGGTGCGGGCGTGTGAGTGTGTGTGTGTGAGTGTGTGTCGCTCCGGGTCCACGCTCATGCACACACCCACACGCCCGCACTCCGGCTCTGCCCCCTCGGCCGGCGAGAACCTCTTGCGGAGCCTGTCTTGTGCTCCCGAAGTATCCGGTCCAGCACCATGCAAGTCGGAAAAAGTTTCCCCAAGGTCCTAGGTTCGACTGAGAGGTAGGCTGCGGGGTCTCCGCAGCGGGGGACACAGAGGAAGCAAGTCCCATCCCGGGGTTCGCTGCCCTTAGCCTCGGAAAACTGAGCTCAGGCCTTGACCTCCCACCCAAGCTCATCATCTCTCCCCCTGCAGACGCCGGCCGTGCTGGCTCTTCCACCCCAGCCAACACCCTAAGCCAGCAGCACCTCCATTCACAGCCCCCAGGTTGAGTCCTACTCCCTGCGCCAGCTCCCCAGCCCCCCACCTGCCCACCCAGTTGGCTCATCTGCTTCCCTGGAATCTGGTGAGTATTTCCAGCCATCTCAGATCAGGCGCCTAAACTTCACTGCCCTTTTCTAGAGGAGGAGACCTCTCTGTATCATCTTAAGAGTGATCTCTGTCCTACCGATCCCATCAATTCCCATCCTAAACACGGAGAGAGTCAGGCAGGTAGCTTTTTCAAGTCAATGTCTCTTGAACTCCAGAAGACCTCAGCCAACCTGAGGAAACTGAGAATGAGGCAGGCTTACTCCTCAGAGGCCTCTCTCTGCCTTCTTTTCTGCCTAGTGCTCCTTTCCTACCTCACCCATATCCATTCCCTGCTCTCTCCGTCCTTTCTCCATCAAAACCTGAGCTCAGGAAAGACTGATAAACTCCTTACATCATAAGCTTTAAGCAAAAGAAGGAAACTTTCAGGGTGGAATTTGAGGCTCCACGGAGCCAGTGCAGAAGGAATTTGAGGGTAGGAAGGGACCTTGCTGAATCTCAGGGATTCATACCATATAAGCAGCCATTTATTTATAAGACCAGGCTTACAGGACTGAGATGGTGAAGAGATCTTCTGGGTACTCTGGGATCTCGATACAGGGAGGCCTTGGTGAGCTATGAATTACTCTCATCTGCCTCTCCACAGGGGTTGTCGTCACTCCTGTTTTCCAAAAGATTCTCTGTAATGTTTCTGTAGGACTTTATACTCCACAAGCTTCAATTAAAGCAGGATTCAGTTTGAAAAAAATAATGATAATAAGACCAGGCTTATATGGAATGTTGTTTCTTTTTAATCAATATCAAACAATATATTTCAGTTCAGTAAATATTAGAGGGTCCAAAGCCAAGCTATGTGCTTGTTGGTCACAGTTCTGGAGGAGAGAATGACACAGAAATAAATATTCCTTATAAATGCCATAGAAGTCCATGAAAGGTATCACGAAAAACATGGAAGAGAGAGTAATTCATTCTTTGGAAGGAGTGGGACAAATTCAGGAAAATTTCAAAGTAAACAGTGACATTACACATTGAGAAACAAATAGGAGCTTGCCAGGCAGTTGGAGACAGGGCATCCTGGGCAGAGAAACCAGCATAAGCAGAGGTGGGGATGTTTATGAGCTGTGCCGGCAGTGATGGAGCATCTGGTGAGGGAAGAGTGTCGGGTGTGTTGAGAGTTACGGAAGCGGATAGAGAGATTGGAGCTGGATTGTGCGGGGCCAAGGATGCCATGCAAAGGTGTTTAAACCTAATGGTTTTTAAACAGGGTAGCAGGTAGGTCCTCTCCGTGTTTCATAAAATTACCTGGCAGACACGTGGAGGCCGGACGGGAGGAAAAAGAGACTGGGCTCTGGGCACGTGTACTTGTCAAGCACCATAGAAGCTCTTGCAACCTGGTTAAGAGCCTGTCATCCACAGTTTTTTTTGTTCCTGGTCTTTCACTGACTGGCACTTTTTGAAATTGGGAGCAGTGATTTCACACAGGGTATGGTATTACCAAATTCTTATTTTGCCAAGTGAGATCATTAAAAAAAAATCCATGCACTACACCACTATTTTGTAAAATGAAAGACATTTTAATACCAGGAAAAGCACGAAGGCTAAACTTGCAAGATGAAGGCAGTGCTTTACATTTAGTAAATTTAGATTGATGAAAAGCTCGCTATCTTGTCCTCATTTTTCTCTGTCATCATGGACTGGTTCCAGTCCTGCAGTCTGGTGTTGGGGAACAAAGTATCCAGATCATTTTGTCCAGCCTTACTCTACATAGGAGGGAGTGAGGAAGCCCAACAAGAATGAGTTGTACGCCCACAGAGGGATGGTGGGACCAGAGCATGGCTCTTTGTGCCTCAGCATCCATCCCTCCCATCCCTCGCTATTCCTCCATATCGCTCTTGGTCCAGCCACACAGCATCTGTTCTGAATATCTAGATTCATTCTTGGGCATTTGCACATACTCTTGTCCCATCATGCATGAATAACTATCAAAGCCGCTGTCAAGGTTCTCCCATGTATGATATCAGTCTAGTTCAGGCACATCTTTCCCTGCTTTGATGTGCTGTTTTGCATCATCACTTAACCATTTCATGTTAGATGCAATAGTTTCCTGAGCCTTCACTGACCAGGAATAAAATGAAAACAGATTATTTGTTTTCTGAAGGATAGTAACCATGTCTTCCATTTTAAACTTATTTTTGGAGCTATGATGTTGCTGCTCCAATACCTAGCATAGTTCTGGGAGCATTTTAGGTGATGAATGAATTTACTCATGAAAATCTAACTTATTCCCAGCCCATAAAGGCTTCTTTATATGCCACTCTTCCTCTCCTTGGAATTTACTGAAGAAGCCTCCTTGTTTCTGTGGGTTGAGGCTCCCTGGCATCAAAGCCACAGGACATGGCTGCAGCGATCAACATTCCAAACCATAAATCAGGAGAGATTTTAAGTCTGACTGCTTCTGGGGCATCCAGGCAGAGATGGGGGCTGTCCCAGGAAATAGCATGTATCACAGCTGTGGTCCTTCTGGACACCAACAGTCACTGCATAGAAACAGCTGTGTCTTTAGAACACACAATTTCTAATGGCTTCAGACAAAAGGGCACCGTCTTAAAAATGATTACCTGTCTCCTGTCATAGTAACATCCAGAGTAGACAAAGGTCTACCAGGACAAAAAAGGTTTGGCGGGGGGGATTCTTTTTTGGTTTTGGTTTAGGGAAAATGTGGACCTGTAACAGGCAGAAGTTCATGTACAATTAGAAGTTAAAGTAGGGCTGAATATTATGGTGACCATTTTCATTATTTGAACAGATGTAAAAATATAGTCTTTCTGAAATTTATAAGTTGTCCATAAATATTTCCTAACAGTATTGGTTCAGCACCTGATAGATGAACTTTGGGCGTGTTTCTGAAGGAATGGCTTCACGTTGATGCTTGAATACAGAGCAGCTGCAGGGAAGAGAGGTTTTGTTCGATAATTTTTCCACAATTGAGGTGAGCTGACTTAGGGCAGTTTGGCCATCAGAGATGGATGAGGACTGTAGGGCTCCTCTGTGCAACATCCCTACCAAGACTGATTGTACCATGAATCCACCTCTCAGATGGAGTTCTGCCTCACGCTCACATGTATATTAGCGACCAGGCTCAGTTATGTAGCTTGTTCTTGTAGGTTGATGAAGTCCTTGCTCTCTTTGCTTTTAGGACTGCTCTGGTGGCAGGACTCAGCTAACCTTCTAATCAGGCTTTGATGTTCTCCTGCAATTAGCAGAAGAACTAGAAAAACTCTACTGCAAAGTTCAATAGCTGCTGGACTGAATATAATCTTTTGCCCTGGAAATGGAAGAGCTGAAAGCACCTGTGCATAATTTCTTGCCAATCCACTTTAAGCACTATTTCCATTTTATCAGTGAAAAATGCTTTTAATACCCCTTAGGATAAGTAGTACCCCCTGATAAATAGCGATCAGAGAGAGGGATAATTGAACCCTCTCAAAAGGTGGACACTCCATTACAGAATCTGAAATGCTAAGTAAGTAAAGACCCTGGAGAGTATATACCTGAATAGGGCACTTCAAATGTTAACCAGCCACCCTCAGGGCATAAAATACAGCTAACTCACATAGATGTCACATGGTATGTGCTGAAATATTTTAGCACTGGGAACAGTATCACAACCATTGAGGGTGAAGCAGATACAACAAAGTGTTTATAATGCTTTTTATTCACCCATGAATGTTTATCATAACCAGGTTTATTCTCATGTTCCTGCTTATAGAGAAGTGAAATAGTTTGGAACTTTTTAATAATCCAGATTAATAAGGATTTTCAAATTATCTTACAAAGAAATTAAGATATCAGACAGTGCCTATGACCAGCTGTTGATGAACAAAAAATGGGAATATAAGTGATGTCCAATATGGACCCATTCTCCTTATGGTTGTGCCCCTAGGACCCAGGCGGGGATAGGGCAAATTAGGACAGAGAACTCTAGGCCATGGCCGTCAAGCAATGTCCTAGACCATGGGTTAGCAAACATTTTCTATAAAGGGCCAGCTAATAAATATTTTAGGCTTTGCAATTTTGTGGGCCATATGGTCTCTGTTGCAGCTATTCAACTCCGCTGGTGTACTAGAGAAGCCATAGACAGTACATAAACAAATGAGCATGTCTGTGTTCCAATAAAATTTTATTTACCAAAACAGAGGGAAGGCAAATTTAGCCAGCAGGCTGTAGTTTGGCAGCCCCTCTCCTAGGCCAGTCCTGACTCAAGGTTTTCATAAAGATTTTATAAGTTTCCATGTGATGATAGCTTTTCAAGTACCCTCCCTCAATCTCATCCCCCTCTCATGAACCACAGTAACTACTCCTTTTCTGTACAGTGGCCTTTTTCACTCTTTACTATTTCATCTAGGCATTGACCATACTCATTGACAGACCATATCCAACCTTGAATATCTGAAATTTAATATCCCACCTAAAAGGAAATATGCATTATTTGCCTTTCCCATCTTAGACTTGTTTACAGGTGTGTTGTCAGAGAATTCAAGTATTTTTGTTTAAAAAGAGACATTCTAACTCAGTTATCTGGGAGGTGAAGGAACAAAGGAAAGACAATATGGGTCATTTGGAACCACTTGCTGTAAGATAACTCCTGAGTAGTGAATGGGGTAAAGACATTTTCTGCTTGCTTTCATTCCAAATTACACTTTAATTTTAAATCTCCACAAAAATATTAATATAACTCAACACACATATTTGTTGAGCTTCCCACTATGTTCAAGAAACCATGTTAAGTGCTATATAAAATATGAAGACAAAACAAAATCCTTGTCTTCATAGAATTTACAGTATAGTAGGAAAACACTCAACTCTGATCAAAGACGATTGTAACCCTCCAAAGTGAGACAGATGCAAAGCACTCTGGGAAGTTCAGAGGAAGAAAAATTATATCCAGTTGGGAAGAACAAAAATAGAGGAGGCGGTTATTTTAAATGGGCCTTAAATATGTTAAAACAACACACTGAACCAACAGCCACCTGAGGTTCTTTTGTGAATGTCAGGCATTTTTCACATACTTACGTTGCCTCACTTAAGGATTTGGAAGGGCATCGTGGGAGGTAAAACTAGTGGGATCAGAGCACAGAGGTCCTTGGATGGCAGCTGAAGGATGTCGCTTCATCTCAATAGGAAGTGGGAAGCCCCTGAGGATGTCTGAGCAGGAGGTGATGTAATTAAAGTAGTGAGGTAAAGGGTGGGGAAGGATGGGGAAGTGAAAGGGAGAACAGTGGAGAGGAGACCCCAATATTGAAATCATCAGCATGAATCAAATTGAGGACCTGATTGAAGGTGATGGCAGGGAAAATAGAAGTAAAGGAAAGGATATGGATTCTGAATAAAGAGCCTCTAGGATTTGAGCACTGGTTGAATGTAAGAGAAGAGGCAAGTGGCATTACAGATAGGGCTCCGACGTGGCTCAATCTCACAGTCAGACGTGGGTTCAGATCTCAAATCTGCCGCTGTTCCTTAAAGTGTGACCTCTGAGCATCAGTTGCCTCATCTGTAAAATGAAGCTCGTCGTAACTAACTCACAGGAGATAGCACATTTAAAGAGCTTGGATTTAATAGGCACTCAGTAAATGATAGCTATTGATATTATATATTCTTGAGAGAGTGAAGGTTTGGTCAATGACCGCTCTGAGATTTTACGCCTGGGTTATTGGAGAAATCTAGGTGCCATTAAAAGAAACACAAAGGTCAAAGTGAAGATCTAGAATTAATGGCAAGACAACAGGTTTCCTTTGAGACAGAAAGAGATGTTCAGCTGATGATTAGAACTGCTTATCCAATGGTAGAATTTTTTCTATGGCAGTGTATTGAGATATAATTCATACATAACAAAGTTCACATACTAAAAATTCACTCTTTTAAAATGTGCAGTTCAGTGGTTTTTAACATGTTCACAGAATTGTACAGCCATTACCACTATCTAGCTTTAGGACATTATCATCACCCACAAAAGAAATCTATACCCATTAGCAGCCATTACTCATTTCCCCTCCCTTCAGCCCCTAGAAGCCACTAACTTACTTTCTGTCTCTATAGAATGGAGGTAGATATTTGAGAGTCACAACATAGAAGTGTGTAAAACTGTGAAAAAGGAATGTGATTCACCAAGTAGAGAATGTAGCAAGAGAAAAGAAAAAGAGGGTTGGCATGAGCATGTGAGTTCTAAGTCTGTGCCATCATGTGGCCAATATGTTAAATGGCTTCCCATATACTGTGGTTTTAACAGTGACCAGAGATTTGACCAACTGGTAAACACTGAGGTCAACAAGAATACCCACTGATTTTCCTGAGACTTGGCTGCCTGTGTAGTGAGAACACTGTGTCTTTATTTTAGACTAAGAAAATTATCATCTTGAATAAGCCTTCTAGATATGTGTTATCCAGTAAGATAGCCACTAGCCACACATACCTGTGTAAATTTAAGTTTACATTATTTAAAATTAATTTTTTTTTTGGCTGCACCACATAGCTTGTGGGATCTTAGTTCCCCAACCAGGGATCAAACCCAGGCCCACAGCCCTGAAAGCACCAAGTCCTAACCACTGGACCGCCAGGGAATTCCCTAAAACTAAAATTAAAAATTAGTTCCTCAGTTGCACTAGCCACATTTTAAGTGCTCAATAGCCACAGGTGACTGTTAGCTACCATATTGGCCAGTGCAGATGCAGAACACTTTCATCATCACTGAAAGTTCTATTGAACTGCATTGTTCGATATGATAGCAATAATTTGCAAGCTTCATAAAGAGTTCTCTGCTTTGTAGGTTATTTTGTAATGGCTACATTCCTTATTTGGCTTAATATTGGCTTCTTTTTTTTCTGTTTTATCCTTGTGTTTTTCCGTCTAAACTATTGTCCAAATATAGCCCAGGCCTTCACGGGCTGGTACCCAACAAGGCACACTTATGCGTATGTATGTCTCTCTCAATTTGAATTTCAGACCACATTGCAAAGCCAAATGTCAAAAGATTTTTATAAGCTCTCAGGTATTTTCCATGCTTATTCTCATTATGGCTAAAAATATAATTAATAAAGTCATATTAAATAAGTACTTTCACAGATACAGATAATACTCTTAGTTCCCATATGCATATTTATTTCTTCATGCCAAGTAAGAGATCCACGAAAGTTTAAAGAGAGCACGGTTGGCTTGTATTAGTTTTTTATTGCTGTTGTAACAAAGTACAGCCAACATAGTGGTTTATAATAATACACATGTATTCTCTTATAGTTCTGGAGTCTCTGAGGGGAGAATGGTTTCCTTGACTTCTTCAGCTTCTAGTGGCCACCAGTGTACCTTGGCTTGTGGCCCCTTCCTTCATCTTCAGAATGCATCACTCCAATCTCTGCTTCTATCATCACATCACCTTTTCCTCTTTGTAGTCAAATCTCCCTCTGCCTCTCTCTGATAAGGACACTTGTGATTTCATTTAGGGCTCACCCAGATAATCCAAGCTTCTTCATTTAATCATATCTTCAAAGTCCTTTTGGCCATATAAGGTAACATTCACAGCTTCCAAGGATTATGACATGGATATTTTGGGGGGCCATTATTCAGCCTACCCCAAGGTTACATAAACTTTCTTCTTGGTAGAAGAAAGTTTACCCCCACCAGATTTAACTTAATTATTCAGGGCTTTGAATTAACGTTTAACAATTCGTATTAAAGCATAAGGTGTTTGTTTGTAATCATGTTGACAGATATTAAAATGTCTGATGATGGCGACGATACCTTAGCCACTGGAGACAAAGCAGAAATCACCAACATGCCCAGTAGTGATACCTTACCCAAAGATGCAGAAGTGCACTGTGATTCAGCTACGATTTCAAATGAGCTAAGGCCAGCTGACCCCAGAGGAGATGTACGTGAAAATGCGGCTGTTCAGGGTGCAGAGACTGCTGACACTGGACTCACTGAGCAGCCCAAAGACCCCGGTCCCGTGGAGCACCCCCCCAATGGAGAAGTGACTGAGGATGCCCTTGCTGAATGCATTGACTCCGTCAGCCTCGAGGCAGAACCTGGATCCGAAATACCCCTGAAAGAGCAGAGTAATCCGGTAGGAGTGGTTCACTTGACTCAGTTCAACCTAAGTTCTTACTGATACTACCATGGCCATAGATTTGTACCAGGCTCTGTGGGTAGGGATTAGGAGTTCAGTATATACTGTGACATTACCTCTGTCGTCAAAGGTGTGTTGTGTGGTGAGAAAAGGCATATATGAGAGTAATTGGTCATTATAATATTTGCGTTTTGATAATTGTTTTATTATTAATAATAACAATCACCAATTATTGGGCACATCCTGTGTGCCAGGCACTCTGCTAGCTACTCTATATGTTATGTAATTCACTCTATACAACAGTTCTTTGAGGTTCTAAGCTGGATATTATTGACCTCAAGTTATAGACGAGGCAACCAGGTTCAGAGATATTAAGCAACCCAGTAAGATTAAGCTACTCAGTAGTAAATGGAAGATATTGTAATATTGAATGCAATGAGTCCAAATTATTAATGAACCTGATTCCACCCTAAACAAGTCAATGTTTCTTTAACATCATTCAAATTTTAATACATATTTACAAATCTACTGTGAAGATCTTAAACATTCAGATCACTCATTTATTATCACATACCGCCGTCCAGGGGACCAGAGGCAGAACACGTCCATGCTTCCCCTCAGTGCCTGCACCTGTCTCTCTGGGAGATAAGACAGGCCAGTGTCTCCCAGGTAGTGCCTGGTTCCACATCAATATGACCATCAAGCTGGGTTTTCCTGACACCTTCCCCTCCATCCATGTGGGGACTGGAAAGGGTGGGGAGGCACTGTCCTCCAATCCTGCCTTCTAGAAGGATGCTATGGTATAGGGGAAATGAGAGTCTTCCCTCTGCCAGGCCCAGCCCTTCTCTCCTGGAGTGTACCACACAGATCACCGCCTTGAGGTGACTCTGCTGCAAGCAGTGAGGTACGGGAACGAAGCAGGGGGTCGGGGGGCCTGGGTTTTCATCCTCCATCTATCGTTAACTTTGTTAGTTTGAGCAAGCCACCTAATTTCTCTGTGCTTCAGTTTTTCCTCTGTAAAATGAGGACTTTGCACATGAAGACCACGAGGTATCCTTCCAACTAATGTTTTGTGATTCTTTTATTCAGAATCAACCTTCTTAGCCACAGTTTCCTCAAAGCGACTCTTAGAATTGTTCTAAGATGAGATGAGCTTCCTCAGGGAAGAGACGGGGTTCCCATCACTGGAGATGTTTAAACAAAAGCAAACAATCATTCTGCAGGAACGTCATGGAAGGCATTTGAGGACCAGATGGGAGTTTGGATCAGATATGTAAACATACATGTAAAATTTTGTTTACAAGTTCTATGATATCACAGACCCTTTAAAGCCATCCATGGACCCCCCTGAGGGAATTCCTAGACCAGAGGGTCTCGACCCTAGCTGAACATTTCAACCACTGAGAGAGCTTTAAGAAATAATGATGCCAGGATGTATATTAGCCTGAATTCTCCATAGAAACAGAACCAATAGGATATACCCTATTCTTGTATTTACCTATATGCCTGACTCTGGAACCTGGCTTCCCTCCATGCTGTCTTTCTATTGGGGGGCCACTGGTTCCCAATTGTTATTGTAAGTGCTACTATTGATACATATTAAGAAACTATGTCTTAGCCACACCATTCTGACCGAAGACGACTTAAAGAAACTACAAAAGCTCCACTGATTCAAAATACGTGAGCTCATGAAGGCTAGATTATACATTCCAATTTCAGACTTCTAAAAGTTATAACAAGATTGCCAATAAAGATAGCACAAAAAAAATTCAGTATGCTCCTACACATCCATCTTCCTAAATTTTGAGCCAATCGAATGAATCCTGCTCTTGCAAGCACTTTATAAACCTCCTTAGTGCTACAGGGAGAGAGCCAACTGGCAGACAGATACTCCCCTCCTCTCCCAGCACCACTGATAGCTTTCAGGGACTTTGAAAAGGTGAGCATTTCCTCGTAATGAAGCATCACAAAAGTATCTGGATGGAAATACAAATATTGGCCACAGAGTTGGGGCCATGGCCCTGCATGTATGTGTGTGGCATTGCATCAGGAGCTCAGATAGAAATGGGGTATAGGAGGAATTCTTGTGAGTACATTGGTTCTAAGAAGGCAGAAAGCTGATATGGGTGGCTGGAAGGGCCTTGAAGGGAAGGGATATATCTCTTTCACCCAGGTTCCATTTAAACCCTTCTAAATAGGTACAAATATAGTCTCTTTTAAATAATTACCAGAAAAGGGGGTTCTGCTATCTCTCGTGGCAGCCTATCCTTGTATCTTAGGTTAATATAGAAGAATTCAGTTTTGTGCTTCGTCTTCAAGCATTGTTCGTTTGCTGTTTTATTTGCTGTTTGTTGGACACTTATAAGAAGTCCTTTTGCAGTGATGAAAACAACCATTTTTCTGTTGATCCAGCAGATAATGAATTCTACAAAAAATCTTCAATGAAAAGTTCATTTACAACTTGGCTGTTTGGATCTTGAACACAGATCCCCTGAGGGATGTCAAGTCCTGTAGGAGTAGTCAAGCTCCAAAACCTATCTGATTTCAGGTGTATCTGAGCCTAAAAGAATCTCATCACCTTTAAAAAAAGTTTCTAAGGGAAAATGCCTGCTTAAAAAAAAACCTGGCAGAATAGTCTTTGAAGAAGTAAACTTATATAATCTAGGACACACTAGATTTTTTGATAATGGGTTTAAATGTATATATTTTTCTATAAGTGGTCTGAGTTCCCTTAAAATCCACATTATTAGCTTCCCCTTTGCCTGAGCCAGCATGGGGGCCATAACTTGGCAGGTAGGGCGGTGTGACAAGGAGGGGGCCTGGGGCCAGTGGTTCTGCCAGCTGCTCAGCTGGCACCTCTACCTTGAAGGATCACACCGTTCACAGTTGATGCACTCAGAGAAGCTATTTCTGTCTTTAGGGCCCCTTTCTCATCCATTCTGATGTACAGACTCAGAAGCCATTGAGTTAAGGCTTCCTTCAGGACTCCACTCTACAACATCCATAAGAGATGGTCCCCAGCCTCACTTGAACTTTGGAGGTTGTACTAGATCCTCTAAGCCTCAGCCAGCCTCAGGATCCATGAGTTATGCCCCAGAATCTGAGTAGTACAACTATCTTCAGGATGCCTACCATCTAGATGGGTAAGGCAGTGTTGCATAAAAGCAACTGTAGCATGTCTCATAGTACTAGACAGGACAGGCACAAGGTAGCCTTAGATAGAGCACTCAAATCAACCTTAAGGAGTCAGTGAAGTCCTCAGCCTCCATTCAGAGATGTTTGTCTTGAGTGCTAGCCTGGAGCGACATTTATTCCCAGAGATCTTGTGGGACCTTATTATATACTAGTCTATCAGCCCCTAAAAGATCTAATCTACATAAAATTTCTCTAAATTCTTAGCACCAAGAAATATTTCCCAGAGTAAAAAAATTTCATCCCTACTGTCCTACACCAGTGCATAAGGCCAATTATGAAGAAGGTAAAGAACGCAATGTTACAACTAAAAGTACTCTCAAAGGAAAACATAGACTACCACTCAATAGTTCTGTCCCTGGAAAAGGAAAAGCAGGGTGTTTAAGAGCAATAAAATTGCTATCAACAGAGACAAAGATGAGAGAACATAGGCCAAGACATGCTGATGATAGATTTTTGCCTCTTAAATGAGTGAGTAGAGTTTGCTCCAATTCTGTTGGAGTATTTCTCCTTTTAAGCCTCTCTCCATCATGGCACCTGATTTTTGACTTGGGCAACCAGGTGGATGCTGTTGCCTTATGGCTGTATTGGGCAGTGCGTCCTAAATCTGGTGGTATATTAGAATTACCTGGGAAGCTTGTTAGAAATTCAGATTCGCAGGGTAGAAACCCTGAGAGATTCTTTTTAAAAAATCTATTTACTTTATTTATTTATTTTTGGCAGCATTGTGTCTTCGTTGCTACTCACGGGCTTTCTCTAGTTGCGGTGATCGGGGGCTACTCTTCATTGCGGTGTGTGGGCTTCTCATTGCGGTGGCTTCTCTTGTTGCAGAGCACGGGCTCTAGAGTGCAGGCTTAGTAGCTGTGGTGCACGGGCTTAGTTGCTCCACGGCATGTTGGATCTTCCCGGACCAGGGCAGGAACCTGTGTCCCCTGCATTGGCAGGCGGATTCTTAACCACTGTGCCACCAGGGAAGCCTGCTGAGAGATTCTTATTCAAAAGATCACAGTAGAAGCCAAGACTCTGTATTTTTAATAAGTTCCCCCAGATAATACTCTTGCAGTCAGTCTGTGGACCCGTGTTTGGGAACCACTAATATGGGAATTGTGTAAAATTGAGAAGATGGTGAGTTCCATATTGAACATGAGATGAGACATCCAAGTGAAGATATTTTGTGGGCAGTTGGTTATAGTGGTCTGGAGCCCAGGGGATAGAGAGAGATTTGGAGGCAACTGGATGTTATTTAAGTAATGGGAGTGGGTAAGATTGCCCAGGTGTTATATATAAATAAAGAACAGAGGCCAAGGACCTGGCCCTGAAGTCTCCTGTCTCTAAGCCACTTTGGTCATGGCCTGCTCTTTGATAAGTTGTGATTGCCAGCAAAGGTCATTCCATAAATAAAATCAAATCTCAAATCACATTATACTACACTGACATTTTAAAATTAAACATTAATTAACAAGAAAGTTAAAATAGCTTGTGAGAACTCATGTAGGCTTGAGAATGTGCCATTGTTTTGGACTTTTAGGTGCTTTGACCACTACCCTGCATGAAAGGTGCATTCAACGCAAATGTCTAGAATTCTAGGGGAAGGGTTTCTCCCCTTATACCTGGCATCAAGAAACCAGAATTCTCCAGAGTTCAGAGATGGATAGAAGATCATTAAGTACAGGGAAAAACCCTTTCTTATACCCTATTCATGTAAAGGTAGGAAGAGGCTCTAAAATATATTTAACCATCTACAGGTGTTTAATACCTTTAATTTCACCATCTAGAACCCTTTTCAGATATTTAAAATGCTAGTCAACAGTCCACCACGTTTACCAGTTAAAGCCCATTTCTGTAATTCAGTATGCTAATTAGCAAAGCATCATACGTTAATACCGATGCAAATAATAGAAGTGTTCATTATAGCTGCCTTTGGGGTATGGCTTTCCTGATTAGGATGCCAGCTGACCACCTGGACTGTGCGTATTTTATTGGAATGCTGGAAGCAGTTGTGTTGTAACTTAATCTAAGGAGCTTCTATAATATCACAATATGCATGTGGAAACTTTCTAAAGTAAACTGAAATCATCATAATAAGGGATGGACAAAAAAAGCAAGAGTCAAAAGATAGGTCATGAAAGCCATGAGAATAGAGTCTTTTAAGAATGGAAAAGTGCTTAAACTTCTGATGCTACTGAGAGGTCAAGAAATAAAATGACTAAAATGAGTCCATGGCTTTGACAATGAGGAAGCCATTGTGATCTTGGTGAGAATGGTTTCATGAAATAGTGACCATGGGAGAGTCACCATGGTGGGTAGAGGAGTGGAGGGGGTGGATACAGAAGGCAGGCACCTTGAAGAAGAAAGAAGGACATGGAGCAGAAGCCAGAGAAGTTCGAAAGAAACATTTTGTCATCGTGATTTTCATTTGCTGGTTTTAAGATGGAGGAATCGTGCACATCATTAAATGTGGGAAGCAGCCAGAGAGAAAGGTTTAAAAACCAGGAAAAAAGGGAGAACCAACCTTCCCAGGCCCAGAGGAGATCAGATGGAGGTGATAATTATAACTAAGAGGAAGATATCATTTCCGTTATGACAGAAGGGGAGGAAGTAATTGTGACTGGGGGTGCAGTAAAGTTAGATTTGTATTGAGATAGATTTTTGGTGTAGGCCAGTGTGTGTTTTGTCCATAAGAAAAAGCTACTCAGACTTTTAATTTGG
The DNA here is from genome assembly GCF_000442215.2 of Lipotes vexillifer. Lineage (NCBI taxonomy): Eukaryota > Metazoa > Chordata > Mammalia > Artiodactyla > Lipotidae > Lipotes > Lipotes vexillifer. The sequence goes on from NW_006774670.1 coordinate 4,552,661, forward strand.
TTTAAACAATTAGTGTTCAATATATTAAGGTTACAGATTCACAATGTCAATTCTCCCTAGTATTTACACTCATCTCACAAATCTTACTCTATTTAGAAGCCTAACATAATTGAACAGTCACTTTCAAGGGGCTTTTGATTAATGCTTCATCCTTTTTGTGAACTTAAACACTGTCAAATATTTTTAAACTACATCTATAAACTTAATATACTTTTTAAGTACCTCATTTATCTACTTAAACAAAATCTTGCTGAGTACTTAAAAATTGTTGTAAATCTTAAATTTATAGAGTAGACTAAACAACCCCTTAGGTGGCATAACATTATGCATAAACTTAGGAAGATTTCAACTTAAAATTCAGAAGTCTAATAATTCAATTATTCATTTTAAATTGATTTTCAAAAAATTGTCACTCTAATCAGTCAAATTCCTTAAACATCAGTAGTATAGAAAAGACCAAATATGCACAAAATGATTAATAGCATATTTCATGCTTTAAACCTTTCCATATTTGATGTTAAATCTTCCTACAGTTGAGTGATACATACTCACCAAGGAACAAGATTACCTGGGAATAACTGAGGCCATTTTCAAGCAAATATTTTGACAGAGCTGCAGGCATCCAGAGTAATTTACATCCTCCCAAATGTCACACTGAGCCCTTTTTAGAACAGCTGTGTCACAAATTACAAAACTTAAAAAGGCTTTGGTCTCATAACTCCTACTGTCCACATCCCAAGACCAAAGTTATACACAGTATCTGATTTTTGATCTACCCAAGGAAATAGGACAACCAGGTTGGTCTTTATCCTTTAAGAGAGGTACATATATCTTCTATCTAAATGCTAAAGGCCTTTGAATTTGATGGAATTCTAAGATTTGTACATATTTTTCTATCTAATGATACCTTTGAACATGATAGCCTAAAAATAAATAAATGTCTTTTATATTTAAAGAACTTCGAACTTGATAGAATCTTGCACTCTTTCATGTTCTTAGGACCACACAACAGTTATAGATGTTTAAATGATCTCCAGTTGAGTTTTGGAGATCCCTCTTGATCAAACCAAGTCTGATTTGCTGTTACAATATGCGATCACTCTTCTGTGAGTTTATGAGGAAGGAACGGGAAGTTGAGAGAGTTCTCATCTGATGGCTTCTGTTTTCTCTGTAAATTAGGATGTGAAGTTCTCCGGTAAAGGAGGTGGGGGTTACATGGGTGAGGGTGAGAAAAAAGCTTTAAAATATCCATATATGAAAATGGGAGATCTGAGTAGATCCATGCTGCCTAATTTATAGTCTCATAAGCATGTGACATTAAAGCTATTTAAAGTGGAGACAATACTCAAGATGAGATATATTTATAGTTCATGTCAAACATTTAGTTTTTTTGGTTTTATATTAAATGTGCACATTTAGTTATTTGAGTATTTGCCATTGATAACAAATATTCTTTTTAGCTGATCAGTAAGTCACAGCTCAATGTCAAAGGAGCTTTATTAATAAAGCAATTGAAATAGCCACACTGCGAAAAGTTCTAGACTCATTTAACATTAATTTCCATTTGCTAGTCAATTACCGGCTGTCACGGCATATTACGTATTGTAAATTTGAGTCAGAAGCTGTCACCTCTAAGTGTATTAACTCTCCCTAATCACATAGGTAGAGATTGGTCCCATGAAAGAACTATATTTATCACCAACTTACATATGTCTTCATGATGGTATAAAATTGCCACTGGCTTCATTACTGAAGTGAAGTAAATCAATGTAGACACCAGAAGTGAAAGCAGACTGTCATGAATCTTGAGTATTTCCATTCACGTTAACAAGCTTCTCATTGTTTCCAAACAGAAAAATAATGTCAGCCAACTTTCAAAACGTTTTGCTTCTTAGTGTTAAAAATGTAGTTACTTATTATTATTACTAGTTGACATTTCTGGAGTATTTATTATGTGCTAGGCACTATGCTTACAGCTTTATGTGAATTCTTTCTTTTAACTTTCACAATAACCCTGTGAGGTTATTGGTTCTTATACTTATGGTTGCATTTTCGTAATGAGTCAGTGATAGCTAAAAGACTTGAGTAACTAACATGTCCAAGTGGCAGAGCCTGGAGTCAAACCCAAGCAATTTAATTCCATAACCTTTGCTCTTGACCAGTAGTCTATGCTGATGGATGATGTTTGATATTTATGAGGTGAATCACTTAGGAATGCATTTGGGTGCAAGTAACTAAAACCCAACATATATTAGCTTACAAAATAGCAATTAATTTTTTCTCACTTAACAGAAAGAATGGAGATATGCAACAGCTCACATTTGTTTAGTAGCTTAGCAGTACCAGGACCAGTGACTCTGTGATTCCCTGGCCTTTCCCTCATGGCAGCAAAAATGGCTGCTTCAGTTTCAAGCATCAGGTCCACATTCAGGGCAGGAAAAAAGGAGAGGGGAGAGTCGGCACCAGACAAAACTGTGTATTTTATCATGAAAGCAAAACATGTCCCATTTATATCTCATTTGTCAAAACTGTTTCACATGGCCACCCTTGTCTGCAAGAGTGGAAGATAAGAGTGGAAGACTGCATGCAGAAGGAAGTTGGGGATGATGATGGACCAGCCTTGAGTCAAAAGTTATAGAATCTACAAACTCTGTAGGAATTTTTCATTTCCTTCTTAAGTTCTTCCTTTCTTTACTTGGAGTGAAAGAGCTGTTATTCTCCATCTCCTAATGTGTTCTTGCCTCATTTTCTATAATGCATTCCTGGATATTAAGGGAAAGCTGTGGTTACACCGAGTCAGGATGCATTGGTTGCAAGTAACAGAAACTAAGCACACCTAAGAAAATGGATGCATTTCAGTCATTTATTTAACAACTAAATTTATTAAGCACTCATTATACACCATGAATTCTCTGCTCTGTGGACATAACAGTGAACAAAACATTAAAAGAGAGAGAAACACTCTGCTGGAATCTCATAAAACCCAAAAGTAGGAGTGCAGTAGGGCCTTGACAAGGGGCAGGAAGCAGAGGCTGAGAAGCTCTCTGGAATCCAAACAGCTTCTCTGAGCGTATCTCAGAGAAAATTCTGCTCACTACGCTTTCTTTTAATTCTTAGTCTGCATGGTGGGTAGAATATGGTCACCCCACATGGTCTGAGTTTTTATCTTCTATTCAAGCTGAACCAGAATCTCTCAGTCCCAATCAAAATACCTAGGAAAAAGAATTTGAATCAAGTGAGCCCAGGGACAGTGAGAGATATAGTTACAGGGGTCACTGTGAGTGGATTGGACACCTTAAAAGTTGTCTACCTCAAAAGGCTTCCTGTTGCTATTCGCCATCTCCAAGCTTATTGATGCTTTTTCAGACACTTTGCCTACTACCATCCATGCCAAAACTCCCTCCTGCCACCCCAGATTTTTGAAAGTTAACTCTCCCTTGAAGAGCACATTATTTTAGTTCTGTAGAAATTACGTGAGTCAAGGTTGTTTTGGAGTTTTAACAAATCACTGTGTACCCTAAAATATTAAATCTCCCCCTCCCCTCCACAGCCCTATCCCTGTCTTCCAGATAATGGGAGATTTGGGTCTTAGTTGACATCAAATTCCCTTCTCACTTCAAGCTAAGCCCTCAGAAGCCAACACCACTACAAACCAATTTGGTTCCAAAGTACACATTGCAATGTAGACTGGTATATTCTTTTATGGCCCTTATAAACTATAAGCCAATGAGATATGGTTGTTGGTGATTTTTTTTTAACCTTCTCTTTGTTTCAAATGAATGAGTGTTTTTCCATTCAGGGATAAATGAAATTGCTGACCTTGTGGGTAATCTGGTTTTTTGCAGGCCGTGGATTCCTCTCCACATGGAGGGGGCTGGGCAGGCTGGGGCTCCTGGGGCAAATCTCTGCTCTCGTCAGCATCTGCCACAGTAGGTAAGCATTACACATTGCGTTTGAATGGATAAAGTTCAGGAGCCAAATAGGATATGACATTTTGATCATACCATGTACTGATAGAGTTTAACATGACATAATAAGAGCAAATTGTTTTTAGTGTTTGCTGTTCTAAGTGCTTCCTGTATATTAATATATTTATTCTTCAAAATAACCCTATGAGGAGGCACTCTTATTTTCTCCATTTTAGAGGTAAGGAAGCTGAATCACAGAGAGGTTAAACATTATCCAAAGTCAGGAGTGGCTGAATTGGGCTTTGAACCACACAGTATGGCTTTTAACCATTATATTATATTGCATCTTAGAATATAAGATTTAGGCTTTTATAATATAACCTTAATGCTTTGTATTTACCACCCCGCTTGAACATTTTAAAATATATAAATAGCCTACTCCCTAAAAGGATTTGAGGTATCTCAGTAAAAGGCATTCATCACGGGGTATTAAAATACAAATACAAAAAGAAATATGCAGGTAGGGAGGAGATATATATCAAGGATAATATAATAACATTGACCTTAACTCTCAGATTCTTGGCTATCAGTAGATTATCTATCTCATTGAGTGATAAAACAAGACTTAGTTTATTTAGATAAATTTATTTTCCTTGTATTAAACTTTTGAAGAAATGTCCCGTATTGGCTCGTATACAAAGAGAAAATATAATGGACAATGTCTTCATCAGTGAAGGTTTGTCAAAATATTCTTCATGTGACCATTTCTTATATTCACTCTTCATGAAAACTGAAGGTACAACATAAACGTGTCTATAATAATGTAGCCGTAGCATTTCATCTTGAGGGTAGAGAGTGAAGAGCAGGACAGAGGAAGTCACAGGTAACACAGCTTGCAGATCATCTAACTCACGTGTTCTCAAGGTATCTCTGTGGCATGAGGATCTTGTGATGGGCCATGAATTGGTCCAATTCACTGTTACTCCTAAAACCAGCAGGGCTGAGGTTTTTGACCCCACTCTAATGGACCATGGTCACAAACAGTTGAAGGGCCAGATACCTAATCTGATAGAACTTAGACTCCCTGGAAGAATGGATAGATTGCATTCTCCTAATTCCATGTCTGTCAAGTATCAGGAGAGCTCTGGCAAGAAGTAGATGGTGGTCAAATAAACATTGCCCTCTGCATGAGAGCCTGGAAAGCAAATCTTTTTCTATTGCTAATTGAAAGGCCAGGTATGCCATGAATATTACATATGCAGATGGAAAAATTAATCAGATTGAAGTAGAAGAGCCTGTTTTGTTTTTGAACAGGACAGAGTCTTTTCATAAGAGTGAGGACAGGAACCTGAAGGCATCCTACTTCCTAAGGAAAATGTTTGAGCTTTTAGTGGCTCTCAAATGGATCTTGCCACTGGCAACACTCAGGATTGCCAGCTTTCTGAACCAAAATTAAAAATGTGCAGTCTAAAAGTTTTTGAAGTTGTGATAAGTCATGGAACAGTAAATTATATGGTCACCAAATTATACGGCTCTCCTCATGGTTTATGTCATAAAACAGTACAGTGTTTTGGGTGCTTCCAGTTATAATGGTGTCCAGAACTGCCCTGGCTTATAATGAACTTGGTGCTTCAGAAGGTTCTATTATAGGCAAAGGATTTACTTTCTCCTTAAAAATTTAAATATAAGCTCCTTCCATGGTAAAGACAGCTATCAGCTGCCCTGTGGGTGTCATGTGCAGGTGTTTTTGGTACACTTACAGGTGCAGTCACCTGTGACTGCTTTGCTCCTGGTAGGTCTGACTCTTTGCTACTGTTTCTTATCAGTCAGCGACTACACCTCACCATTTGACTTTGGGCTTTGCTGGACCTTTATAAAGTTTTCCATCCATCAACTGGCGGCTTGCCTGTTGAATTTACTGTCCATTATCTTTTTCAGTGTCCTGTTGTAATCTGACCTTCGCACATATACAGCCTAGTGCAGCCTTCATCCGGTGGACTGTGCTCCAAGACCTCTAGGTTTTGTTACCCGATTCAGGTGTAACCAGTAGATGATGCTGGCTTTACTGCTTAAAAATCAGGCTGTGGCTCCGATGGCAGGTCCCAGCCCATACTGGTAGGCACTCATCTTTTAATTTGACCTCAAGTCAGTGTCTTCATCTTTAGCCTGTGCTTGGGTTTGGGGTTACTCTTGAGGTTTCCCTAAGGCACCCCGAATAAATGTTGTGTCTTGTTAATGTTGCAACCACTTAAAACTTGTGGTGCTTCTCACCTGGCTCTGTGCAGTAACCGATCCAAAAGAACCTGGGGAGATAACTGCCTGTGGACCAGCAGGATCATTGTGCCATCACTACTGCCATTTCCCTCTTATGGTTGGTGGAGACAGGGTTCCTCTGAGATGAGCTGACAGTCACACTTTGCCCCATCAAATATCAGAATGAAGTTCAAGTAGACCCTCTTGTATTCACTTCTGTTGCTGTGTAACAAATTACCACACATGTGGAGGCTTAAAACAACATACAGTGATTATCTCACAGTTTCTATGGATCAGGAATTCAGGTCCAAGATAGCTGGGTTCTCTGCTTAGTGACTTGCCAGGCTGAAATCAAGGTGTCAGCTAGCTGCATTGTCATCTGACATTCAGGGTCAGTTTCAAGGTTATTCAAGTTGTTGGCAGAATTAGTTCCTTGCGGTTGTAGGACTGACACCCCTGTTTTCTTGCTGGTTATTGGCCAGGGTCACTCAACTCCTAGAGGCTGCCCTCTGGTCCTTTTTCAAAGCCAGCAGGATAATTTCTCCCATGCTTCAAATCTCTCCCTTTAGGAAGGGCCCAAGTCCCTTTTAAAGCCCACCTGATTAGTTCAGGCTCATCCAGGATCTCTCTTTTGATTAACTCAAATTCAACTGATTAATGACCTTAATTACTTCTGAAAAGTCCCTTCACCTTTACTGTATAATGTAACCTAATCATGGGAATGAATCCCATCATATTCACAATCCTGTCCACACTCAAAGTGGGGGGATTGGGCTTCCCTGGTTGGGCTTCCCTGGTGGCGCAGTGGTTGAGAGTCCGTCTGCCGATGCAGGGGACACAGGTTCGTGCCCTGGTCCGGGAGGATCCCACATGCCGCGGAGCGGCTGGGCTAGTGAGCCATGGCCGCTGAGCCTGTGCGTCCAGAGTCTGTGCTGTGCAACGGGAGAGGCCACAACAGTGAGAGGCCCACGTACCACAAAAAAAAAAAAAAAAAAGTGGGGGGATTACATGTTGTATATGCCAGGGTTGAGAATCTTGGGGTGATCTTTCAATTCTCCCTAACAGACCTCCCTTTTCCGTTTGAAAACCTCATCAGTTATACCACCCATGCCAGAAACTTAGTATTTTTTAAGGGCTCTGGCTACATGTCAGAATTTTTTTTTCAGGAGAAGGAAGGATTTTATTATTACTTGCAGTAAGTAAGGAGAACACCAGGGATCCTTCCCAAAGCACTGTCTCCCTGATATATGTTGGAAATTTGAAAAGCATTTTAATCTTGGCATTTTTCTCTTATTTGCACCCACAATGACCAAAGGGCACATGAGGGAGAGCAAAGAAAATCTGAAATATTGATACTCATTCTAAGAATCCCTTTGGAAAAATTGGAGCTATCTTTAGAGATGTAGAGACTAAATTTGTTCATCACCACTGGTCATCACAACCCCAATAAATGCAATAACAAGATAGCTGAATGCCATCCATAAGTTGTTCTCCAGGTATATTTTGTAGATTTTTGGTCAGGATGGGCTTTAACTTTACAAAGTAATAGTAGCTAAACTAGTAGCAGTATATACTTGAAAACAAGATAAGTATTTTGGTGGACCTGATAGAGAACTAAAACTTGAAGCATAAGGGGAAGCTTAGGTTCCAAGGCTGGAAACAGGCAGTGGTGGTGATTGGGAATTTGACTCCTAAAAGATAACAGGGATCACAAGTGTCCCACAAATGGAGAAGTGTCACAGCCAGGCTCACAACCTGAAATAGAGGGTTAGAATAGGGTTCAACCACCTGTTTACAGAAGCTTGAAAAAGTTATGGGCACCGTCCTGGGTTGTGGTCTATCTTGAGCTACTATCTTTGGATTGAGAAAGGCAAGCAAGGCAGACCTTCCATTATGTACAGGCAAATAATATCCATCCAGGGCTTTGCAGCATTAACAGTTTATTATCACAGGGTGAAAAAACTTATTGGAAAACAGAGCACTCACAGCAGCAGACAAGCTCTTGAAGGTTTAAAAAATTGCCTGTGGAAAGTAAAGAAAGAAAATAACCATATATTCTATTGCAACTAATTCCTACTCAGAAACCTCATGTTACCCCCGGGGTAATTCCAGTTGCAGATGGAATTCTATGCAAGACAGCATCTATAACAAAACTCAGAGCTGTCAATTGAGCACTAGAAACAGAAACCAATACTTCTTACAGTTGTTGAAAAACTGCAGTCATAATCATTAGAACTGTTTAGAGTTGGCAGGAGAGTAATTGGAGAATGGAAAGATTTAGAAGATGGTTCTGTCCTGGAAAGAGCACTGTATCAGAAGTCATAAGACCTGAGATCCGGTCCCAACTGCTACTAACTTGTGACCACAAATAATTGTCACTACCTAGCTACACTATGCACCGAATCTCTCCAGACTCAGCTCCTTACTTGGAAAAGTATGGGTGGAAGAACTTGAGAAATTCTAAGATTCCCTCCAACTTCCAGAATATGATGATTCCATAGTTTGTGGCTGTATATAGCAGGGAAAGATATTTGTAACCACTGTGCTAAGTAGAACAATATAGAAAATTGATTGACTTTTTGCTACACTGTATTTTTATATTTTATCTTTTGCCTCACTACTTTGGCCCCCAGGGTTAAGGGAAAATGAGGAAAAGCACCCTTTCCAATGCTTATATAAAATCAAACATTTCTCAGCCAACAATTGTTTTTGGAGAGGCCATATCTTCTGCATTAGTTTCGTTGACAACCACGCTATTATCATATTCTAAGAAGACTTGATCAGCTGCCGTTCATGCCTTTGGACAAGTTCGTAAGATACCATGAAAATGGTTGTTATTTAAGATCCAGGAAGAAACCAGAGTGGGAAGGGAAAATGTAAAAAAAAAAGAAAAAGCAATTTTGATGATAATTTCAAAGTACTGTTGTGAGAACCAGATGTGATTTCCCACAAGCACCTCAGAGTCCTGACTTAATCATAGAATATATTGCTAAGCTAAGTGATGGACCAGTAATCAAAATGAAAGTCAACAATGCTGAGATATATACAAATATACCAAGGTAAAAATTCTATAGTAGAATAGATCAACTTATTTCCAGATACTACAAATGACCTACATGTTTATTTAAAATTCTAGTTTTGACAGTTTTATGAGTCTCAACACCTTGTATAAGAAAGAGTACCTGAGGAGGGGGAGGGAGATCTGATCTGCATATTTACCTTTTCAGAGTTACCTTTGTTCTCCTTCCCCATCCTCTCCTGAGTTACACAGTTTTTTCCTTCAGCACATTTTAATGAAAGTCTTCTACCAGCACTGTCAGAAATAATGACGATGTCTTTTTATCACAGAGAACGGCAAACTTGTCAGAACAATACTAGAGTAAGAACTCTCAACTAGGTATTTCAGTATCAATATCACATGGGTTTATTTTTGAAGGTGGCATTGCTGATGATGTGAAAATTCTCAAGGATCATTGATACAAAAGATAATAGGATTAATGCTTGGAGTTTGTTCACAATCCTTTACAATCTATGAATAAGTTAATGAATTCCTATGTGATGGCAAGGCAAACACTATGAGTTCAGAAACTCTTCTTGTCAATTTTGAACCTAAAGAGAAATGAGTATCTGATTACAGAGCGGGCATCAACCATCATTACGGAGAGAGAAGACTTTTCCAAAAGGAAGGTTGATTGGCTGCAGTTTCTGCTGCCCTGAAGTTGGCTTTAGTTGAGCACAGCAACACCATCTATGTGTTTTTCTAAATAACTACTTCTCACAACTATAATATCTTGAATTCGTTGATAGTAGAGTCTGAAATGCAGCCAATATTTTTATTTTTATTTATTTTAACATCTTTATTGGAGTATAATCGCTTTAAAATGGTGTGTTAGTTTCTGCTGTATAACAAAGTGAATCAGCTATACATATACATATATCCCCATATCTCCTCCTTCTTGTGTCTCCCTCACTCCCACCCTCCCTATCCCACCCCTCTAGGTGGTCACAAAGCACAGAGCTGATCTCCCTGTGCTATGCGGCTGCTTCCCACTAGCTATCAGTTTTACAGCCAATATTTTTAAATTGTTCTATTTCTCAAAAATTCACCCAAAGAAGAGTAGAAATTGGCACAACCTTCAGAAGAGCGATTAACACTTTCTATAAAATTTTAAATGCATGTGTCCTCTGTCTAGCAGTTCCACTGTTGATTTCTTTGTAAAAGTTCATTAATGTATATGTTCAATATGGAATTCACTCAGCAAATACCTATCTTACCAGGCCCTATTCTGGGCACTTGAGGTAAAGCAGTGAGTAAACAAGATGAAGACCTTGTAGTAGAGTTTACAGACTCGTGGAAGGATGCAGACAATAAACAATACACATCCAGCAATCCCACTCCTGGGCATATACCCAGAAAAAACCCATAGTTCGAAAGAATACATGCACCCCAATGTTCATTGCAGCACTATTTACAATAGCCAAGACATGGAAGGAACCTAATGTCTATTGACAGAGGAATGGATAAAGAAGATGTGGTATATATTTATATAATGGAATATTACTCAGCCATGAAAGAGAATGGAATAATGTCATTTGCAGCAACATGGATGGACATAGAGATTATCATACTAAGTGAAGTAAGTCAGACAAAGACAAATATCTTATGATAGCTCTCATATGTGGAATCTAATTTTTAAAAAGGCTGAAACAAATGAACTTGTTTGCAAATCAGAAACAGACTTACAGATATCAAAAACAAAGTTATGGTTACCAAAGGGGAAATGTTGGGGGGAGGGATAAATCAGGAGCTTGGGATGAACGTACACATGCTACTGTATATAAGATAGATAACCAACAAGGACCTACTGTATAGCACAGGGAACTCTATTCAATATTCTGGGATAACCTATATGAGAAAAGAATCTAAAAAAGAATGATTATATGCATATTTATAACTGAATCACTTTGCTGTACACCTGAAACTAACACAACATTGTAAATCAACTATACTCCAAAAAAATTAAAATTTTTAAAAATTAAAAAATAAACAATACACGTAATGAGTAGGGAGATTATAGAGAGGGTTATAAAGTGTTAAGTCTATGAAAAATAGTAGTGTCAGGAGTACAGGTTAAGCTTTTTAAAAAGGTGGTGTGGGGTAGATCTTAATGAAATGGTATTTGAGCAGAGACCTGAAAGAGCTGAGGGAGTTCACCAGGCATATATGAGAAACTGGAAACAACCCAAGTATCCATCCACAGAGAATGTTAAACATGACAGAGCCATTCAGTGGAATTCTGATTCTATGCAACCATTAAAAAGAATGAGGTAGATCAGTGTCCTAGGTTGGATGCCTGGGGAGAAACTGAGGCAGGGATGAGTGTCCTGGAGTTTTATTCAGAAGGACACTCAGGAGCAAGCCTTGCAAGAGAGTGAAGGACTAGGAAAGCAGAACTGGGCTGCAATGCAGTTGTGTCAGAGGCCACAGCCCATCCCATAGGGAGCTTGGGGGTTGGGATGACTCTTCAGAGCTGTCCCAGGGCATAAGGCACAGGACCAGGCTTTTGTATCACCAACTTCCCCACTGACCAGTCATTACAGTACAGTCTTGAAGGAGCCAATTCCCTTTGGTGAAGGGCATTTCAAATGGAGGTGTTTAGCTGAGAGCTAGCTGTCAGCAGGGATGAAGGAGCATTGGGATCCTAGGCAGCACACACAGCCTCCACCACCATCTACACATGCTGAGACCTCCACTGTATATGGTGAAGCCGGGTCCAAGACACTTATATGTAGGGATGTGCTTTTCAGAACTTTTCCCTGAAAGGAATCAACAAGAAACAAATCAGACTTGTTATCCTTAGAAGGAAATGGGGGGTAGGGGGTGGGACTGGAAGGAAGGCAGGGCCCCTTTAAGTCTTTTAAGAGCCCCCTCCTTTTGGAAGTCCCTCTCATATCACAACAAATATAATAAAATGCACCCACATCCCTCATTAAATATGTAATTTGTATATAACTGTGGAAGAGTTGAATTTACTTCAACTATAGTTGACCAGTTGACCAAGTATTACATTTTTGAATACATTTAAGTAAATATTATTTAATTTCTAATTTAAAAATTTTCTTTTTTGTCTTTTAGAACCAATACTTCTTTTCAGGTCTTAAATCATTCCATAGGCCCCTGTAAGCTCATAGACTGTTAGGTCAATAGGTGCTGTTTAGGGAGAAAGAGGCTGGCCCACCTTCTGTTGTCTATGTTTCTATACTCTGATTTTGCTAACATTATAAATGTTTATTTTTACTTATTTATTTAATTTTACATTTTCTATCACTTTAATTAAAAGTTTTATTTTGAAAAATATTCAGACCTACAGAAGAGTTGCAAAAATGTTATAATGAACTCTCACAGTACCTTGATATAGATTAACCTAATAAATGTTTATTTTTACAAATCAACCAGATATATCAGAGAAATGAGATTATGGGATTTTTTTAAAGTCTCTTTTCTATATATCCACCTTTTAAAAAGAAAAAGAAAGAAATGAAATGAAAAAGAAGGAAACGTTATATTAAAGATTAAAGCAATCTAAAAGGGGAGAACCCTCTGAACAAGTTAGCTGCTGCCCTCCTGGGGGGTCCTTTATCATAAGGGACCAGCAGAAAGTACCCATAAGGCTACCCAGTCATCCAGGGCGCTATGTAGAACTACTGTTCCTCCCCTAAGTTACCACTTGGTCAGAGAGACCCTCCCACCACCAACAAATTATTTTCATCCTCCAGAGAGAGGGGAGACCTCCCTTCAATGGGGTTTTGATCTTCTCAACAAGAAGCGAGGTTGGTAAAAAATTTTTGAGAAAAAATTAAACTGCAGGTAGAAGACAGCACCACACAGTGTCTTGGGATCCATTCTTGCACAGCACAGGGATGATCCTAAAAACATTAAGCTGTACCAACCCACGGCACAGCTGGGAGGGCCAGGGTTAGAGGAAGGTTTCACTGCAGGGGTGACCTTCACCTGGCTGTTTGGTCAAAGGTAAGGTAACTCAAGCTACTTTTAACATAAACCAATATTTTAAAGATGAAGGAGCTCCTGATTAAGTATCTGATTTCCAAGGAGTTATAGAAATGGGACTAAAGTGACATTTAATCAACTACAAACGGCATGTAAGACTTTCTTAACATAACATAGTGATTGAGCAAGTGAGTTTTAGAGTCAGAAATATGGGGTTCAAATCCTGCCTCTGCCACTTATTGGTTTGGGGACCTTCAGCAAGTAATCTCACATCACCAGGTCTCAGTTTTCTCAGTTGTGAAATTGGCATAATAGTATCTCTTACTTCATAATGAAAAGATTAAATAAGATAATTTACTACCCTGAAAATATTTAGTCCAGTGCCTGGGGCATAGTAAGTGCTCAATAATGTTGACCAGTACCAAGGGTTTCACATATTTCTTCTCAGTGACCTTATAAAACCCTGGGAGGTAGATGTTATAAACCTCCTTTCAGAGAAGACACAGCAGCAGAGACTCAGAAAGGTCACCAAGACCACATGGCTAATAACTGATGGAACCAAAATTCCTCTACAAGACTCCTGACTCCTAAGTTTAGGGTATTTTCCACTAGAGTATGGATGATAAATTAAACACCAGCCAATCATTTAACATTTGTTTTTAAATGATACAGTATCACGGCATGTATTATCTTACTTTCTTTGCAGTACTCACCTTTTTACTGCCGTAAGTCAAAGAGTAGAGGATATTCCGTCTTTAGAACGATAGAATTTGGAAGGGTTCATTTCTTGGGGATACCTAGGGTTCATGATGACATGTGAAGAAATGAATCCATGAACTGTACCCTGTAGTACTATTCATATTGGTTGTTTTTCTCTGTTATTGGTAGAACAAAATCAGTATCTCTGAGAATGAGTTGCTCTCAGTCAAAAGGCAGTAGTGGCTCCATATTATTACTTCCTTGTCTGGGCACTAGATGTCACACTAAGTAAAATTTTAGAAGTTATTCTTCAAAGTAGGGTGTGGCATGGAGTCTAAACCTTAGCTATGAAAAACCATAGCTTTATATTTCTAGTAGAATGTAGTTAAAGATGTACTTTTACTAACAAAAGAACTCAGAAAAAAAGAACTGTTAATTAGAAAATATAATTGGAGGAATCTTAAATATGTGCAAATCCTTGTACATCCACCTTATACCTCAGTAGTGTATGTATGTTTGTGTGTGTGTGTGTGTGTGTGTGTGTGTGTGTGTGTGTGTGTGTAGGTGGAGTAGCAGCCTATTGTCATGTCTGTTAAAAAGACACATTCTACTTATTATACACGTAAAATGGTATTTCCTTCCAGAAACAAAGCGATTTTTCTAGAGGCAGGTAATGCATACATATCCATAGTCATTTGTGAGAAGCTGAGATGGTGAGAAGCTGTTCTTCCCTGGGAAAAGATTCAGACATGGCTCTAACCTGCAAAGGGATGGAGAAGGTGAAAGAGGAGGTAATGACAGTGAAGTTCATTAAACCCTGAATGGTCTCAGGGAAGGATATGGAATCATCTCTCTTGTACAGTTTACACAAAGAAGATATAGCAGATGCCTACCAGCCTTCTGAAACTCATTTATCCCTTGATTTTAGCTCTCAGAAATCTAAATGAGAATCATGGATGGAGATTTGGATGTACATTATTTCCTTTTTGAAAATATTTGTGCTTTTAAAGGATGTCGAGGAATATGAGCTCAGTATATAATAAAGTTAATAATTATATCCCATAATTTACATGTGTTACTGAAACTCCAGTGAGTTTCCATTGAAATGCTTTGAATTAATTGGAAGCTAGAGAGAATCAAGTCTTACTTTTAGCAGTTATAGTGCATCTTTTTAAAAAGTAACTCAATAAGGCTTCCCTGGTGGTGCAGTGGTTGAGAGCCTGCCTGCCGATGCAGGGGACACGGGTTCATGCCACGGAGCAGCTAGGACCGTGAGCCATGGCTGCTGAGCCTGCGCGTCCGGAGCCTGTGCTCTGCAACGGGAGAGGCCACAACAGTGAGAGGCCCGCATACCGCAAAAAAAAAAAAAAAAAAAAAACAAAAAAAAAAAAAAAAAAAAAAAAACAAAAAAAAAAAAAAAAAAAAAAAAACAAAAAAAAAAAAAAAAAAAAAAAAACAAAAAAAAAAAAAAAAAAAAAAAAACAAAAAAAAAAAAAAAAAAAAAAAAACAAAAAAAAAAAAAAAAAAAAAAAAACAAAAAAAAAAAAAAAAAAAAAAAAACAAAAAAAAAAAAAAAAAAAAAAAAACAAAAAAACAAAAAACAAAAAACAAAAAAAAAGTAACTCAGTAATGAATTTGGACTGTGTCTACTGATCTACACATGAATATAGTCATACGTTTCTGTATGTAATTAATGTTGTAAACATTGTAAATAATGTTTCCTAAGTTTCAGTGTTTTCTAGATAGTGTATAATAACAGGTGATTCCCACTGGATATAATTAGTCTTCTATCAGTTTGGCAAATTTCGGTGCCGTGATTAAGTTAAGACCCCTCTGATAAGCAAGCTTACGATTGATGAACTATGACTCTTTGGGTTTGGGGTTCATCCATGTCTTTCTCTTATTCAGGAGATGGACGGTCAGTCATTTGAATGGTGCCCTCTACAACTACACCGTTCTCTTTGGCTCTCAAATCCTGCTGTGAGTTGGGCCTTTTTTCCCCAGATATTAATATTGCTGCTGCCTTGGGTTTTAACAACCTGAGGTTGCCTAGGGTCCTGAGTGAATCTTTCATTTTCTCCCCGAGCACTAACGGGGAGGTGAGTGCTGTGATGATGGCAGCCTAGGCTGCTTCTCCAAGAATTCAAACAGCCACTTAGGACATCACTAGACTATTAGTTTTCTAAGGAGAAAAAAATGGCTCCAAAATAAAATGTAGACAAAGCTATTTCTCTGTCAAGCCAAAGTTTGTTTGTGTGTATGTGTCAGTGGCGGGGCGGGTGTAGTGGATGAGAAGGTCAGCTCTGTATTCACTAAACAGTTATTGATATTGAATGCACACTGTGCTGGGCTCCAGGGAATTATAGGGATTGTCCCGGCTCAGATAGAGTAAAATCAGTGCCCCTCATCCTGGCCGACTGTTCTTACATCTTGTGTTTGGACTGTTACTACTTAAGATAACTATCAGAGCTGTTGAGTGACCTTTCTGGTTTTCCCACTGGCTTGCCTTTGGATCTTGACATGTCATCTCCAGACCCTGCTCTCACACATACAGACCGTACTAAAGGAATGACTGACACTTTGTTAAGGCTCAGCTGATTTCTATTCAACAAGTAGTAATTGAGTACCTACAATAGGATAGGCCTACAAGGAATCAAAAACTGAATGACACATACCTGCCTTGAGAAGCTTAGAAAAGAGGAAAGAGGGTAAGACAGGGTAAGACCATTCACAGATAATATCTTGGGTTGGAAACCCCAGGTTGCTAGTTAGATAGTGTGAGAAGTAAGAGGGACTAATAAAGCATCTGGGAGCCCTGTACATGCACTTATTTGCTTATTTGCTCCTCACAACAACACAGTGGAGAAATTGAGTCACGGAGAGGTGGTAACTTCTCAAAAGTCACCCAGCTGGGTGATGGTGAAACTGAGCTCAAACTGGAACCCACATCTGAGGGCTCGCAAAGTCTGTGCTATTAATCACCACGTTCTCTCACAGTCGAGATATACACCTACAGCTTACAAGAAGAGCTCTGGGAGATGAGTGATCGAACCTGCAGACCGTGGGCTTCTATTGTATCTATGAGCCATATTTTATTTCCTGACAGGTCATGGGTTGACAGCGGTCAAGGAAAAAGCAGGGGCCACCCTCCGGATTCATAGTGTGAATTCTGGCTCTTCC
>NW_006774670.1:4569850-4579225 GCF_000442215.2 Lipotes vexillifer
TGAATTCTGCCTCTTCCGAAGGGGCCCAACCTGACACTGCAAATGAAATCCCTCAAAGTGAGTGGTACATTTGTTTGGGGATTTCTTGGACTTGGGCTGCATTACACCATGTGCACAAATAGATTTCCAAGTTCATATCAGCAAAACGAACTCTAAAAGGGTGTTTTTCTCTTTAGTAGCAGTTGCAGCCACAGATCAGAGGCCTGCAGAAAGCCCACCCACTTCTCCTTCATCGGGGTCTAGGGGCATGCTGTCAGCCATCACCAATGCGGTTCAGAACACAGTGAGTCCTTAGCTGCTTCCTCTGTTTTCCCTGAGGTCTGCCAGTGCCTTTTTTTGATATTTCTATTTACCAGTGACCTAGATACATCAGAGAAAAGATGGTCTTGCTCATAACTTTGGATTATGATTTTGTTATGCTTCCTCCCACAGAGCAGGCGTAACCTTGGAACCAAAATGATAAGAACAAAATGAAATATATTTTATGTTTAAAAGAAGGGAGCTGCTTAGAAGGAACATTTTTCAGTCTGATATAACAGTGTCCTTTCCAATGGCTGCAAGGACAGCCTCTGCTTGCGGGGAGAGAGGGCTCTTTCTTAGAGCTGTTTTTCTGAGAAGCTCTATGTTTCTTAACCTTCAATTTGAAAAATTATAAAGTGATTCAGGTGTATATATATATATATATATATATATATATATATATATATATATATATATATACATATATATACATATATATATATATATATATATATATATATACATATACATATACATATATATACATACCAGTAAAGAATCAGAAACATTCCCCAACATGTTACTAAAGTGTTTCCAGATAACTAAGACCAACATTCTTCCTCCATCCCCACCTCCCAGTTCCCACTCTCCTCTTTCCTTGAATAGCCCTAATACACATCCCTCCTTCCCAGGCCCCTTCCTTTTAAAGAAGCTTAAGAAGCTTGTTATTGACAACAAAACACTAATGAATAATGAAAAAAGGGGGATGCACCCCAACTGAGATAAGGCATTTAGCTCATCTTCAGGATCAGAAGGAAAAGGTTTACTTCCTGCTATGTGAAACCAAATAACTAGTTTTTTAAGAAATATGGCTCACGTCCAATTTATGCATTCATTCATTTAAAAAAAAAAAGGTAATTAGCTTTCATTATATCCCAAGAGCTATGCTAGATGCTGGGCATAAGCTGAAAGAGGGCATGACATCCTGGAAGGTGGAGGCAACTTAACAGTTGTCAAATGCAGTGCTGTATGGGAAGAAGAGGGGGCTGTGGACACACATATGGAGGTGTCTTAGCCAGACTTCAGGTCAGGGTATGCCAGAAATAGGAAATGACTGTTCCTTTCCTTGCTACTCGAGGTCCTCTAGACTAAGCAGGGAGCAGGGGGGTCAGCAAGTATGTTTTAGGAGTCGGATAGCAGTACAAGTCCAGTATGCCCACGGCAGGTGTATGGGGAGGGTTGTAGGGCTGGGGATGGGACAGAGCGCTTTCATTACCTCTGGCATAAGAAATGAATTCATGGGGACTTCCCTGGTGGTCTAGAGGCTAAGACTGCATGCTCCCAACGCAAGGGAAGCGAGTTCGATCCCTGGTCAGGGAACTAAGATCCCACATGCCGCATGCTACAAAGGCACGGCCAAAAAAAAAAAAGAAAAGAAAAAAAAAAAGGAAGTAAATCCATGGTCTCCCTGAGCTATGAGGCAGGGCCCTCTGAGTTTGTCCTCAGCATCCTCACATTCCTCGCTGTGTGCTCTCCAGCCTTCTGGTTCTCCCTTTTCCCAAGCTCCAGACACCCCCCTACCAAGTCTGCCCTTACTCAAAGTCCCTTCATCCTTCCTTCTCCCATCTTATTCTCTACTGAAGTAATCCCTCACAGGATGTTAGGAGAAAGTAAATCAAATTATGCAAAGGTGTGAATTGCTGATATCCCCTAGTCCTCCCAAAATATATGCATTTAAAAATCTGTTTTGGGGCTTCCCTGGTGGCGCAGTGGTTGAGAGTCCTCCTGCCGATGCAGGGGACACGGGTTCGTGCCCCAGTCCAGGAAGATCCCACATGCCGCGGAGCGGCTGGGCCCGTGAGCCATGGCCGCTAAGCCTGCGCGTCCGGAGCCTGTGCTCCACAACGAGAGAGGCCACAACAGTGAGAGGCCCGCGTACCGCCAAAAGAAAAAAAAATTCTGTTTTGTAGTGTGATTATTGATTGGCTCCCAAATCGGAAAACAGTCTAAATGTTCAAGATGGAGATGACTAATAAAGCATATTAATCAGTGAAATCAAATATTGCTGTTGAAGTGATAATTATGAAAATGGATAATGCATATAAAGAATAATGTAATAATAAATATAACCTATGCAAACTCATGTAAGGTGAGAAAAAACACAGATATATGCATATTGTAATTGTAGTTGTATAGTTGGGGTATAGGCAAAGAAGATGTTGCAAAGAAATGTAAGCAGTTCTGTTTGTATGTACAGTTTATGTGAGTAAACCTTGGTTGTTTCACTCTTTTTTTAAAAAAGAGAAACAGTGACTGGCAAAGGAATTTGCAGTGGTTAACTACATAATAGAACAATTTCTAAAGCCAGAAGCACGTGGAATCAACCTGTCTTATTTCATGAAAATACTAATTATAGGCGGTTATTGCTACTTTCTGAAAGTATGCAAGAGCCACTGAAACAGCCTGAGGGTCCTACACTCTAGGGCCCTATATTAAAGAATTCCCTAAACTGGCAAGAGTATTTGACATTTTTATAGACTGCTCCAAATGATTCTGTTACTTGGGTTAAATTTTTTTCAAACAAAAACAGCAATTGGGTCACCTATTAATTTTTTGTCTTCGGAACATATCTATTCATACACATAGCCAATAAAATTAATCCCTAATGTGCTTTGGTTTTCTTAAGCATCCTTATTTAATAACATTGCATGTCCTACAAATTATATGACATACGCGCTTCCACGGAAAAGAAAATAGGATTAAATGGTTGATAAATTTCCTGATGAGAAAAAACTGTGACTTTATATATATTGCTTTTCATATTTGAAGATAATGCAGTCTAGGAGGTGCTGACTGCCTTGGAACAGCAAAACATGAAAACCTAATCTTGTGCAATTATCTCATTGGCAGGGTAAAAGCGTCTTAACAGGTGGTCTTGATGCTCTGGAGTTCATTGGCAAGAAAACTATGAATGTCCTTGCAGAAAGTGACCCAGGTTTTAAGCGGACCAAGACACTCATGGAGAGAACCGTTTCCTTATCTCAGGTGGGATTATGTACTTTTGTGATTTGTTCTTTCGGTCAATAAAGTGAATAAATTTTTATTTACCTTTTTAAATAGATATTTTAAAGCACATGTCAAATTCAAATGACACAAAATATCAGGGAGTGAAAATTGAGTTTCTAATACACCCCTTTCCCCAGCCACACATCATGGGAGACAACCATTGTTAACGACTTCTTACGGATTCTATCAGAGACATTATACAGACAGATTTAGATATAGATATAGATATGGATATAGATATGACTATATAGATAGATGTAGCTAAACATATACATATATATACATGTGAACATATATACATGCAAACTTTTTCACCCAAATGTTAGCATACTAACTATGCTCCTTTGTACCTTGCTTTATTAAGTACAAATTATACTTAATAATTTCTTGAGGATGATTCCATTGATGCCATTTGTCTTAGTCCATTCGGGCTGCTATAACAGAATACTGCAGACTGGGGGGCTTATAAACAACAAACAGTTATTTCTCAAAGTTCTGGAGTCTGGGAAGTTCAAGATCAGAATAGCAGCAGATTTAGTGTCTGGTAAGGGCCTGCTTTCTGATTCATAGACAGACGTTTTCACACAGTTTCTTCGTATGGTAGAGGAAGGCAAAGGAGCTCTCTGGGTCTCTTTTATAAGGACATGAATCCTGTTCGTAAGGGTTCCACCCTCATGACCTAATCACCTCCCAAAGGCCCCACCTCCAAATATCATCACACTGGGGATTATGTGTCAACATAAGAATTTTGGGGAAACACAAACATTCAGTCTATATTACGATTATATTCCAGCTCTACCACGTTCTAGCTACATGACCTTGAGCAGACGACTTAATCCTTCTGTGCCTCAGATTACTCATCTGTACACTGGGAACATCAATACCTACTGATAGCTTTGCTGTGAGGATGAAATGAGTTAGAATAGAACCTGACTCATAGTTCGCACCCAAGAATGTTAGTTGTTGTCATTGTCTTTTTTATGTGTCAAGATGATAGGTAGAAATGGTATCTCATTGGAATTTTAATTTATATTTCTCTTACTATGTGCAAGGTTAGACTTCTCCTCTCATACTTCCAGCTCTAAAGTGAGAAATATGGTATGAAGAATTTAATCTATGTTTTGCTTACTTACAGTAGTCAGTAAAATTAAAAATAATGTTTATCTTATTTTCCAAATACAAAACTCTAATACTGAACTTGCTCTTTCAGTTGACACATGACCAGCTCAGACCCCATAGTGTCAATCATGCCCCTTTTCCCCTTCCCCCTTAAGAGTCTGATACACCAGGTCTCTCTATGTCTTATCAAAATCAGGAGCAGCAGATGCAGGATCTTACAAATTTCACAGGCAGGACAAACACATCTTCCCATGGCTCAGTGCTGGGAAGCCACGAAGGAGCTATCACTGGCAACAGGTTAGTGGCAGCTCCTGAAAAGTTTGATTTTTAGGTTATTTCTTCTTGGCTCTTCCAGAATAACCCACATATAACCACTGTGATATTACAGCCCAGGTAGGGACTTGGTAGGATCAGCTAGACCATCACCCTCCTGATCCTTAAAGAAGAAAATAGATTTTGTATTAATCAGGACATTAACACTAGATGTTGTACAAATACAAAACAAAACCAAAAATAATAATAATAACCCAAGTATCAATGTGGCTTAAAATGAAGAAGTTTTATCTTTCATTCCTGTAGTGTTAGCGCTCGTGGGCAGCCCACGTCTTGTGGCTCTACCATCTTAACGTCCTTTACTTCCAGCCTCATAGAAAGGGGAGAAAAATATGTGGGGGGCCATTACCCACTTCAGCTTCCTTCCAAACAGTAATTTTTAGTTCAGTCATTCACTCCACAATGCATTTTGAATGTCCACTATGTGCTAGGCACTGTTCTAAGCACTTGAGATACATCAGTGGTCAAAACGAGTAAATATCCCTGCATTATGGAGATTTGTTCTAGTGAGGAGGGACAAACAAACAATAAACAGTATCTCATATTTTAGAAGATGATGAGTGCTGTCAAAAAAATAGAAAAAGTAGAGCAGAAAGAGGGTAATCAGGAATATGGGAGTGAGGGGCAGGTTAAGTATTAAGTCAGATTGTGGGGGAGAACTTCATGAAGATAGATGAATGACTTTTGAGCAAATACTTGAAGGAAATGAAGGGCTTGACTATGCAGAATCTGGGTGAGGCACATTTCAAGCAGAAAGAGCAGCTTGTGCAAAGGCCCTGAGGCAGGAGTGTCTTGTATGAACAAGGAAGAGCAAGGATGCTGTGTGGTGGGAGAGGAGTGAGCCAGGATGAGAGTTGCTGAAGATGAGGCCAGTGTGGTCATGAGGAGCAGGTGATGGAAGATTATGAAGGGCGTTTGTAAGAACCTTTGACTTCACTATTAGTGAAAAGGGGAGACCATTGCAATGTTTTGGAGTGACAAGATCTGATTTTAAAAGTATCACTCTAGTTATGGTGTTGAAAACAGACTAGGTTGGGGGGAGGGTGAAGGGCAGGGAGACCAGTTAGAGTGTGTATCAGCCTACATCCTCCCAGAAGCAGATGCCAAGGTAAGTATAAACGTGCAAGGATTTTCGTGGTAGAAATGACAATGTGAGAGAAAACTGTGGGAGTTGGGGGAGAGCCATCAGACCACAATGCAAGTCTGATCCCAGTGGAGGAGGACAAGAAAGGAGACTGGGTGCAATCATCCTAGACTGCTGTGCAGTCTAAGGAAGGTTTGGCAAAGCCATGGGAGAGTCCTTTAGCCAAAGTCCACTGACGGAGGAGTTCTGTCTCCCAGGAGAAGGTCTGCCCTAACATCCCTGCTGCACCAGTGATTGGCAGGGGGAGGTGGTAAGAGGCATGACCTCAGTGCAAATGAAGAGTGGGTTTCAAAGCGCACCCTCGGGGCTCTTGGTCATTTATGCTCCCCTCTCACAGCCTCCTCAGGAGGCCTTTGCAGGTATCTAAACAAAGGATAATGGTGGCTCAGAGCAGTGTGAAGCCATGAAGGTGGTGATAAAGGCTGGTTCTGGGTGTAGTTTGAAGGTCGATCCAGAGTTCTTGGTGGACTGAATATGGAGTATGAGATAAAAGAAAGAGGCACGGATGATTCCAGGGTTTTTGCCTGAGCAGCTTCAAGGATGAAGCTGCCATCAACTGAGAGAGGGACATCTGTTATGTTTTTCCTAATCCACACTAAATAACTCTAGACATCAGAAATGTTCATGCATGCCCTCCCTAAGTTTCTCATGCCTTATATCTTACTCTTTGAATAACATGGGGACAGGGTGATTCTCAGATCCCACTGGTGTAAGTTTCCAAAGCTGCCCTTCTGTCCCAAAGTCTTCCACGCCAGAATCACTCACTGCCATTTAAACCAATCTCCTTTTCTTCTCCAGAAGGAATGTAGCAGCAGCACCCAGAAAGCCAGTTAGTTCTTCCTTAGGCCACTTTAATTTCACTCCCCATTTCTTGGGTGAATCCACATGGTTCCAAAGTGACAATTTCCCTTTACCTTTTATTGCATCCCTTTTTCCTTCTAACCTGAATCAGAATTTAGAGATGGAAGTTGGTGTAGGAAAGAAAGCAATTTCAGTGTCACTTTGTTACTTTACTTCACCACCACCAAGCCGGTGAGATCCGTGGGAGTAGCTGGGTTTCATTGTAAATGTTAACAATTCCCAGGGATGATTTGATGGGGCTGTTTTGAAAACTTTCAGATCTTATACTTATTTAGTCTTAAAGACAGGCAGGAGGGAGAATTCTGTCTGTAGCCTGGTGGGTTTGGGGTTAACAACCTCAAGAACCAAAAAGGAGAGTGAAGCTGATTGTTTATTGACACATAATAAAAACCAAAATCTATTCTTTCATGACCTTCCCCTTGTGACCTTGTGGTGGCCAGTGCATTTATGGTGCTCTTCACAGATATTAAAGAACCCTATAAACTAAATGCCACAGTCACCTTGATGAGGAATCAAATAAAAGATGCTTAGAATCGAAGAAAGCAAAGGCAGGAAATTAAGAGTAACTGGTGGACTTGCGTTTATTTTACTGTCTTGTTATTTAATCAGCAGAAAAATAACTGGAGAAAAATGATCAACCTGGAGAGGAACTCGGTTCACAGTATTTCTAGAAACCAATCTATCAAAGAACTGATAAGCTAACATTCTTATTTATATTAATATTAAGTATCTGGTGAGGAATACACTATGAGTTTATATTTTATTAATTATTTTCATCAAAGATGTTTAATAATCACACACACAAAATTTTTAAATAACTCAAATAAAATCACACCAGCTTATTTTTGCTTTGAAGTCTGCCTAGGTGCACAAGTTGCAATTAATCCTGTCACAATAGATTCAACTTTCCCAGTGTAAATAAAATTTGCTCATTATAGGAAATCTGGGCATTTTAAAAATAAGATTAATCACACACATGGAAAACACTTCAGTAGAAACCACTGTTCAGCTTTTGTTTTGCTTCTTTTCAATCCTCTTCCTGGGTGTAGAATTTTTGCTTTGTTTTGCTGTGTACATATGAACATGAAAAGTTCAAAGTGGAATATTATGTAAAAAACTGTGAGTAAGATCAATGCAAAAAGTCATTTTTTTAGAAATTCCACAGTGACTAAAACCTACTCTTCACAAGTACCAAGTCAGTGCTCATCTCCCCCAACATCTTCCGCAGAAAATGCGGCTTTTAAGCATACACCTAGAGTACAAACACTGTGTATTTGTGCAGATGTTGCGGGAAGCCAAGGAGAAGGAGAAGCAGAGGCTGGCACAGCAGCTCACGGCCGAGAGGACCGCACACTACGGGATGCTGTTTGATGAGTATCAGGGTTTGTCACACCTGGAAGCCCTGGAAATTCTGTCCAATGAGAGCGAAAGCAAGGTATGTCTGCCCTGGTCATTTGAAGTAGCCTGCTCATGAATACGTCTTCTTTTTTTTTTTTTTTAATGTTTAAAAAAAAATTATTAAAAACACACACGCACACGCACGCACACGCAAACAGGGTCCCTGTACTCATCTCCCACATTTGGGATCTGAGGACTGTCTACTACATTAGAGGCATCTGGAGTGAATACGTCTTCTTAAACATGAAAGAAAGCCTCCTTTCTAGAGCCTCATTACTATGCTGAGGTCACAGATACTGTCCAGCCTGATGACCCCCCTCAGGCTCCATATTATTTTCTCTCTATTCTTGTGCCTAGGTGTTCCCCCTCACCAGCCCCAGGAGGGCCAGCATGATAGGAGGCATCACCACCCCCAACTCACGTCCCAAAAGGCCTTGCAAACCCTGGCTGTCAGCACCTGGCCTGTGCCTCCATTTGATGATGTATTACCCAGATCAGAGGTGCCCTGCCAGGCCATGTCTTCATTCCTGCCCAGTAGAGACAAAGCAGCTGGTATTTCTCCCAGACTGCAGGGTTCTAATATATTTAGTTTCATGGGTGATATAGTTATTTATTCACCCATTTGTTAGAATGCCTGGGCCACAAAGGGCAGGATTATCTTACTGGGCGTTAAAGCTCTATTTAGTGATGCTCTGAACAGAGCTCTGGGAAATTACCTAACAGCCCTGCACATTCACACTGTCTGATCCCAAGAAAACAAACATGAATAGTGGAAGTCAGCAGGGTTGGTGATTTCTTTTTTTTAAAAGGATCTGTGTGTGTGTGTGTGTGTGTGTGTGTGTGTCCCCAAATGTGTGTGCTTTTATTTAAGAAACACTTATATGGCATTTATATAATCACTAATCTAAGCACTTTGAAACTATTAACTCATTTAATTGTATATACTGCTCTTTTTGTGAGTCAGGCTTACTGTAGTCTGGGGTGTTTTTGCAGTGAAGGCCACAGGGCAGTACCCTCTGGACTTCCTGGGAGGGGCCATGGGCCATCCCAGTGACATTTACTTGGGGGAGAGGCAGGTCCTCAGACAGGAGGCTGAACTTGGAAGTAAGCCTTAGAAGCGAACAGTGATTTTTGACTCTCTGTTGGCCTTGTCTTCTTACATTTGGACTTTGGGGAGTTGAGACATTTTTGAAGCCCACCTAGTCAGGGAAAGA
>NW_006774670.1:4579235-4582138 GCF_000442215.2 Lipotes vexillifer
GGACCTCTGCCATATAACAGGTAACCAAGAACCAAACAGGATGGACACACACACACACAAGATTACAGAATTACAAGTTACTCTGTGTTTATTTCCTTTTTCGTTATCCATCAGCCATCACTGACAATCTTGTGGTTAAACTGTTAACGGATCATTTTTTAAAGCAAAATCATGAGTCATGCAGATACCAAGTGAACACAAATCAAAGAATTTACTTACCTCATTAATTAAATGAAAGAACCAGACAGATGTTATAACCGGTTTGAAGGAAAAGCCAAAGAAGCACAAATTCATATGAAATAAAGCAATTTTGAAATGAATGAACAAATGGACACGAACCTGGTTTTTCCATAGAAGGAGAGGTTGTCCCTCCACTGGGCAAAATTCATTATTGTTTTGCACTGCTATCAGCTATCTACATTTTACGGAGTTATAAAATTACTCCCATGGAATCAGAATCCAATAATCTGGTAAAGTGTGATCTGGAAAATGTAGTTTTCCACTAAAGCACAAACTTTTCCCTACAAAAGCAGGTTTTGGGGTCAGACATTTTGTGATCAAATGCCACTCAGTAGCTGTATGGTTTTGGACCTGTCTTACCTCAATCTCCTTATCTATGAAATGGGAATGATAATCAACTTCGTAAAATTATTAAAAGAATTAAATGAGATAATCCATGTGAAGCTAGTGGCAGCATGCCTAATACATAATAAGCAGTCAATAAACATTAGCTGCCTTTTTATACATACGCATGTATATGCATATATAATGTCGATGACATTTTATTTTTATATGCATTCTTATATATACATGTTATTATTGTTGAAAACATTACAGGGGAGCATGGCCCCTTGAATCTATCACGGTGGTAGAGAGACATTCCACTCTGGCTGGTTCCAATGCAGGTCTAGCTGTAAAACAGCTCCAGGCCTCTAGAAAAGAGCCCCAAAGGACTGATGTTGCCAGGAAGGCAGTTTGGTCCCTGGAGGAGGGCATTTCCCTCTGTTGGCATACTGCTCCCACAAGCTCTGCTTTCTTTCCCCAGTCTGGAGATTTTTGTAGTTTTCATAGTGAGAAATGCAGAACTTTTTCTTGGCTTAGTAATAATAGTTACTGGGTGTTATAATAAATAGTCCTAAAAATATATGGGTCAAAAACAGTAAGAGTTCTCCTCACTCCTGTGACAGCCCAAGATATGAGTGACTGGTCAGCAGGCAGCTTTCCAGCATTTAGGGATCCAGAAGCCGGGCTCTGTCCATCTTATGGCTCCACTAGTCCCATCCTAATATTCACAGGCTCCTGGCAAGAATACAAATGGAGACCCTACTGGGGTTGTCAGATTTAGCAAATAAAAATACAGGATGACTAATAAAATTTTAACTTTAGATAAACAATGAATACTTTACTAGTATAAATATGTCCTGTGCAATATTTGAGATACACACTTATACCAAGAAAACATTCGTTGTTTATCTGGAATTCAAATTCAGTCAGACATCCTATATTTTATCTGGCAACCCTGCACACACCAACTATTTAAAAATTAAACAGCTTTTGGAAACAAACTGTTAAAGAAAATATATTCTGTCATCCTTCCTTGACAAATGTACTTTCATAATGGCCTGGAAGGCCAGGTTCCCATTTAGAATTCTCAGACTCCTCAAATTTTCATATCACCCTCCTGCCTGCTCTCTTCCCTTTATCTCCAGCTGTCTGTTGCTTCAAGGACCCTCATTGGCACGAGTGAGGATGCCCCAGTTCAGGCACCATCCACATCCCCTGCAAACGGCCACCTTTGTCCATCCCTTGGGCCTAGGAGTGCACACTCCAGTGCATGGTCCCCCCATAGGGAATACAGCCTGGGGAAGAGGTCCATACAGATCATGAAGGGGAAACTTCAGTCACCTGGAGAGTGATCTAGGAGTGGGAGTGTGGGTTCTCGGTGGGCACATCCCTTTGGCCCTGTGGACTCCCCTACAACCAAGTCTAATGTATTGGATTTCACTCTTCTCTAGGGCCTTGTTGTCTTCTTCACCCCATCAGCATAAGGAGAGAGAATATAGAGGGGACGTTCCCATTTGTTAAAAACTTTAACCCAGAAATGGTACACGTCTTGTCTGCTAACATTCCATTGGCTGAAAGTTAGACAGGGTGTACAGAATTATAAGGAATCATTACTACCTACTAGATTGATTCTAGGATGGCAATAGGCATGGCAACGTGCTGTACTCTAAATCTTAAGGAAAAACTAATATTTTTATTGTCATTATACTCAATACTTAACCAAAACAGAAAACAAGAATCCTCAAAATGACACCCCACACCCCCTTTCAGGGAAAAGATTTACAAGGCAGACTGTTTACCCTTGTGTCCCTGACAACACATTAGCACAGTGCCAAGCATAAAGTCAGCATTCCATGAATATTGAGGAGTGCATGATTATTTATTATCGGACTGAAGTAAAGATTTAATGCACGTCGTGCTAGCATAATGGAATGAACTAGAGGAAGCAAAAGAGATGCTGTAATAGAAAGATGCTGACCAAAGGGTACTTCACTAAAAAGAACCCTTCCCGGGAGATGCCAAAAGCATAAAACCCCAATGCATTCACTCTTGGAGGATGGCTACCCTCAGAAGACACAGAGAAACCAAGAGGCCCCACATTGTGTGTATACTTTTTCATTAAGCGTTGTACTTTAACATTTATTCAATTACCCATTTTTCTTTACTCTGAGAAAAGTGCTGTTTAGAAAATATATCTGAAGCATAAAGATACGATGTGGGCATATCTAGGACCGTGAGCCCTAAACATGAGAGTATGAGCTGAAATGAAGACTGAAGAGGTCAGGGCAGAAGGGGGTGGGGGCGGCCAGCATGCAGGGAGCATCACTTCCACCTGCTGA
>NW_006774670.1:4582159-4585443 GCF_000442215.2 Lipotes vexillifer
CTGAACTCGGCGCCTAATGGGTTTTGTGTTGAAGACTTCCCCCTGAACTTCCTCTCAGAGCCTTGGTGCCAGTTGCATTACGTCCTGATGATGTGCATTAGCAACTTTTAGGGAAATGGTGTCAGGCCTCGGTGATGCCCTCTTTAACTCTCTCACTCGTCTGGACTGCAAGTCTACTACCATAATCAGTATGAAGACACAATCCAAAGAGTATGGCAGCTTCTCTGCTGGCTCTCCCTCCAGAGCAAGTGTTTGACCTGCAGAATGAAAAATTTTAAACCTTACTACTTTATAGTCAGACTTCACTTTTTATATGGTTCTCCATGCACTGTGACCATTTTGGAAATTCAAATGGTCTTCAGATTCACAGAGGTTGACTGACCATCTGTACAAATAATTTTTAAGTGCTTATGAAGGACAGTTTCAAAAGAGGGGTTCTGAAGACAGTGAACAGGGAGCACACCAGTTTAAGCATCATCCTCTGTGCAGTATCCCTGCCCACCCTCTCGCCTCCCCAAGGGGCCTTGCAGCACCGTTGCTGGGAACCCCCTACTGTCACTACACTCACACCTGGTGTGGCTGTTATCTGTTCACATGGGCCTCCCTCCTTGAGACTGTAAGATCTCTGAGAAGAAGAATGTATCTTGTAGGCTTTTGTAACCCCAGTACAATAAAACATTGAGCAAGTGTATTTGTATGTATGTCTGTAATATACATACAACTATTTATTTATATATTTGTTTACATACACTTTTTTATTGAAGTATAGTTGCTTTACAATATTGTGAAAGTTTGTTTGTTTCAGGTGTACAGCAAAGTGACTCAGTTATTTTTTTCAGATTATATTCCATTATAAGTTATTATAAGATAGTAAGTATAATTCCCTGTGCTGTATAGTAAATCTTTGTTGCTCATCTATTTTATATGTAGTAGTTTGTATCTGTTAATCCCATACTCCTCCCTCCCTCTCCCCTTTGGTAACCATAAGTTTGTTTTCTGTCTTACATATATGTTTGTTTACATTATATATATAATTTATTGACCATCACGATAAATACTCCTGAGTACATCATTTCATTTAACCTTCAAAACAGTCTTATAAGGTAGATGCTATAAGTTCTCATTTTAGAGATAAGAGAACTGAGTCACAGAAAGGTTAAGTAAATTACCCAAAGTCACATAATTAATAAGCGAAGAGCTGATATTTGAATCCAGGGTTGACACCAAGGTATGTTTTCAGCCACTGTGACAGAAGAGCTACCACCAACATTTACTTAGCATCTGCTGTTTGCACTTGTGCAATGTTTTTCACATTCGTTGTTTCATTTATCCCACAAAGGATCACAATGAAGTGTGGCTCTCAGTTTAAAACATAAAACTTCCTTTGGGTGTATACCCAGAAGTGGAATTGCTGGATCACATGGTAGATCTATTTTTAACTTTTTGAGGAAGCCAAAAACAGGATCTTGAAGAGATACATGCACTCCCATGTTTATTGTGTTAGTCACAATAGCCAAAATATGGAAACATCCTAAATGCCCATCAACAGATGAATGGATTAAAAAAGGTGTGAGATATATACACAATAGAATATTATTCAGCCATGAGAAAGGAGGA
The DNA here is from genome assembly GCF_000442215.2 of Lipotes vexillifer. Lineage (NCBI taxonomy): Eukaryota > Metazoa > Chordata > Mammalia > Artiodactyla > Lipotidae > Lipotes > Lipotes vexillifer. The sequence continues at coordinate 4,583,777 of NW_006774670.1, forward strand.
CATCCTGCCATTTGTGACAACATGGTTGGACCTTGAGCACCTTATGCTAAGTGACATAAGCATGATATCACTTATATGTGGAATCTCAAAACAGTCAAACTCATAAAAATCAGTAAAATGGTGGTTAGCAGGGGATTGGGGGGAGGATAAGATAGATGTTACTTAGGGGTACAAACTTGCAAAAGTAGTAAATAAGTCATAGAGATCTAATGTGTAGTATGAGGCATACGGACAACAGTATTGTACTATAATCATCAAACTTGCTAAGAGACTACAATTTTAATTGTCTCAACCACTAAAAAGAAAGTATAATTATGTAATGTGATAGAGGTGCTAAATATCGCTACAGTGGCAATCATATTACAATATACACATGTATAAAATTAACATGTTGGGCTTCCCTGGTGGCGCAGTGGTTGAGAGTCCGCCTGCCGATGCAGGGGACACAGGGAGTCAGAAAAACCATCCTTTAAAAATGAAGACAGGGCTTCCCTGGTGGCGCAGTGGTTGAGAGTCCGCCTGCCGATGCAGGGGACATGGGTTCGTGCCCCGGTCCGGGAAGATCCCACATTCTGTGGAGCGGCTGGGCCCGTGAGCCATGGCCGCTGAGCCTGCGCGTCTGGAGCCTGCGCTCCGCAATGGGAGAAGCCACGACAGTGAGAGGCCCGCGTACCGCAAAAAAAAAAAAAAAAATTAACATGTTATACACCTTAAATTTACACAATGTTATCTGTCAAATATATTCAATTAAAAACATGAGAAAACTGAGGGCCAAGGAGCTTATGTAACTTACCCAAAGTTGCACAGTTACTAGGCAGTTAAATCCAACATTCAACCCAGTGTTACCTCCCACACCATGAATCACCTGGGAGAACTGGGCACAGCTGTACGTAAACATCATTAATGAGAAGAAAAGATGACAGTTATGCTGACCTATTTCTTTTTTTCAGGTTCAGTCATTTTTAGCATCACTTGATGGAGAGAAGCTGGAAGTCTTTAAAAATGACCTAATTTCCATTAAAGACATCTTTGCAGCCAAAGAATTAGAGAATGAAGAGAATCAAGAAGTGCAAGGTAAAGGAAAGTAACCAGTTAAATAGCAAGAGAAACGATTGGTGCCGTCCTTAGAAACTGCTGTTAATAAGCATAGCCCTTTGAACAGGGGAGAATTACTTAATTCAGGTGCTTCTCCTGCTCACTTCCAAATTCTCTGTGCATCTGCTCTTGTTACAGGAGCTGGTCACATTGACCTATAGTCCTCCTGTCCTTTGGGCGGGAACTCCTGAGTGAGGCACCTTTATTTCTCTGGTGTCCCTGGCATGTCACAGGCACACAGCAAATGCATCTGGTCACGTGAACAAAGAGCACAGTGCACTCAACAGGGCCCTGATGACTAGAGTTTATGCTCCAGTGTCTGATTTTTTACCTGCACGTGGAAGTTGTTGAATGTGGTTGATGTTGATGGTGGGCAGGTCTTTCAATGGATTTCTTTTCATATTTTTCTTCTTCCTTTTAATTTCTGTGTGTAGGAGTTAGGGTGTATTTGTAAGCAGCCTACGCGTCACCCAAAAAATACAAAGACACACGGTGCATCAAGGCGTGATTTGTCAGGTTTGATTGAGTTAGTCAATCACTAAAGTGAGCCAGGTACACGCTCTTCCAGCCAG
>NW_006774670.1:4585462-4620173 GCF_000442215.2 Lipotes vexillifer
CGAGGTCCACGCTCTTCCAGCCAGACGATGACATGACCCCAAGGAGACTAGAACCTATTTTGTGAGAAGCAAGGCTTCCTTGAGAGAGGAAAGGAAGTTCCCAAAGTTGGACGTGCTTAATGATTAAGTTGTCCATTTGGGAGCAGAATATAGTAAAGCTTTGTTGTGTACATGGAGAGTGATTGATGTCATCACCAAGCACTAGACAGTTGTTTCACGTAGGTTACGCTGAAAACTTAAGCAACCTTGGACACACAAGGCTGCCTTCTCCTGGGATCATCTGAAGGGTCTTATTTGCAACATTTTCACTACTTACTTGCTATTTGTCCTTGAACAAGTTATATAACCTTTCTGAAATTCAGTATCTTACCTGTAAAATGGGGACAGTGATACCTATTCCTGAGGGCTGTTGTAAGGATCAAATTAGATAATATATGCAAAAACATATTACAGAGCCTGGCACACAGAACTGCTTGAAGTGTTAGCTGTTATTATTATTAAAAGTGCTAACACAATTCCAGGAAAATAGTAAAGATGCAATAAGTTAGAACTTTTATTTACAGTTGTACTTGTGATAATGTACATGCATATCATGTACATCACTCTCTGGAAGCGTTTTGTGTCCAGACGTGTTACATATCTTTAATCAAAGCTCAAACACAAGAGCTCGAATGCTTCAGCCTTGATGCTCGGGGCAAAATTATTCTAAGCATTTGCAAACTGTCTTTTAAATACTATCTCCCGCTTTAGCCCCACATGCTGACCTTATGTGCCTTCAGTTTAATGAGATATGCTCACTGCATCAAAATAGAAGAATCAATTATACTGAAGCATAGGAAAAGGTCAATATCAAAGAGACAGTTGGAGAACAATGGTTTTGAGCATTTGTGTGTTTCTACAAAGTCACAAAGGATGACAATCTTGTCTTTGCTTTAATAATGAAGAAACTAAGATACTAGCTGTCAAAGGTCATGCAGCTAGTATTCTGAACCCAAGATGAACTAATGTAGATGCCTCTTTTCCAGAGTAACAATCACCAAAAAGATGCAGGCTATTTTTCTTCAGTTTATGATGCCTGAGGTAGACCTTTGCCTTATAGGGGATGTCATTCAGAACGGATAAAAACAGGATCCCAAATTCTCCCTAACATCAAAGAAATATTGTTTCCAGTGTAAGTAAATGAAGTATGGCATCCCCAACTAGTGCAATTTCTTGGAGAGAAAACTTGATTCAATACTGCTAAATAGAAAATGTTACTACATGTGTTATGTTCCAGTCTTAATATAGAGCTTCAGTAAATGGAGACTTTTTAATATGACCAAAAAAAAAAAAAAATTAAAGTCCTGAACAGCATGCTTAAGAAGTGGTAGATTAATCTCTCTTTAAGTGATGGAACCCTGTTACCTCCCATAATATGTCCATTTTCCTAAAGGGCAGCTCCAGATTATCAAAACACAATTACTTTTAATTAACTTAATTTAATAAATAAATGTCATTTAGACACCTAAAGAAGAATGGGAGAGAAGAATAGCAGGGTTGTCATTAAATCAATCCAATATGATGGAGTATTACAACTCCAGAAAGGTGAGGGATTAATTAAAAGCTGTCGAGAGCAATCTCATTAGTGAGGGAGTACAGACAATCCAGGAGCAAAATTCTGGGAGAAACCACAGCATTCTCATCATATTTTTTCTTGTAAGCACTTGCATTCCTAAAAGCCCCCTAACACCTAAATAATTTATTTGGTAGTCTTAGAAAATGTAATAAACTGTCATTTTTAGATAAATTTAATATTGGGCTCCTCTGCATTTAATAACATTAGCTAATGATTTGCATGTTTGTCCTACCAGCAGAGTGTAATTTTATCACACTGCCGTGGGTCTCTAATTTGGTTTACCACTGTTGTGAAAAGATTTTTAAAAGATATTTTCTCTTTTTATTGACTTGGTGAAGATCTTCTCGGCCACACATACAGACCAAGAATTGTAGTAATAGGTATTCTTTGTTGCAACATTCTTTAACATCTGTTTTTTATTTACATCCATTTTTCTCTGTGATGATTTTCCTAAAACATTTGCTACAAGTTATTGGTGTATTTCTCTGTCCTATAGAACGAATGCACATTTAAAAGCTGGAGCTACAGAGAGTACGTGTATCCTAATTTAGTGTTGATTACTCTCAAATATTTTAAATCTCCGTATGTTTATATCTTTGTAACACTTAACAATATAGTTTATATAAAACTCTAGTGTTTACAAAATACTTACACATTTGTTGTATTATTTGCTCCTTACAATAACACTAAAGAGCAGATGGCTGGGTTTTATCATCCTATATTTACAGAGGAGGAAATGGAGGCTAAGAAGCCCTGTGACTGGCCCCAGGTCACAGAGCCACAGGTGCAGGAGCTGGGGGAGAATCTCCACATCCTCAACCTCAGGCCAGGGTTCTTTCTGCCCTGCAGCACTGCCTCACGGAGATGAGAAGGACCAGGCAGTTTGGAAACGAGACCCCGTGGGAGTTGCCCCTCTTTGCCTACCTAGAGAGGATGAGACCAAGATCTCTGCCCAGCAGAGACAGAATCTCAGCTTTTGATGGCCTCTCTCTCTCTCTCTCTCTCTCTCTCTCTCTCTCTCTCTCTCATTCTCTCTCTGAGTCGGTAGCCCTCCAGCTCTCCCTTTGTACATGTGACTAAAGCCTTCTCATTTTTGAAGGCTCTGTTCAGGCATCACCTCCCCAAGGAAGGTTTCTTAATATCCCTGAGAACTGGATCAAGTGTTGCAGGAGACTGCTCCATCTGAGCGCTTGCTTTATGGGTTTTATGATTCGCTTGTATCAGCTTCACTGTGAACAAAGACAGCCATCTCTCCCTCTACCGCAAGGCACATGCCTCCCTCCCCCTGTGGCGGTCACCCTGTCCTCCTTGCTGTCCCTGAGCAAGCCAGGCACACTGCCTCCTGGACTTGACCCTGGCAATGCCTCTGCCTGGAAGGCTCTTCGCCTGATCTGTGTGGCTCATCCCTCTCCTCCTCTGGGTTATTACTCAAAGGCCATTTTCTCAGCTCCTCTCCATTTGAAATTCCTAACCCCCAGCTGTCCCTATTCCTCTCCCTTGATTTATACGTCTCCATAAAACTTCTCACCTGACATATATGTTTTACTTCCCTAGTTTGTTTATTGACCTCTTCCCCAATGAGAATATATAAATTCTAGGTGATGATAAACTGATTAGGCCAAATTCTTTGAACAAAGACCTACAAATGGGCTTCCCTGGTGGCGCAGTGGTTGGGAGTCCGCCTGCCGGTGCAGGGGACACGGGTTCGTGCCCCGGTCCCGGAAGATCCCACATGCTGCGGAGCGGCTGGGCCCGTGAGCCATGGCCGCTGAGCCTGCGCGTCCGGAGCCTGTGCTCCGCAACGGGAGAGGCCACAACAGTGAGAGGCCCGCGTACCGCAAAAAAAAAAAAAAAAAAAAGACCTACAAGTTATCCTGGCTATCTTCACAAGCTGCTGATTAACCATTTTGTCTCTAAAACAGAAATAGGCACAAGCAGACAAGTGTTAGATACAGTATTTCTCACATAGCTTAGTCCTCTCTGAAGCTACCGCCTTCACCCACTAACATAGGCCACGGTATTTTCTTCTCAGAGGGCTTCTGAGATCATGTAATAAGGCCAGATGAATGATGCTTTTATCCTTCCACCACCGCCCCAAACTGGTGATACAATCCATTGTGATATCAATTCTTTAGCACTTATAAGAAACTTTGAAAATGGCCTCAACTTGTAGATACAAATGAGAGATATAAGATTGTAACTTTTAAAGATCTCTCCTCTTTATTGCCCACCAATAATATAAAATTATTTTTATTTCATGATATATATATAACATGTTATATTATAATCAGTATATTAGTATCTATGGTATAATATATTAGTAAATTATTTATTCAATAAATATTCATTTTAGCACCTGTTATGTTCCAGGCACTGTGTTAGATGCTCTGGATTCAGGAATGAGCAAAACAAATATTGTCTGTATCCTTAGGTAGCTTCCAATCTGAAGGGAAGACATATCATTACGTAATATTGTAGGACCAGGCAGGTGTCCTGGGAAACCGTGGGAAATTTCTTCAGAGATATAATGTTGTTATAAGTATTAAGTTATAAGTAGATGATCCATGGAGACTGATTCTGCTTGCTCAGTACTGTGGCTCTGTGGACCTAAAAGGGTACTCTGAGTATCATTAAGGGTTGCAATGCTAAGCATAATAGTACTGTAAGTCATAAACACAGTGTTGTCCCAGGGCTCTCAAGCCTGAGAAGGGTCATTCATTTGTTCATTCAGTCATTCAGCAAACAGCTACTGACCACCTACAGCTGTGAACAAGACCAGTAGGTCCCTCCCTGCCCTCATGTGCCCTTCGGGCCAGCCCAGGGGTGCCCCAGCTAGAGCTGCGAGCAGCAAGGCTCCACCAGCCCCTCGCCCAGCTGCAGCCTGCTGCCTCGCTTCTGTGCTCATACACGGGCACAGCTCGTCTTTGCCTGGCAGCTGGAGGGCGGGCTGCTGCTGCCCCCACTTATACTCTGACTGTGGGCTGTAAGGTTGGGGGAGCTGCCACATTCTGAAGGATGAAAAATAAATCATGCTTATTACTTCTGTCGTTTTCTATTTCCAGGGATAGAAGAAAAGGGAGAAGAATTTGCTAGCATGCTTACAGAGCTTCTCTTTGAATTGCATGTTGCGGCCACGCCTGACAAACTCAATAAGGTCAGCACCATATAAATCTCAGTTTTTGCTCGTTGGTTTTTGGTTTTTTTTTAAAAAGTTCTCGGTTGTAAAATCCAGAAATCCACCTGAAACAGAAAAACTCCAAGTCCCAATGGCACATAGCGGGAGGGGAGTCCCAGGTTAGTAATTAAGATTCAAGGAGGCAACATCATGAAATGTGACTGCGGAGAACCTGCTAGGCTGTGTCGTGAGACCTGCGTTTTAGTTGCAGGTAATTACCTTGTGACCTTGAACAAGTCATTTCTCCTTAAAATAGGGTCTTAGATCAGATCAGTGGTTATCCTCAGCTTAGAGGAGGAAAGAAGGTGCAGAATCACCAAAGGGCTTTTTCAAATTCCATCTCCCCTCCCCTCAAAAGTGACATGCCAGCATTAGGCAGAGAAAGCACATCTGCCAGAGCCAGGCCACTCACACAACCCCTCCCACTGGAAAGCCGGTGCTTCGTCGTGTCTAAGACCATCTGAGCTCTCACTGTCTGGGCTCCTCTGAGAGTAACACTGGATGTTTTGCAAGCTCCTACAAGGTCTTGCTGTGGCATTTCTTAATGAGGTCACTGATCATTAATTACTTAAAACTGTCATTTTTCCCATTCTCTTTCTCTTCTCTTTTTTTTTTTGAATTTTTGAATTTTATTTTATTTATTTTTTTATACAGCAGGTTCTTATTAGTCCTCCATTTATACACATCAGTGTATACATGTCAATCCCAGTCTCCCAGTTCATCCCACCACCACCCGCTCTCTTTCTTCTCTTTAGCGATCAGTGGTTGACACAGGTACTCACTCATCAAGGTGGGTTAGGAAAGGGCAGACTGAGGCAGTGAGGTGGAGAGGTGAGCAAGTTCTTTATCTCTGATAGAGGTCACTGATTCTGGCAGGTCAGTGACTTGAAGACAGCAGGGAAATTGCCTCATTCATCTCCACACAGCACCTACCGCAGCTCAGAGAGTGTGTGTGGTGCCTCCGAGGTCTCACTGGCTTATTTACATAGGTAAACCTTTGTCCTTAAAAGAGGACACACCAAGCATGGTTTGTTAGGTTTTGTCTCCGCTAATCTTCTCTCCATTTACTTGCCATCAACACCATGACACATTAAACTTTGACATGCAAGCTTTCAGATGAGAAGTAAGTTTTGTATAAGCTCAGATGCAACTTAAACAAACAGCTTAAACTATCATATAAAAGCTGGTAAGTCTGCCCTTTCAAAATTCAGGGAGTAACAGATAGGGAAGGTGGTTTCTGCTTGTTCAAAAACTTTTAAGGCCACAAGTTGCTCAAACTGCACTCATGTGAAGTGAAATTCATCACAGTTCTTCTCTTGTTCCCACCACCCGACCCCGCCCTGAGAGGTTCTGGCATGGTTGGAGAGGAGCAGAGCCATCCTTCATCTTCCAGCATGATACATTATTAGGTTCGTGAAATATTAAGGGCTTCATGAGACATAGCAGATGAGGAAATTTGCTTTAGCAATGACCCTGGCTAAATTTCATATATATATATATATATATATATATATATATGAAATTTTACAGTTGGTCACAAAAAGTGAAAAATATACTATGGCTTTTCCAAAGTGACAGTCATTTTTATTCCTATCTGAGTATCATTTTATTTTTTTTAAAGATTTTATTTATTTATTTTTTTATTTTTTTGGCCGCATTGGGTCTTCTGTTGCTGTGCACAGGGTTTCTCTAGTTGTGGTGAGCGGGGGCTACTCTTTGTTGCAGTGCGAGGGCTTCTCATTGCGGTGGCTTCTCTTGTTGCGGAACACAGGCTGTAGGCGTGCAGGCTTCAGTAGTTGTGGCACATGGGCTCAGTAGTTGTGGCTCGCGGGCTCTAGAGCACAGGCTCAGTAGTTGTGGCGCACGGGCTTAGTTGCTCTGCGGCATGTGGGATCTTCCCGGACCAGGGCTCGAACCCGTGTTCCCTGCATTGGCAGGCGGATTCTTAACCACTGCACCACCAGGGAAGCCCTGAGTATCATTTTAGAATGCTTTCCAAAAATTCCTCAGGCCCTGCAGTTTTCTCTCCATACATTCTTTCTACTCTGTCCCTTTTTCTTACCCTATGTTTTACCAGAAAGCAACAACAGGGTGTTTTTAAGGAAGTTGAGGAATTGCCCCATCACTCTTTAAACGTACAGAGAGCCACCCTTGGCAGTTTAGGGTTTGATCCAAGTCGTGGGATTGGCTTTTGTGTCTCCATATTTGTACAATAAACGTATTGCTTTGGTTGGGGGCCTTTGCAGGCCATGAAAAAAGCTCATGACTGGGTGGGAGAAGATCAAACTGTGGTGCCAGTAGACATGGCCGAAGAGTCAGAGGACAAAACAGAGAAGGAAGAAAAGGAAGAGAAACCTGAAAACCCCGAAGAAGACAAGAAGGAAGAAAGGAAAACTAAGACAGTCGAGGTAAACGCATTACAGATCGTCCGCCTAAAGAGCAGTAATATTATGTTCATTTTATTAGCAGCCTAATTTTAAGTGAGGCGAAGCCATTTCATTTTTATTTATACCCTATTCCACGCTATAGAAATATGAGTATTAATGTAATAAACACTAAAATTTCTCTATACCAGGACATTTCGTGATTTAGCATAGATATTGTAGCTTTCCTCCATAGCGTTACAGTTATAATTTAAAGGAAAAAAGATATTTAAGAACATAGTTGATTTATCTTGAGGGTAAAATTCCATCATATCAAATTTGTAACCATAACATGTCCTTATGCCCCATAACTAATGAGGTAATTGGAGCTTTTTCCAAAAAAGAATTTCATTGCCACAGTTTCTATTCTGTAGTTTAATAAATTTATATGTGCATAATTTATAATCTGCCTAAGTTCACAAATGAGTTTGTAATAACTTCATTTTACGTTGAATTTTAATTTTAGAGAAAGAAAGTTTCAAATTAGATCACTCTAAAGAAAAATGTCCACTGAGGTCTGTTCAATTTAGCCACCCTTCCACACGCTTTCATGAGTACCTGTCTGTTGTGTGCCCAGCACTGCTCTGAGAACTGGGGACCCAGTGTGAAGAAGGCTTGTTATGTCCCTGGGACCTGGTGACACTTCTGTTTTATGGTAGCATTTCCACTTAGAAAAGTCTTAGGTACACCCATTAATCTTTGGGTAAATTTTTTCAGGTCATATTTGTTTTGGGGGATTTTTTTCCAGGAATTACGTAATTGTTTTAATGTCACAGGAGTTTTTTAGAAAGCATCTTCTCAATGAATAATTTTCTGACTTTTACTTTTTGCTTTCAGGAAGCATACATGCAGTCCATCGAAAGCCTGGCAGAAGTAACAGCTCGCTGTATTGAGCAGCTTCATAAAGTAGCAGAATTAATTCTTCATGGACAAGAAGAGGAAAAACCAGCTCACGACCAAGCAAAAGTTCTGATAAAGTAAATGTTACTTTTAATTCTTATTTTTCCAATTTTATGTATACGTGCCATTCAAATGCACACACGCACGCACACACACGCATACACCCTCAGCTACTCAAGATTCAGATTTCATGTCAACTAATTCCATTGTTCTGTGGTCATCTTAAGAAATAAGGACTCTCTTAAGAAATGAACCAAGTTAGCGAGAACAGTAATAATTAGCTAGACATTCCAGGAATTATTTATGAAGAGATTTAAGGGAAGACACCCTAAATCATTCAGAGCTAAGTGTTTGTTTTAATAGATCAGAATCTTGAAAGTACAGACCTTTGAATATAATTACATTTTCAACATGCCACACAGATAAAAGACACCTTAATGGACCTTCTCAACTAGTTTCACAGAAATATGCAAACACACCCCCACTGTTCCGAGGGACTCATACCAGCTCTGCATATTCTGAATTCTGGCAATGATGGTCGCTAACATAAGCCAGTTCACTGTGGATTGCTTTTGCGTGCATATTTGCTATCATATGTTTATTCTTCAGTAAGCTACTATTATTAGTTTAGTGAAATAAAAATGTGTGTATATATATATATATATATATATATATATATAATGTTATACACATGAAAATAGCTGGTATGGAGCGTTCATTAAAATAGTTGATTATGGAGCTGAAGAATAAGCCATTAACTTTTACACATATGACTGTAAGCTGTGGTATAGAAAATCAGCACAGGTCCAGATGCCCTCTCATTATTATATAGACACAGGAGCCCAAATAAGAGCCTCCTAAAAATATATGGGTACACACAGACACACACACACACACACACACACACACACACACACACACACAATCTCAACACATTCACTCACTTGCTAGCTAACTAGTCTTCACTTATTACTACATTTGGCATTGTAGGTTGGGGAGCAAATTTTTGGTGGAAGGACCTTCCAAAAAGTCATTATTAGTGTCTCTGATGGCATTTTTCCTCACTTGTACAGATTTGTGATCTAGTGTAGATTTTCATATCTGAACATGTGAAAATCGAAGATATTATAAGCACTGCACAATCCTGCCCTTAAAATGCCTACAAAGAATATGTACTTGTCTCGACATAAAGAAGGAAGAGGAAAGGGCAGAATAGGAAAAGTTTCAGGTATTGAGGAAAACATCTGAGTACTGTTTTCTATTTGCATGCTGATTTGAAAGAGGAGGGCTGAAGTCAGAAGTTTCTGAGTATGGAAAGCAGAACCTTACCCTCAGCTCCTGTCTGATTCTCAGCCCCTGATTGTCCCAACCTTACCAAGCTGCTCCAAGCAAAATGTAATAAGGCCTCATATATGTCTGTGCCATAAGTGCCTTTCCACCCACCTGCCCAAGAACATAGGCAGAACTGCTCTTTGCTATCTCTTGGCCTTACTCCTGACCCTTTCTGCAGATAAGTTTTGGATGGTTGGGTGGATGGATGAGTAGTTGGATGGATAGATTAGTGGAAGGAGGGATAGATGGATATACAACAAACCTGAATACATAGCTTAGACAGAACCCCTATTTATCAGAACGAAACTTGCCTCTACTGACATCACTAGATCTTTTAATATGTAAGATTCTTAACTTGGAGTTATTGTTTTGCTAATAGTATTTTAATCACTTCATAAAAGTCATACATACTTACTGTTAAAAAAAAATCAGGCAAAATGCACCATTGTTAGGTAGATTGTTTTCAGCTTTTGTCATCATCTATAATGTTATGACAAACATTGCTTTGTTAAATATTTGCATCTATCTTGCATTATTTTCTTGGGGTAAAGTCCTAGGCGTGATGGCTGGAATAAACATTGGGGTAAAGTTTTGATGTATTTGATGTAAGTCTTAAAAAACATATTCTACAGGATCTTTATTTTGAGGCATCTCATAAAAACATAATCAAGGGCTTCCCTGGTGGCGCAGTGGTTGAGAGTCCGCCTGCCGATGCAGGGGACACGGGTTCGTGCCCCGGTCCGGGAAGATCCCACATGCCGCGGAGCGGCTGGGCCCGTGAGCCATGGCCGCTGGGCCTGCGCGTCCGGAGCCTGTGCTCCGCAACGGGAGAGGCCACAACAGTGAGAGGCCCGCGTACCGCAAAAAAAAAAAAAAAAAAAAAAATTATCAAGATATGAAGAGACATCTGAGTTTGAATTTCTTCATCTATAAAATGGGAATAATAATGGACCCTAATAAGGTCATTATGCAGATTAAATGTGATTATGCATATAAAAGTATTTAACATAGTACCTCAGTGAATGTTCATTATTATTTTCAAATGAACAATGCTGGAGAAAAGTCCCTTGGCAAGAGTTTTATACCCCTTGTGGAGCTCAAACCTGGTATTTTCCTGCATATGCTTTTGCTTCGATAAAGAGGTAGGGTGAGAATTAGATTAAACTGTGATTGTGAATCATGGAAGAATACTGAGGAAAACATTTCTACAGAGCATCTTCAAACTTGAGTGCCCTTCTTTTAAAGGGAATACTGTATTAATATCAATAATTGTATTAACAATACAATTATTTTTCTTTATTAAAAATACCCAAATCTCTTTTTTTTCTTCTTTCAGATTAACTACTGCAATGTGCAAGGAAGTGGCCTCCTTATCGGAGAAGTTTACAAATTCTTTAACCACTGTTGGGGTAAGATTATGATACTGACTCTTTTTTCACCTTTTTGAGGGGAAGGCCTACAAGGGGCTGTGATATGAAGTGGAGGACATAGTACCTTCTTTGATAGCTCCACAAAGCAGAAGCTCTGCCGGGACATTTGCTAAAATGAGGCCTGAGCATCTTCTCTAGCTATAGGCAGCTTAAGGCTCTCATCTGACTGAGTTCTAGCCCTGATGAGACCATATCAGACATACAAGGTATTGGGTGGATTTTCAAACCTCTCTGGGCCTCATTTCCTTTATTTGTTCACTAAGGTTCCTTCTGTTATTTAACATCTGTGATATATAATTCCACAATCTCTAGTAAAATAATTCTGCTTTATTGTTACACTTCAACTTTGACCAAAAGAAAAAAATTTTACCAATCTGTAGAAGTGTTTCTATTCTCGAGGCAACAATTTTGAAAGGTTCGGCATTCATTTGGAGCTATGGCTTCTGGTTATTTTCTTTAGAAATCAGTCATGTTATGTAACTCAACCTAATGGGATTGGAGAAGACAGTGGCAATTATTCCTTTTCAACCTTTCTACTTTTCCTTTTAAGGCCCTGGATGCAAAGGCAGATGATTCTTTACAAGAGAAACAGCAAGTTTCACTTCCTGTTTTAGCTAGGGTGTTTGGGTTACAAATGTATTAGTTTCCTAGGGCTGCCTTGACAAGTACCACACACTGGGTGACTTCAACAACAGAAATGTATTGTCTCACCATTCTGGAGGCTAGAAGTCTGAAAGTAGGGTATTGGCAGAGCCATGCTTCTTCTGAAGCCTCCAGGGAAGGACCCTTCTCTGCCTCTTCCAGCTTCCCAGGCATTCTTTAGCTTGCAGCAGTGTAACCCCAATTTCTTTCTCTATCTTCACATCATCCTCCCTCTGTGTGTGTCTGTGCCCACATTTCCCTCTTCTTATAAGGACAGTGGTCATATTGGATTAAGGTATGACCAGTACAACCTCATCTTATCTAATTGAATCTGCAACACCCTATCTCCAAATAAGGTCACAGTCTGATACACTGGAGGTTAGGACTTCAGCATATCTCTTCCTAACACAAAGTAACAGAAACAAGCACTAAATAATTTAGACAGAAAGGGGAGCTTATTAAAGGTAGTGGAGATATATGAGCAGCCGTGGGGGACCCATCACCAGAGCTCATGTACCTTCTCTCTAAAGTGTTATTATTAATGTGACTCAACTACAGCAGTTCCTGGTTCTCTCCATTCAAATTCCAGGATCCTGGGTGAGAAGGTTTGAAAGGCTCAGATATGCATCTTGGTGTCTCCAGTAGTGAAGAGGACAGGGTCGTATCATGTAGACCTACTTTGCTGCTGGGGTACACCTCTTCCCACCCCCACCCCAGGCAAAGAGCAGTTCTCAAAAACAGCAGAAATGATTGTGGACTGGGCTGTCCAAGTTGTGTGCCTCTCAGACTTCTGTAAGTGGCTTAGTTGATAAAGGATGAGTTACATACCAACTATTCATTCTGCTGTCAAAGAATATGGTTTGCTTCTCCTATTTTGAAAAAGACCAGCTTTTATATTTGTCTAATTTCAGGCCTTCAGCAATAGAGCTTCACTGTAAACAGGCAGAGTGAAGGCGGAGGGTAGAAGCTCATTGATAGGATAGGCTTGATAAAATACATTTATGTGATTGGCATCATCTAAGTTAACTGATGCCCATGGACTTTGGTGTAACTGCTAGATTTACAGAGAGGTGTGAGCTCTTAATCAGGATAGAATGACCTTGGCGACTCAGCTTCCCAAGGCTCTACTGTACCCTCTTCTCACCCTTTCCAGTTTACTACCTGAGAAACTGTGTCTCAGAAGCGTGAACGATTCACCCAGTTGACTCAACTCCCAGTTGGCTGCCCATCAGACACAGCAGACAGATAGCTAACTGTTTGGTTCTCTACGGTTGCCTAGTGATGAGGATGTATATGTCTGTGTCTATGTGTGTTATATGTTTTATATGATCCATGTTAAATATTAATTAATTTATGTTAGTGGGTGATATTCATGGTATTGCTTTCCATTCCCTTTAACGTATTGTATTCCAGCACAGTGCTTCTCAAACCTTAATGTGCAAGCAAATAACCTAGAGAGCTTATTAAATGCAGATTTTGATTCAGTGGGTCTAGGGTGAGGACTGAGATTCTGCATTTCTAACAAACTCCCAAGTGGTAACAGTGCTCCTAATTCATATCCTACATTTTGAGTAGCAAAGCTCTAGCAGAATTCAAGTGTGTACTTGAATGAATACACACACATAAAATGCACACACACAGGGCTTTCCTGGTGGCACAGTGGTTGAGAGTCCGCCTGCCGATTCAGGGGACACAGGTTCGTGCCCCGGTCCGGGAAGATCCCACATGCCACGGAGCGGCTGGGCCTGTGAACCATGGCCGCTGAGACTGCGCGTCCAGAGCCTGTGCTCCGCAACGGGAGAAGCCACGACAGTGAGAGGCCAGCGTACCGCAAAAAAAAGAAAAAAGAAAAAAATACACACACACACACACACATTTGTGTCCAAATGTTTGTATGAACAAAATCAGGAACACACAGATTATCGTTTGGAGAAAGAAAAAGCCAAATCTAAATGGAGTTTACTGAAATACCGTCTCACAACAACAGTACCTCTCATCTTGTGCTGTGATGAATCATTCACATCGTCATTGTTTGTATTCTCTAAAAGAGCCATTATTCATAACTTGAAGTTAATGAGTGTATATTGCTCTCCAGACTCTATTTAAATTGCTTGCACATCTCATTGATTCTGAAAACCAATGCCATTTTATTGCCCTCATTTTGATTATATTTTAGAGGTTTATTGATAATCAAATAAACATGAAAGCAAACCATAATGGATTTTCTGGTTACTTACTAAAATGACTGGGTTTTTAAAGACTTTTTTCCCAAGACTCCATCCTGCTTTCCCCAGTAGGACATTACTTAGCCCTCGGTAGAGTAATGTCAGTGAAAGTGGGCTGCTCTGGGAAGAAATAGTTCATTTCTATACTTTTGTTTGCCATAAAGTCTTTCAAGTACAGTGAGGGGAAGCAGCCTATTAAGACTGCCCTCTTCTTTCTAGTCCCTGTAATTATTTATTGTCTAAGAGTGGATTGAACATTTTAGATAGAGAAGACTGGACATAATAACAACGGTGACATGAACACTAACTCCCACTTTTTGAACACCTACTTAACATCAGGTTCTATACTCTGCGCTTTCCATGTTTTGCAAACTGGGATATGCTGACCTGTTTGCAAGTTATATTTAAGAGTGTTTTAACTTTACTGCCAACCTTGAAGACACACCCTGTAACCAAGTACCCGTGTTTGCATTGAAAAGAAAAAAGACTGCAGACCAGGGCTGGAACTAGGGTAGGCAAGTAAAGGTACTTAACTTGTCTACCAAATTTAAGGGGACTCCCCCGCACAAAAAGAGACAAAGAAACAACCTCAGTCATCTAGATAAATATTTTAATGCAGTATTTTAAAAATCAAAATTAACACCAAAAATTCATGATGAACAAAATATCAAAATTTTAAATAAAGACTGAATCTGACACTGTACAACTCAGACTCACTCACCTCCCCCTAATCCCAGACCTGCTACGAGCTTTAAGTAGTTTAAAAGGTCTGAGTGTAAATTTCTAGCTACATGACCTTAAGCAAGTTACTCAACCTTCCTGATTCCTATTTTCTCATCTTTATTTTTTTTTAATTTTTTTATTAAGATTTTTTTTTTTTTGATGTGGACCATTTTTAAAGTCTTTATTGAATTTGTTACAATATTGCTTCTGTTTTATGTTTTGGTTCCTTGGCAGCAAGGCATGTGGGATCTTAGCTCCCCAACTCCCCAACCAGGGATTGAACACGCACCCCCTGCACTGGCAGGCGAAGTCTTAGCCACTGGACCGCCAGAGACGTCCCCTATTTTCTCATCTTTAAATCGAGGTTATCATGGTACCTACCTACCTCCTAAGATTTCTGTCGAAATTAAATGATGGTGTCGGGGAAGCACCAAATATGAAGCCTTGTCTGTAGTAAGCATTCCACTTCTCCCCTTCTTCTCTAAGAGATTCCTCAGCAAAGCCAGCATCTGCATTTTCTGGGACAAGCCTTGGAGTATGAGCACCTAATCTGTCAATTTCATCCTTTTGATTCCACAGAGCAACAAGAAGGCTGAGGTCCTTAACCCCATGATCAATAGTGTATTGTTAGAGGTAAGTGGCCTCCTGGAGAGAAAGTGCTTCTGAATCAAAGCAAATGTTAGAGCTACATTTTTTGTGTGTGTGTATTTCTCCCAGGCAGCAAGTGTTATTGCAATTCTAAATTTTATCGTCTACAGTCTTTTTTGAGTACATTTGTGTAGTTAAACCAGCTGTAAACCCTCGGGTGAAGCAGCAATACCTCATTTTCAAGAATTCTGATTATAAAGAGAAACGCTAAGCTCGCATGTTATTTCTGTTGCTGTTTCCCCCGACAGAAACATTTCTGCTGCCAAGTTTGACACCAGATTTAACACTGTGATAATTGGCTGCAATGAGGGATTCTTGCTCAGTGGTGATTTTCATAAAAATGGGCACTTCCCTCCATTTACATAACCTTGAGTTTAGCTAGGTCTAAGCTCCAGACTGGCAAAAATGACAAGTAGAATGTTTAGCATCTGTCCGTTCAGTGACCAGAGGCAAGATCCTCTGTGACCACTCACTCCGTGGCCTGCCCACCCACCAGGACATTGTAACATGGACATGCAGCTGCCCCGTACAGCTGTGGCTTTGCCAGAAGTAACGATGTAAGATCGAAGAAAAGAAGCCCAGGAGGCCTCATTCTTGACTTAGAGGCACTGTGTTCCACCTGTGATTAGTGGGGGAAACCTTCTATTAGGGACCAGCTCTAAGGAACTGGCACATCTGTAGCCCCAGGGAACCCCACTGAAGCCACAAGGTGTTGACAAGTTGAGTTTGAACATGGGCAAAAATGCATATACAGTAGTTTCTTGCTGTCTGAAGTGCCTGTCAAATGCAAAATTTGGAAATTACAAAAGTCAGGGAGGGCTACCTATGTATTTATAGCAATGCGTTTAGGAATTGGGTCTTATCGTTAAGGGAAACTATCAAGGTACAAGAATAACAATGTGGTGACAACAAATGTTATTGTTTAAGACACAGCCACAGAGGGGGATGGAGTTGACAAGAAGAGACAAGGAACCATAGAGGCAGGTTCTGGAGGACACAGCTAAGAGGAAACCCAGGCAGACAGAGGCAGAATAGAAACATCCAAAGAAATGTGTTTACATCTTTTTTAAGCACCAACATTAAAAGAAAAATATTCTAAAGTAGTGTGGGGTATGAGAAAAAGGAACATTATCAAATGGGAGGAATTGTCAAGCTGGAACTCTGACAATAACCCTCCAACCACAATTTTCTCCCTTCATAGGGCTCCAATAGCACCACATACATACAGGACGCCTTCCAGCTGCTGCTGCCTGTCCTGCAGGTTTCACACATCCAGACCAGTCGTTCCAAAGCACAGCCATGACCTGGCCAGACTCCATCTAGTTAAAGGAAACAGCAGGCCCTGTTGCTCTGATATATACCATTTCATGGAATGGTTTCGACGCATCTGACCACAGATGCCTGTTTGGAGACACTACAAGCAATTTTGCACAGACAGATTGAGAGTGCAAGTTCAAAGACAGTATCATTTCTCTTAATGTATACGGTTGTTTTTACAAGTAATTATGTTTCCTTTATGTTAATTTAAATTTACATGGCTTTGTATTGATAATTTCCTTTATCTGGAGTTCACTCAAAATATTCATTTCTCTTTTCCTGGTCAAGCATGTTATATTTGGAAATTCATGGGCAGACCCTAGACTATAAATTTCCACTTTTAAATTTCCCACTCTTATAGTATGACTTAAAATCAGTTCTTATCCTTAACTTAGTTTTGTTATATTAATGCCACTGCCAGAGATAACACTACTCATAGATATTACTTATTATGGTGAAAGAGGAATGTAAGTATCTGTTTATAGTCATGTACTCTCAGAACAAGCATTTATTGAGCTCCTACTGTGTGCTCACAATAGAGGAATATGATCTCACCCCAGTAGAGACAGATATTCTGATAATAATTCTTAAAATGCTTTAAAATACTAATAAATTTTCTAAACCTTAAAAAAATTTGAAGAACAAGGTAAATTAATATTTTTTTAAATGTTCTACCCTTCAACTGATTGTACTTTTTTATCCCAAACTTTACATATGGGATGAAAATACATATGAAAAGGGATACTAAAGAATATTTTGTTTAAAATTGAATTCTTATGACCATAAGTATATAATAGCACAATCATAAAGCTTGTAAGTATTCAGATAGAAAATTAAGGGAATTACAACAGAGTAGACCGCCAGGACTGCATTTTTAAATCTACTACAGCTGAGTCAAGCTGTTCCATGAATACACAGATCACACTCGCCAATGGCAAATGTAATGATTGCTTCTAAAGACAGAAAATGCTGATGTGTGGATGACTAAATGGTCACAATCCAGGAGGCTGTACAGAAGACCCTGCGGCCAGGAGAGGCCTTGTCAATGGACATTTCTCCCCCCTGAGCCCCAGATGGTCACTCTGGGTAGGGGTCTGTACAATGTTCCTATCTGGGAGCCCCACTGACATCCCTCCAGGTACTGTCACAAGGTGTCTTGCACAGTAGCTCTCTCCAGGCCAAATGAAGCCTATACTTTTGCCAGGGTGAAAAAATCCCTCATTCACTTTTGGTTTTATTCCCCTGATATAGTTCCATACAGGCAAAGTAGGGATATTTTCATATCATCCTACTTCTCAGCATTTTATTTTCTAGTATCCTGCATTTCATTTGTGTATCTCCTGAAACAATGAAATGGAAAATATAAGAATTTATAATCTGGAAAAAAAATTCTCTGAGGAATCAATTAAAGCTGGGTTTTCCTACTTGCGCTTTTTTTTTTTTTTTTTTTTTGGGATGCTTTGGGTCTTTGTTGCTGTGCGTGGGCTTTCTCTAGTTGTGGCGAGCGGGCGCTACTCTTCATTGTGGTTCACGGGCTTCTCATTGTGGTGGCTTCTCTTGTTGCGGAGCATGGGCTCTAGGCACGCAGGCTTCAGTAGTTGTGGCACGTGGGCTTGGTAGTTGTGGCTCGCGGGCCCTAGAGTATGCGGGCTTTGGTAGTTGTGGCACACAGGCTTAGTTGCTCTGCGGCATGTGGGATCTTCCCAGACCAGGGATCGAATCCGTGTCCCCTGCATTGGCAGGCGGATTCTTAACCACTGAGCCACTAGGGAAGTCCCCCTACTTACTTTTTGATTGCCTGAAATGTTTCTGCTATTCAGTCTAGAGAACAATTAACTCATGAAAGTGTTCCATTTGCCTCATCATAAACTTTAGACTTTTTGTGTATAGAGCAGAAGAAAGGGTTTAGATTTACAATTTCTTCACATCAGATGTTTTAGCATCAGACGGATTTATAGACGTTAACTGGAAATGTAAAAGAAACCAATAGTTTCAAAGGGGCTAGATTCCCAAAATTAGACTTTAAGCCTAACTGCACCCATTTAGTGCATAGCAAAATTTTTAATCATAAAATGAAACAGAAATCTGCGAAAGAACAAGAGAGAGAGTTATTCGTTTAAAAGTGGTTGACATTATTTACATTGCATTTATATATCTTTTAATGATAGAATGTCGAGGGTTGCCAAATGGAAACGTAGGCCGAGAGATGATTCCTGGGACCTAGCTCCATGGTCTGTGAATAACATTATTTAAGAGAGAATCATCACTTAAAATATATCCACTCTCCAGGATTGCTCTCTTTCAGTACTGTTTTTCACCATCACTTTTATTTTTTTTTATTTTTATGTTTTTTAATTTTTGGCTGCATTGGGTCTTCGTTTCTGTGCGCAGGCTTTCTCTGGTTGCGGTGAGCAGGGGCCACTCTTTGTTGCGGTGCGTGGGCTTCTCATGGCAATGGCCTCTTTTGCTGTGGAGCATGGGCTCCAGGCACGTGGGCTTCAGTAGTTGTGGCACATGGGCTCAGCAGCTGTGGCCCATGAGCTCTAGAGCACAGGCTCAGTAGTTGTGGTGCACGGGCCTAGCTTCTCCGTGGCATGTGGGATCCTCCTGGGCCAGGGCTCGAACCCGTGTCCCCTGCATTGGCAGGCGGAGTCTTAACCACTGTGCCACCAGGGAAGCCCCCACCATCACTTTTAAATAACTGCTTCTTTGCTTTGCTTTAAAAGCTAGCAAAGCACAGAATCCAGATCTGGGCACATGTCAATCCGTTACTGAATGAATGATTTAGCAGGCTTACTCTGGAAGTTTTGTATTCCTTCAATAATCCTTTACATAAATTGGGTTCATTTTACTCTCTGCAATTACCCTGAACATGCATGCCAGTTTTTTATTTTTTCCTTACATCAGGTGCAAAAGATGTTCTAGTCTAAATAATGAATGCAGTCCTGTGCCTGTGCCTTATTAAGTTAAAAGCATCAAAAGCATATTTCAAATTCAAAGCAAAATGCATCCAAGAAAAATTGCTTTGGGGTATTGATACATACAGCTCTGAAGGGCAAAATCCCAAATCTTAAAGCAAAGGCCTAAGCTTAAATATTCTATCCCACCGAGGACAGAAGCCTGTCTTTCCTCTGGGTCTCACACTGGGCTGTACATCAAGCCCATGGTTAAATGAACAGTGTGGCTCACTGGGGCAGTGCCAGGAATGAGCTGCTTCAGCTGCACCCACAAAGGAACCAGGGACCTCAGCTGCAGAACTCAAAGGCAAAGAAGCACCAGCCTTGGGAAGGCAAAGGAAAGTGCGAATTACATGGTAGAAGTCCCAACCGAGAGATGAGAGTGTCCCCAGTGCTTTGTAGAAGTCAGCTGCCCCGAGGTGCTTGCATGTCTGGGAAATTACCTTCTGCACAGGCCAGCCAGGCTGCACTTAAGCTAGAAACAAAAGCAGGCAGATTCCAGTCACAGCCATCTCAGAGGTCCAGGATATAACAGCTTATGAAGTAATTCAGCA
This sequence comes from Lipotes vexillifer, assembly GCF_000442215.2. Taxonomy (NCBI): domain Eukaryota; kingdom Metazoa; phylum Chordata; class Mammalia; order Artiodactyla; family Lipotidae; genus Lipotes; species Lipotes vexillifer. Next base: position 4,605,404 of record NW_006774670.1, read on the forward strand.
AAAATGTGAAATAAGCATATTTCTCTTTTTTCCTAAAGAAAAAAAAATGTATGTATGTATGTATGCTGAACAGATGGGGTGGATCATAACACATGACTTCAATCCATATTTAATTTTATAAAAGCAGTTATTCTTCAAGGTCAAGGTAAATTTTGTAATGTAAAAATTACCCTTTGGTCTTCCTCTTAAGCGTGCCCTACATTCTGATATTCAGATCCAGGCTTCAACTTGGTTTCTTAAATTATTGTGTTTGTAAAGGCACATCCGAAGAGATCATAATGAAAATTCAGTTCAGAACTGCAATTCTGCCTTGATTTTGTAGTTGATTAGAATTCAAAAATCTAATCTAGGAGTGGATTCAGACCAGCCATTCTTCACATTAAAGAAAAAAATCATGGGTTATAACCATTTGGTGTATTTTTCTAGGTAGCTCATAACTTATTCAGGTTTGTGTTCATTTTCTGTATATTTACCTATAAATAGATGCTCCACTACAATATCTGCTATTAAACAAATCTAAATTCTTTGTGTGTGTGTGCACGCTTAGATCCTGAAAATAATCTGAGTTATTCTATCGTTTGGGCATTTTACCTTTAGCAATGATTAACTTATTACAACCCAACAGTAAGAAATCAATGGTGTTTCTGATATTTCTAGTGTCTCCTGTCATCATAGACTGGGAATAGAAGCTGATTATGGAGGGTAAGAATTCTGTGTCGGGGGCTTCCCTGGTGGCGCAGTGGTTGAGAGTCCGCCTGCTGATGCAGGGGACACGGGTTCGTGCCCCGGTCCGGGAAGATCCCACACGCCGCGGAGCGGCTGAGCCCGTGAGCCATGGCCGCTGAGCCTGCGCGTCCGGAGCCTGTGCTCTGCAACAGGAGAGACCACGGCAGTGAGAGGCCCGCGTACAGCGAAAAAAAAAAAAAAAAAAAAATTTTGTGTTGGAATTGAAGCTACATTTACCTTTGTCTGAACCAGAGAATATTTTTCTCTGCATGAGCTGTCAGCCAAAAAGCAAAAGGATTATGTCTGCCTTTGGTCACTGCTGACTCACTTGACAGGCCTGTCTCTTCTATTAGTCTCAAAGAAATTACGTACTGCAAAAGACTAATATGTACATTTCATATATGCCTTCCCTGAGAACAGAAGTTTAGGGTAATTCAGAAATGGCCTGTCTCCTTGCCCTGGGTTTCACCACTAGGTTTCTAGAGCTGCATTTGGAGGAAAAAGCAAGCATAGAAGCCAAGATCAGATGGATGAAACCTTGGCAAAAAAAGCAAAGCTAATTCTCTGCCTCGAGTCCCTGCCATCTTTATCCTTTTTCTCTCTCAGGACTTTTTTGACAGTCATTAAGTGCCTCTCTTCCAGGATCAGCTTTTCACATCCTGCCTCTCTTTTTCATGTCTCCTCTTCTGTCCTTTCTCTTTCTCTACATTTATACTCTCCTTTCCCCATTTACCTCACCAGAAAACAATCCAGCCAAAAGATTTCTATAATCATCATATGTATTTACTGTTTGCTGGGCACTGTGCTGAGTGTTTTATATGCATTATCCAATTTAATCTCCATAAGTACCCTATTGGGTAGATATTATTACAATTTCCACTGTCTAAATGAGAACATTCAGACACAAGGAATTATGTAACTCATCCAATCTTACACAACTAGTAAAACAGAGCCAGGATTCAAATCCATGTCAGTTCGTCCTGACCAGCTAGCATTGTAAACTATTATGTAGAACTTCCCAACAAAAGAGAAAAGTAACATGTTATTTTAGAGACATCTGAACACTTATGTGTTTAGTTTTCTTTACGCCGTGAGGTGGATTTGTAGCTGAAAGATTTGGTCGTCAGCTTTGGTTGTTTCCACACAATTGAGGACACACTGGGGCCAAAGAGACACAGAATGAAGCCACGCGAGGTTATGGAGCCCCTGGATGGTTCTCACCGCAGGCCTCTTCACCGCTTCACAGACATTTACATCAAGCAGCTCCCTGGTCAACTTCAGCACAGCAGCCTGTCTCACAGGTGCCTTTGTCCTAAAATGGCTCCATTTCCCCCTCCCCTTCTCCCTTCACTGGTGCCAAGGAAGCCCATTTTCATATCACCACCCTTCCTGAAAATCCTTAACCCTCTACTATTTGCCTGAAGCTTGGGGTTGTTTTATGCTTCCCTTGCCTAGAAGATTACTGACTTTAGGCAGCCTCTCTGCTGAATCTTCAGTACCAGGTGCTGTGAGATACAGATAAGTGTTTAAAGGAGGTACTCAGAAATGCCTGCTTGCCCCTGAACTTGGTGCTGTTCCCTGTTAAGCCTAAGAAATTATGGTGGTGGTGGTGATAGAGATGATGGTGATGGTGATGGTGATGGTGATCTTATTCACTAAGTATTTACTATGTCCCAGACACTATCTCCATGATCTCAGTTTAATTCCCAATGTCAACCTTATGAGATAGCGACTATTATCATACTCATTTTACAGATGAAAATCGAAACACAGAGAGATTAAATAATCTGCCTGAGGTTATCCAACTGATACTCGGAAGAGATAGGATTTATATCCAGGCAGTGTATAAAATGCTAGTCAGAGCCCACAGACAAGCAGGTGCCTGGTCATAAAAAGGAAAAGTTGCTCATTTTCCCTTAGGTTGAGTTCTTTTCTTCCAGCTAATACCTGGGCTCTCCTCTCTCTACCCTGTGGCCTCGGGCAGAGACAAATTGCTCCACAAATCTCCCTGTCAGAAGGCTAACCACATTTTTCCTGCTCATGCTTCTGATCCCAAGAGAAAGTGGGTAGCCTGTGTGTCCCATTCTCCCTCATGTTATAAATCTCATGCTGAGTGGTCCATTTCTCACTGAAAACTGTGATTGCCTCTTAATGCTTCTGCAAGAAAGCTCTAGTCTACTATCTTTGGGAAAAAATCCACTGCTAGGAAATGTGATAAAGGACGAGAAACCAATGATGCACTGCAGGGCAAAAAGACTGGTCATTTCTGTCAGAAAGAATTATTTGGTCCTAGAGGGCATCTTAGTCAGGGATACATAGGATAATTTTCTTCCAGACAGCTTCACACATCCCTCCCTCACTTCATTCAGGTCTTTATTCAAAAGCACACCTTCTTAGTGAGGTACCTCCAGGTCAAATTGCAACCCTCCCAATATTCCCTTTCCCTGCTTTTTTTTTTTCTCCTTAGGATATATCACTATCTACCATCCTTTACATCTTCCTTGTCTATTATATATCTCTTGCATTGGGATGTAATTTCCATAAGACAGGGATTTTTTTGTCTGTTAACATATTCCCTGCATGCACACCAGTGTTTGGCTTATAGTAGGGGCTCAGTAATGATTTGTTGAATGAACAAATACATCAGAGTCTTAAGGGTGCAATCTGTAAACACTGAATAAGAGAATGGAAACAGCCATATTATGGAGTAATTAATGATGGAGAATATCTGATCGAGTTAATGTTAACTATAGAAGTCCTTGTGTCCATTTTAATGGTATTGTAAATGGGCATGATTTGGGGGCTTAGAAGTACATAAACGGGCTTCCCTGGTGGCGCAGTGGTTGGGGGTCCGCCTGCGGATGTGGGGGGCGCGAGTTCGTGCCCCGGTCCGGGAGCATCCTGCGTGCCGCCGAGGGGCTGGGCCGCTGGGCCGTGGCCGCTGGGCCGTGGCCACTGGGCCTGCGCGTCCGGAGCCTGTGCTCTGCAGCGGGAGAGGCCGCGGCAGTGAGAGGCCCGTGTAGCGCAAAAAAGAAAAAAAAAAAGAAGTACATAAACATTTTTTCCATTAAAGTGAATGGAATTTACACTTTTTACTTAGAAGAATTCACTCTGTAAGGGATTTTTCAAGACTCTTCATCAGGCCAGGGTAGACTATAGTGAGAAATTAGAACCACCTTAATAAGTAACTATGGTATACCAATACTGTGAAATATATACAACAGTTAAAAAGAATAGAAAGAACGTGTCCTGATCTGTCTGAGCTGCTGTAATAAATATACCATAGACTAGGTGGCTTAAACAATAAACATTTATTTCTCCAGTTCTGGAGGCTGGGAAGTCTAAGATCTAGGTGCTGGCAGATCCAGTGTCTGGTGAGAGCCCACTTCTTGGTTTGCAGATGGCTGTCTTCTCATTGCATTCTTACACAGCAGAGAGCGAAGAGAGAGAGGAAGCAAGCTCTTTTATATCTCTTCTTATAAGCGCACTAATCTCATTCATGAGGGCTCCACACTTATGACCTAATTACTTCCTCAAAGCCCTGCCTCCAAATACCATCACATTGGGGATTAGGCTTCAACACATGAATTTGGGGAGGATACAGACATTCAGTCCATAGCAAGGTGGAAGAGATCTCTGTACTAATGGAGCTCCAAAATGTATCACTGAGTGAAAAAAGAAAGCTGCAGTATGGTACTTCTAGTATATTTTATCTCAACATGTGCACACACAAAAATATACTACACACACACACACACACACACATTCATAGAAGAAGATCTGGAAAGATACACATAAAACTATTAACAATGCTTGTGATCAGGGGTGGAAACGGTTGCAGTAGGGTGGGAAGAACATCAGAATTTGACATAGTAATCAAAGGAAACTCCAGTGTTGTTCATAATATTTAAATATTTTTATAATGAAAATATATTAATGGATGACTTATATAATGAAAATTTTAAAATCAAAACAAGAAGCAAAAGAACATAGCTTCTGATGAGGGAGACGAGAGGATAGGGCCCTGCCAGAGACTTAAAGTGTAAAATACACAGGTTATTTTTCAACAGAAGGGTCAGAAGTGTGAGTGAGAGCATCTAAATGATTTGGATTTCTTTGTCATCAATGTTCCTATAAAGTTCTAAGACAATTTTGAGGACTATACAAATCTCTCCTTCCTTTCCTCAAAAAAGCCCAAAACCAAGTATTCCAAATGCATAGTTTGTAAAGACTGTGATGATGTAAACAGAAAAATTTGTCATTTCTATCTCATTGGAAAAGGCCAACTTCTTTAGCTGGATAGTCTCTCTAATCTTCCTACTAAACCTGAACAATTCTACGTCTATGTAATGACTACAGAAGCAATTTCAGAAACTTCTGGAGGGAAACACCACACAAATGAATGAGTCTGTGGTTCGTAATTATTAGTTTGATGCCCAAATGCATATCATATTTGCAAGAGGCAGTTTACAATCTGTTCATCTTGACAAATGTAGCACAAGGGTATTTAAATCCCTGCATTTGCAATTTCTGTCTCTCCCTCTCCAAATTTATGGCAAAACTGTAGACATGAATAATGTGTCAGGGATGAGTGAACTGAGGTCTGTGCTCTGTTCCTATAGCTCCATTTCACTCAAAGGAGAGTAATGAATGGAAAATAAAGAAAAGTCTCAGCAGATAATGAATTTGAGTCCTAATGACCTTCCTGAACTATAAAATGGATTTTCTTGGCATTGCCCAAACCATTTGGTGCCTGTAGTGAGGTGTGAAAACATTTTGACCACTTGGGGCCAGGACCATGCATTTTAAGTATTTCCTTGATGATTCATGAAGAGTCAGAACTACCTTTCCATGGAAAGGTAAAAGTCATCCATCAGTGGTAATGGAAGACTTGTTTCCAACCTGCCCTGTCTATTGCCTTGATGGCAGTGTGACTGATTATTAAGGAGTCTTCGACTATTCTGCAGCCCCCTGGGACCATAGTATGGCCATTTATATACGATATGGGTATCACAATCCAATGCCTGGTATCCCACATCTCTTTCTTTTAAAACCAGTTGATCTCTGGCAAGGAATATAGAGTGAAGACTCACGTTTACTCAAAGAAAGTCATGTGCAAAATAACATGTTTGCTTACTGAACAGTAACAAGTTTGTCACTTGACTGGTCATCTCCATCTGGATTTGCTGCAAAGGCAGCAGTCGATCAGTCACTGTTAGGGCATCAATACCTAATGGGAATAATATACATCAATGGTCTGAAATTAGTTGGCATAAAAATGAAAGGCTCATTGGCTTTTAAGAGCAGGAATCCAGTCTTCCATGTATTGCATCCAAACAACCCATCCATTGTGGCCTTCTTGCTTCTTTGAGATAGTCATATTTTTCTTCTTTCCAGAGCTAAAACTGAAACAAATCATGAGATAAAGTAAAAGAGGAAAATATCTATTGATTTTCATGAAGCTCTACCCTTCATTCATTCAATTATCCATTCATCCATATATTCATCCAGTCAGTACATAACATTTATTGCAACTGTTGTACCCTCTAGTAATTAAAATAGGGTTCAATTTGAAATTCAAACTGAAACTGACTTTGCAGTTCTTTTATCCAAAATTATATAAATCTGTTTGGGCAAAAAAATCCACTAGGTATATCCATGGTTTCTACAACCACCCACCAATATGTTAATGACACCCAAATTTCTACCTGGAGCCCTGATATCACTCCTGGATTCTAGCCATAGAGTCAGCTTCCTACCACACACCTGTACATCAATATTTGGGTGTCCTAGTAAATTTAATCTGAACATGTCTGAATTGAATTCATCACCTTTCCCCCTCCTCCTATACATTCTCTGTCTTAGTTGGATGCACAGTGTTACTTCTACCAGAAACCTAGCTATGACCCTAGGTTCTTGCTTTTCTACACCCTCAACACCCAATCAGTTTCCAAATGCTATCAGTTACTTTGTATATCTTCCTCAATCCCATTGCCTCAGTCTTGTTTCCATTTCTTCTCATCATTCCTGTGAACTGGTGTAATAGATACTGAAGGGTTGCAGCATATGCCACTGCAGTATATAACTGTAGGAGTTCAGGACATGCCATCCCCAAATATGCTGCTTTGGTATGTTGATTACTTTGAGTTGTAGGCACTTGAAAAACAGCAAATAGGCATTCCTAACATCAGCATAGCATCATTAGCACAAATTGTGCTTTAATGGAATTTATCTTAGACTGGATTTTTAAAAATCTGGCTATAATATAACCCCAAAAGAGGGATGAAATTTCTTCCAGTGTCTCAATCTTCTCTCACTGCAATGATTCAAAAACTGGTACTCAGGGATAATTGGGAAGGAAAAAAAAAAGAATTTTCCTGAGAAGAGTGTTAACCATTAATAAATCTTTTTTTTTTTTAACTATAGTGAATTCCCAAACCTTTCAGTTTATTATTGTGTATTGAAACTCTCCAGGGCTTCCCTGGTGGTGCAGTGGTTGAGGGTCCACCTGCCGATGCAGGGGACACTGGTTCGTGCCCTGGTCTGGGAGGATCCCACATGCCACGGAGCGGCTGCGCCCGTGAGCCATGGCCGCTGAGCCTGTGCGTCCGGAGCCTGTGCTCCTCAACGGGAGAGGCCACAGCAGTGAGAGGTCCGCGTACCGCAAAAAAAAAAAAAAAAAAAAGAAACCCTCCAAAAGGCGGACTGAAGGTGCAGCTTCTCTCCAGGTTGAACAGGGAAGCCTAGATCTGGAGCCCCAATTAACAGCCACCTCCAGTGGTGTTCCTCTGAATGCAATCTGGCTTCCCTCTCTTCCAATAACCTTGTGAATAATAAATCATTCTTTCAGTTGTGCAGTAGCATTTAAGGCCGGCCTGCTTAATCTTTAATTGGTTAAGCAGTTAAAAGCTCAAATTATAGAGTGTAAAGAATATCACAATAGATCACAGTATTGTCAGTTTTCCCCTGCAGAACCCTGACATTATCAAGTTTAACAAAGCCCATCCCTCTCCCACATTAATTACTGCAATGTCCTTGAAAGAGAATAGCATGGTTATTACTATTTCAAAGAGAGCATGCTTCTGTCTCCTGCATGACAGGAGCTCACGTGTGTGTGTGTGTGTGTGTGTGTGTGTTAGACACATAGATCTTAATTTAGGCCCCCCCTTTTCTGTACACAACTACCCAAGTGCCTTCGTATGTGTTCTTTAAACCCTGGCCAACTTCTCCTTTCAATCTCAGATTGTGTCCCCTCCTCCAGGAAGTTTTCCTTCACTTCCTCCTCTTTGATTTAGGTTCCCCTTGTCTGGGCTCCCATAGCACTCCATTCATTAAGGCCACAAACACTTATTGGGTAATTTCTATATCAGATACCAGTATTCGTTACTGGTGCTCAGACACTAGCTTGTTGGGGGCACAGGTAGGCCAACCTGGGTCCCCAGGGAGGGGAGGCCTAAATGCCCAGGGCTCATACAACCAGTTCCCAAGGGAGGCATGAAGCCTCTTACCTCCTTTTCCTCTCTCCTCCCTACTGCTCCTCCACCCCTACCCATCCCATGCAAACCAGCAGTTTCTCAGGAATACAGCCTGTGTGAATTCTGTCTCTGATGACATTTCTGTCAGTAAAACATGCCATTGAAAGAGATCCTTTTTGCTCACATTGATCTAATTATTCTGATAAAAAAGCAACAACTACTACTGAATAATAAACATTTCGTCTAGTATTAGTCTGTTATTTAGATAGCTGGAATAAAATAGACAATTTTTAAAGTACCTTTTTTTCTATTGAATTTTTCACTCTGAATAAAGAATAATGTAAGAAAAAGAAATCTCACTATGATGTAATCATTAAGCACTCTTTATTTTTTTAACATCTTTATTGGAGTATAATTGCCTTACAATGTTTTGTTAGTTTCCGCTTTATAACAAAGTGAATCAGCTATACATATACACATATCTCCTCCCTCTTACGTCTCCCTCCCACCCTCCCTATCCCACCCCTCTAGGTGGTCACAAAGCACCGAGCTGATCTCCCTGTACTATGTGGGTGCTTCCCAGTAGCTATCTATTTTACATTTCGTAATAGATATAAGTCCATGCCACTCTCACTTCATCCCAGCTTACCCTTCCCCCTCCCCGTGTCCTAAAGTCCATTCTCTACATCTGCATCTTTATTTCTGTCCTGCCCCTAGGTCCTTCATAAGCTTTTTTTTTTTTTTTTTTTAGATTCCATATATATGTATTGGCATACGTATTTGTTTTTCTCTCTCTGACTTACTTCACTCTGTAGGACAGACTCTAGGTCCATCCACCTCACTACAAATAACTCAATTTCATTTCTTTTTATGGCTGAGTAATATTCCATTGTATCTATGTGCCACATCTTCATCCACTCATCTGTCGATGGACACTTAGGTTGCTTCCATGTCCTGGCTATTGTAAATAGAGCTACAATGAGCATTGTGGAACATGACTCTTTTTGAATTATGGTTTTCTCTGGATATGTGCCCAGTAGTGGGATTGCTGGGTCTATGGTAGTTCTACTTTTAGTTTTGTAAGGAACCTTCATACCATTGTCCATAGTGGCTGTATCAACTTACATTCCCACCAAGAGTGCAAGAGGGTTCCCTTTTCTCCACACCCTCTCCAGCATTTATTGTTTGTAGATTTTTTGATGATGTCCATTCTGACTGGTGTGAGGTGATACCTCATTGTAGTTTTGATTTTCATTTCTGTAATGATTAGTGATGTCGAGCATTCTTGCATGTGTTTGTTGGCAATCTGTATATCTTGTTTGGGGAAATGTCTATTTAGGTCTTCTGCCCATTTTTGGATTGGGTTGTTTGTTTTTTTGATATTGAGCTGCATGAGCTGCTTGTATATTGTGGAGATTAATCCTTTGTCGGTTGCTTCATTTGCAAATATTTTCTCCCATTCTGAGGGTTGTCTTTTCGTCTTGTTTATGGTTTCCTTTGCTGTGCAAAAGCCTTTAAATTTCATAAGGTCCCATTTGTTTATTTTTGTTTTTATTTCCATTTCTCTAGGAGGTGGGTCAAAAAGGATCTTGCTGTGATTTATATCATAGAGTGTTCTGCCTACGTTTTCCTCTGAGAGTTTTATACTGTCTGGCCTTATATTTAGGTCTCAAATCCATTTTGAGTTTATTTTTGTGTATGGTGTTAGGGAATGTTCTAATTTCATTCTTTTACATGTAGCTGTCCAGTTTTCCCAGCACCACTTACTGAAGAGGCTATGTTTTCTCCATTTTATATTCTGGCTTCCTTTATCAAAAATAAGGTGACCATATGTGCGTGGGTTTATCTCTGGGCTTTCTATCCTGTTCCACTGATCTATATTTCTGTTTTCGTGCCAGTACCATAATGTCTTGATTACTGTAGCTTTGTAGTATTGTCTGAAGTCCAGGAGCCTGATTCCTCCAGCTCCATTTTTCTTTCTCAAGATTGCTTTGGCTATTCAGGGTCTTTTGTGTTTCCATACAAATTGTGAAATTTTTTGTTCTAGTTCTGTGAAAAATGCCATTGGTAGTTTGATAGGGATTGCACTGAACCTGTAGATTGCTTTGGATAGTAGAGTCATTTTCACAATGTTGATTCTTTCACTCCAAGAACATGGTATATCTCTCCATCTGTTTGTATCATTTTAAATTTCTTTCATCAGTGTCTTATAGTTTTCTGAATACAGGTCTTTTATCTCCTTAGGTAGGTTTATTCCTAGGTATTTTAATCTTTTCGTTGCAATGGTAAATGGGAGTGTTTCCTTAATTTCTCTTTCATATTTTTCATCATTAGTACATAGGAATGCAAGAGATTTCTGTGCATTAATTTTGTATCCTGCTACTTTACCAAACTCATTGATTAGCTCTAGTAGTTTTCTGAGAGCATCTTTAGGATTCTCTATGTATAGTATCATGTCATCTGCAAACAGTGACACCTTTACTTCTTCTTTTCCGATTTGGATTCCTTTTATTTTTGTTTTCTGATTGCTGTGGCTAAAACTTCCAGAACTATTTGAATAATAGCAGTGAGAGTGGGCAACCTTGTCTTCTTCCTGATCTTCGTGGAAATGGTTTCAGTTTTTCACCATTGAGAATGATGTTGGTTGTGGATTTGTCATATATGGCATTTATTATGTTGAGGTAAGTTCCCTCTATACCTACTTTCTGGAGGGTTGTTATCATATGGGTGTTGAATATTGTCAAAAGCTTTTTCTGCATCTATTGAGAGGATCATATGGTTTTTCTCCTTCAATTTGTTAATATGGTGTATCACATTGATTTGCATATATTGAAGAATCCTTGCATTCCTGGGATAAACCCCACTTGATCATGGTGTATGATCCTTTTAATGTGCTGTTGGATTCTGTTTGCTAGTATTTTGTTGAGGATTTTTGCATTTATGTTCATCAGTGATATTGGCCTGTAGTTTTCTTTCTTTGTGACGTCTTTATCTGGTTTTGGTATCAGGGTGATGGTGGCCTCGTAGAATGAGTTTCAGAGTATTCCCCCCTCTGCTATGTTTTGGAAGGTTTGAGAAGGATAGGTGTTAGCTCTTCTCTAAATGTTCGATAGAATTCGCCTGTGAAGCCATCTGGTCCTGGGCTTTTGTTTGTTGGAAGATTTTTAATCACAGTCTCAATTTCAGTGCTTGTGATAGGTCTGTTTATATTTTCTATTTCTTCCTGGTTCAGTCTCAAAAGGTTGTGCTTTTCTAAGAATTTGTCCATTTCTTCCAGGTTGTCCATTTTATTGGCATAGAGTTGCTTGTAGTAATCCCTCATGATCCTTTGTATTTCTGCAGTGTCAGTTGTTACTTCTCCTTTTTCATTTCTAATTCTATTGATTTGAGTCTTCTCCCTTTTTTCTTGATGAGGCTGCCTAATGGTTTATCAGCTTTGTTTATCTTCTCAAAGAACCAGCTTTTAGTTTTATTGATCTTTGCAATTGTTTCCTTCATTTCTTTTTCATTTATTTCTGATCTTTATAATTTCTTTCCTTCTGCTGACTTTGGGGTTATTTTTGTTCTTCTTTCTTTAATTGCTTTAGGTGTAATGTTAGGTTGTTTATTTGAGATGTTTCTTGTTTATTGAGGTAGGATTGTATTGCTATAAACTTCCTTCTTAGAACTGCTTTTGCTGCATCCCATAGGTTTTGGGTTGTCATGTTTTCATTGTCATTTGTTTCTAGGTATTTTTTGATTTCCTCAGTGATCTCTTGGTTATTAAGTAGTGTCTTGTTTAGCCTCCATGTGTTTGTATTTTTTACAGATTTTTTCCTGTAATTGATATGTAGTCTCATAACATTGTGGTCGGAATAGATACTTGATACGATTTCAATTTTCTTAAATTTACCAACACTTGATTTGTGACCCAAGATATGTGACCCAAGATATGATCTGTCCTGGAGAGTGTTCCATCAGCACTTGAGAAGAAATTGTGTTCAGTTGTTTTTGGATGGAATGTCCTGTAAATATCAATTAAGTCCAACTTGTTTAATGTTTCATTTAAAGCTTGTGTTTCCTTATTTATTTTCATTTTGGATGATCTGTCCATAGGTGAAAGTGGGGTGTTAAAGTCCCCTACTATGATTGTGTTACTGTCGATTTCCCCTTTTATGGCTGTTAGCATTTGCCTTGTGTATTGAGATGCTCCTATGTTGGTTTCATAAATATTTACAATTGTTATATCTTCTTCTTGGATTGATCCCTTGATCATTATGTAGTGTCCTTCTTTGTCTCTTGTAATAGTCTTTATTTTAAAGTCTATTTTGTCCTATATGAGAATTATTACTCTAGCTTTTTTTGATTTCCATTTGTATGCAATATATTTTTCCATCCCCTCACTTTCAGTCTGTATGTGTCCCTAGGTCTGAAGTGGGTCTCTTGTAGACAGCATATATACGGTTCTTGTTTTTGTATCCATTCAGTGAGTCTATGTCTTTTGGCTGGAGCATTTAATCCATTTACATTTAAGGTAATTCTTGATATATATATTCCTATTACCATTTTCTTAATTGTTTTGTGTTTGTTATTGTAGGTCTTTTCCTTCTCTTGTGTTTCCTGCCTAGAGAAGTTCCTTTAGCATTTGTTGTAAAGCTGGTTTGGTGGTGCTGAATTCTCTTAGCTTTTGCTTGTCTGTAAAGTTTTAATTTCTCCATTGAATCTGAATGAGATCCTTGCTGGGTAGAGTAATCTTGGCTGTAGGTTTTTCCCTTTTGTCACTTTAAATATGTCCTGCCACTCTCTTCTGGCTTGCAGAGTTTCTGCTGAAAGATCAGCTGTTAACCTTATGGGGATTCACTTGTATGTTAGTTGTTGTTTTTCCCTTGCTGATTTTAATATTTTTTCTTTGTATTTAATTTTTGATAGTTTGATTAATATGTGTCTTGGCATGTTTCTCCTTGCGTTTATCTTGTATGGGACTCTCTGTGCTCCTGGATTTGATTAACTATTTCCTCTCCCATATTTGGGAAGTTTTCAACCATAACCTCTTAAAATATTTTCTCAGTCCCTTTCTTTTTCTCTTCCCCTTCTGGGACCCCTATAATTTGAATGTTGGTGCATTTAATCTTGTCCCAGAGGTCTCTGAGATTGTCCTCAATTCTTTACATTCTTTTTTCTTTATTCTGCTCTGCAGTAGTTATTTCCACTATTTTATCTTCCAGGTCACTTATCCGTTCTTCTGCCTCAGTTATTCTGCTATTGATTCCTTGTAAAAAATTTTTAACTTCATGTATTGTGTTGTTCATCATTGTTTGTTTGCTCTTTAGTTCTTCTAGGTCCTTGTTAAATGTTTCTTGTATTTTCTCCATTCTGTTTCCAAGATTTTAGATCATCTTTACTATCATTACTCTGAATTCTTTTTCAGGTAGACTGCCTATTTCCTCTTCATTTGTTAGGTCTGGTGGGTTTTTATCTTGCTCCTTCATCTGCTGTGTGTTTCTCTGTCTTCTAATTTTGCTTAACTTACTGGGTTTGGGGTCTCCTTTTCGCAGGCTGCAGATTCGTAGTTCCCGTTGTTTTTGGTGTCTGTCCCCAGTGGCTAAGGTTGGTTCAGTAGGTTGTGTAGGCTTCCTGGTGGAGGGAACTAGTGCCTGTGTTCTGGTGGATGAGGCTGGATCTTGTCTTTCTGGTGGGCAGGTCCACGTCTGGTGCTGTGTATTGGAGTGTCTGTGGCCTTATTATGATTTTAGGCAGCCTCTCTGCTAATGGATGGGGCTGTGTTCCTGTCTTGCTAGTTGTTTGGCATAGGGTGTCCAGCACTGTAGCTTGCTGGTTGTTGAGTGAAGCTGGGTCTTGGCGTTGAGATGGAGATCTCTGGGAGATTTTGACTGTTTGATATTACGTGGAGCTGGGAGGTCTCTTGTGGACCAATGTCCTGAAGTTGACTCTCCCACCTCAGAGGCACAGCACTGACTCCTGGCTGGAGCACCAAGATCCTTTCATCCACACAGCTCAGAATTAAAGGGAGAAAAAAATCGAAAGAGAGAGAGAGAGAGAGGGAGGGAGGGAGGAAGGAAGGAAGGAAGAAAGAAAGAAAGAAAGGAAGAAAGAAAGAAAGAAAGGGGATAAAATAAAGTTATTAAAAATAATTGTTAAGAAAATTTTTTAAAGTTAAAAAAAAAGGAACGGACAGAACCCTAGGACAAATGGTGAAAGCAAAGCTATACAGACAAAACCACACACAGAAGCATACACATACACACTCACAAAAAGAGAAAAAGGTAAAAATATATATATATATCATTGTGCCCAAAGTCCACCACCTCAATTTGGGATGATTCGTTGTCTATTCAGGTATTCCACAGATGCAGGGTACATCATGTTGATTGATGAGATTTAATCCGCTGCTCCTGAGGCTGCTGGGAGAGATTTCCCTTTCTCTTATTCGTTCCCACAGCTCCCGGGGTTCAACTTTGGATTTGGCCCCGCCTCTGCGTGTAGGTCGCCTGAGGGCGTCTGTTCTTCGCTCAGACAGGACGGGGTTAAAGGAGCCGCTGATTCGCGGGCTCTGGCTCACTCAGGCCGGG
>NW_006774670.1:4620276-4622797 GCF_000442215.2 Lipotes vexillifer
CGGGACCCCGGCAGTGGCGGGCTGCACAGGCTCCCGGGAGGGGAGGGGCGGAGAGCGACCTGTGCTCGCACAGAGGCTTCTTGGTGGCGGCAGCAGCAGCCTTAGCGTCTCATGCCCGTCTCTGGGGTCCGCACTGTTAGCCACCGCTCGCGCCCGTCTCTGGAGCTCCTTTAAGCAGCGCTCTTAATCCCCTCTCCCCGCGCACCAGGAAACAAAGAGGGAAGAAAAAGTCTCTTGCCTCTTCAGCAGGTCCAGACTTTTTCCCGGACTCCCTCCCGGTTAGCCGTGGCGCACCAGCCCCCTTCAGGCTGTGTTCACGCCGCCTGTCCTCTCCCTGCGCTCCGACCGAAGCCCGAGCCTCAGCTCCCAGCCCCGCCCGCCCCGGCGGGTGAGCAGACAAGCCTCTCGGGCTGGGGAGCGCCGGTCGGCACCCATCCTCTGTGCGGGAATCTCTCCGCTTTGCCCTCCGCGCCCCCGTTGCTGCGCTCTCCTCCGCGGCTCCGAAGCTCCCCGCTCCGCCACCCACAGTCTCCACCCGCGAAGGGGCTTCCTGGTGTGTGGAAACCTTTCCTCCTTCACAGCTCCCTCCCACTGCTGCAGGTACCGTCCCTATCCTTTTGTCTCTGTTTATTCTTTTTTCTTTTCCCCTACCCAGGTATGTGGGGGGTTTCTTGCCTTTTGGGAGGTCTGAGGTCTTCTGCCAGCATTCAGTAGGTGTTGTGTAGGAGTTGTTCCACATGTAGATGTATTTCTGATGTATTTGTGGGGAGGAAGGTGATCTCCACATCTCACTCTTCCGCCATCTTGAAGGTGTCCCCCATTAAGCACTCTTGATTTGTTTTGACGTAGTGGAACTTTGTTTTGATAAATTGCTTAAAAATAAAACATTGTCCGTTTGCCAAAATAGGATGGGGAATGATTTCCTGTTTCTCTGTAACAAATTTCAAGTAGAAAAATGTTTTGAACCCATAAGCAGAAAGGGAATTTCCAGGTACTTAGTTCACAGCTTTTTCTAATCAATATTTGGCTGTTTTTGCACTGTAATTAATATCATTCACCAAAGTGGATCTTGAGATGAGTTCAAAGAATTTAACTCTTTTAAAAATCTGTTCAATGATTTACCTTTGATCCTATTTTATGAGCATCCAGAGCAAAAAGCTTCCTTCTGTGCAGTTTTTCTCACAGCTACCAAACAATTAATTTCTTTAGATGTGCTTTGTTGCATGGGTAGAGACAAGAAAAACATTTGTTGTGGAGGAGTACGTGCAGTTGAGCAGTGCTTTTTAAGTATACCATCCAAGCATTGTTGGGGCACAAGAGATTCATGCTATAGAACCCCCTGCTAGAAGTATTTATGAAAAGGTATTGGACAATCTCTTCCTAAGAAAATGGATCTACCTTTACCTCCATAGCGAGATTCCGTAATTAAGATGTAACGGGGAAGAGGGTTAAGGGTATGGACTTTGAACCCAGACCACCTGGGTTCAAATCTCAACTCTGCCACTTAAACCTGTGTGTCCTTGAGCAACTGCTTGACCTCTCTTTGCCTTAATTTCTTCACCTATAAGTTGGGATCCTGATAAAAGTACTTACCTTCTGGTATTGTGCTTAAAATAGAGACAGGCACATAATTAGTATTACATTAAACCCCTCCTCAACTCCTACCCTAACGTTGGGCTATTTTGGCAGCAGTTATATGAGGTACGACTGCCCTAAAGCACCTGAAAAAATAGAGCAGATATATATCTTTTAGTGTGAGTTGAGGAAGGCTCTCCCCAAATGCACACAGCTAGAAGCTAGAGTTAAAAATGGTAGATAATCACTTTCAGAGCCCTAGCCCATATGTTTCCCTAGAGCAAACCACTTCCTTTCCAAACATGAATTTCAAGAGAAAAATAAACATTTATAGATAGCTGGAAGGAATTAAGGCTCTATATAAGGATATAAACTGATGCCTGTCTTTACCAGATGCCATATACCTGAAAGGACTATCTCTGAAACAAGTTTTTTAACTACACAAAGCAAATTGTCAGTTTGCAGGGGGAAATGAAGATTTTAAAGTCACTATTCTGTATTAATCATGAGAGAGAGAGGAGAAAGTCAGGCTGTGGTTTATAATAAAAAGGAATTAAAATTAAAAACTGACTGCACTACCCTGGGCAAAGGAGACCCTGTCTTATTCCCAGTTCTGTCACTGACAAGCTCTGTGATGTAACCTTGGGTGAAACCCTTAACCTCTGGGAGCTTCAGTTTCCTCAGCTGTAAAATGAGGGCATTGACCAAATGATCTATAAGATTTCTTACAGCTCAGACATCCTGCGATTTTATGAAATAAAGTAGATGTTAGATGTATATAGCAGGCAACAGAAACCAACTCTGAAACTGAAGGAGGAAAGAATCTTTTTGCAAGGATGTTACTGGTAGCTCACAGAATCAAAGGGAAGACTGGAGAATCAGGCTCAGGACCAAGGCAGTTTGGTGGGGGTAGGGAGATATTGGGGTGTCTAAAAGCAGGAATGAC
>NW_006774670.1:4622889-4699097 GCF_000442215.2 Lipotes vexillifer
GTGTCTAAAAGAAGGAATGACTCAGAAGCTGGAATGAAGAAGCTCAGATCTTTTTTTCCACCTTCATGTCGCTATAAATCAAAGTCCTAAGGAAGTGGGTCAAATTGGTCTAGCTCGGGTCATATGTCATCCCTTGCCCAATGGGAAAGAAACCATGATTTGCAGTCTTGCCAAGACATCATTCAATGGATGAGAGAGAATTCCTAAGAGGAAAGTCATATAAGGCCACGAAAAAAAGGTAATGACGACCATGCAGCTCTTCACTACAAATGTTGTGCCTGCCTTTGTAATATCACACACTGATAACACTTTTCCATGTGGAAATTGTTGGGTTATTTTCACAGTCCTTCTGAAAATAGACATGTCTTTGGAGGGTGATAATGGCCCCATGACAACACTGTCGACACCCATCGTGAAATGTTGGGCAATGACACATGCTTGGCAAACAGCCTTAGCATGCCCCCAAGAGATTGTTCTGGGGGGAACATAAACAAGCCTGTGTTTTGTCTTCAATCAGTTTCTCTCTGCACATCTCCTTGGGATTGAGGAGGAACATTCCCAGAGCCACCCAATAGTCATTTCCTCTTCTTCCATGTTTACAGAGCCCTGTTTTCATTCTGATGGTCAATTCCTCTCCCCTAAAGCAAATCTGAGTTCTCCTAAACTAGTCATAATGTTCCCAACCCCCTGTCCTGTCATTGGTGGGTTTAAGGGTGGGTCTGTGATCCAATTCTAGATGCTCTGACATGAGGAGAAATCTTTCCAGGAGGGCTCTTCTTATAAAGTTTCTTTACTCTTAAAAAGGATACTGTGGGGCTTCCCTGGTGGCGCAGTGCTTGAGAGTCCGCCTGCCGATGCAGGAGACGCGGGTTCGTGCCCCGTTTCGGGAGGATCCCACATGCCGCGGAGCGGCTGGGCCCGTGAGCCATGGCCGCTGAGCCTGCGCGTCCGGAGCCTGTGCTCCGCAAATGGGAGAGGCCACAACAGTGAGAGGCCCGCATAACGCAAGAAAAAAAAAAAAAAAAAAAAAAAAAAAAGGATACTGTGGTGTAAGAATGTGCTGATGGCTGATGCTGTGGCACCACCATTTAATACAGTCTCTTCTTGAAACCATAAGAGGGGAAGCCTGAAGGCAAAAGCCAACAAGTTGAAGATGGCAGAGAGGAAAAGGAGGAAAGAACCTGTGTGCTCGATGATGTGAGTTCTTGAATTCACCAACTTGGGAAGCACCCTATTCATAATTTCTATTAGGTAAGACAGCAATTTAATTTATCTTATAATTTCTGTCATTTTGATTTGGGCCTGCTATTATTTGCAGATGAAATTACCTCAATTATAACCCTCAAAATGATATTCTTTCAATAAGCAATAAATTTATCTCCATATTTCTCTCTGGAAACAGCCTTAACTCTCAGGTGAAAAAATAACTCATCCAAAGAATTTTGTGAGTATTATTTTTTGCCAAAGTGTCCTGTTTTGCTCCATGCCCTTGCATGCACACTTCATCTTGTCCTTCAAATTATAGAAGCTTCTAGACTACCCTATCTTTACTAAAGTACATGATTCCCAGTTCATAGAGGATTTTTAAATGCATCTTTTGTTGTCATATCTCTCAGTTAATCAATAACATACCTTATTTGGATTTAAAAATGTAAGAACTTCCTTCCACTCATTATCCTAAGATTGCCACCCATCAGAATAGCACCAATAGTTGGAGATGGTTAAGAAAGATACAGACAGAAAAGAGAAGTAAAATAAAAAATAGAGAAGGAAGTAAACAAAATCAGATCATGAGAATCAACTGTCAGAAAATTGATTCCAAGTCTTTATTCTACCATGTTTTACATGAAGGGAAAGAAATATAGTTGGGAGAGAGACAGACAGAGCTATCTTCTGACAGAGGGAGAAAGGAAGATGCAATTTATATGCTATTTATCCTTTGTAAAATTTGGTTTTATTAAATTTCGTGTAGGTACAAAAGTATATTTTAAAATATATGTAAGCTACGTAGAATCATGACACAAAGACTCCCATATACCCACCACCAAGTTTATAACAGAACATGACAGTTGTGTTAGAAGTCCCTGGCATGTAGCTGCCCAGCCCCGTCCCCTTACCCGTCGCCTTAGAGGTAACCACTGTGCTGAATTTACAACCAACATCTGTCAAGCTCCATTGATGAGCATTGCGAGGGAGGAGCGGGTAGGGAGAAGTGAGTACCTGTCCCTGGGGATTCAGAAGCTGGAGAAGATGTGGTTCCAAGTCTCCTCACCATCTGGTGGGGAAACAGACATGAGTACAATGGTTGTGGTGTGAGGCAGGATGGAGAAGTGCTTCGCAAGAGGACTAAATGCTGGGAAAGCACAAAAAAGAGACATTATTCCAGCTGCCGTCAGCAGGGGCTGCTCCATGGACAAGGTAGCCTTTCTGCCTTTGAAGGGTGGAGAGGATTTCTACAGATGGAAGGAAAGATCAGATGTCACAGTCAGAAAGGAGGCAGAAGGAGCAAGGTGGTCTGAAGAATCACTGCTCCATCCAGGATGACTAAGGATGCAGGGGGCAGGGGGAAGTAGAAGTTACAGCCAGGATGAAAGTGAAGTTTGAAGGGAATCCTCTGGGAAATGAAAATTCGTGTAGAAACCCAAGCTAGCAGTTATAAATTCGGGTGATGCTGTTTTCCCCACATGGAGATCCGGAGGGGTGCCCTCTGTGCCTCTTCTCTCCGCCTTCTCCTGCCCCACCCTCACTCCCACACCTGCATCAAATCATTGCCAAGTGCCACCAGTTCTCCCCTCACATCCTCTCTCTCTCTCTCTCTATCCCTCTTTCTACCACTCTAATTCCACTGTGTCTGCTCAGTGACTGAGCAACGCTGGCAGCCTCCCTGCCTGGTGCCGGGTTCCCTCCCCCTCCAGTCCACACCTGAACCCCTCTGCATGGAGTGCTGGGGTCCCGGCTGCTGAGCAGGACACAGAGGTCAAGGAGATGAGTGTGGCTCACAGCTGGGAAGGGGAGCCTGCGGTGAGAGCCACAGACTCACGACGACAAAGCTATAAGTCATAGGGAAGGGGCGCGAGGTGGGTCAATGTCAGACGTGGAACCAGTTGAAAACCGGGATGGGCTAAAAGTCAGGCTCAGCTGTGTAGACTGGAAGCCAGGCATCACACTAGGCACCCAGGAGCACAGGGTCGTTTTTATTGGAGCCAGGCGGGCAGGGAGGCGAGCAGAACTGCGGGGCTGAGGGAGACATGCAGGAACAGCAATGCCGAGGCAGTTCCATCAGAGGCCTCCTCTGAAGGCAGGTTCACCCAGCCTCCTCGCACTCCCAGAAGAGAGGCCGCTGGTGTTCTCGGAGGGAGCCCTTTTCTCAGGCACCCCCTCCAAGGATCCTGCACCCTTTGCCCCATCTCCACCCCACAGTGTGAGTCCTGGGAGTAGCACCAGCTTTACAGACCTTGCCTGGAGCCAAATACTAGTCCAGAGATGGCAGGCAAACTGGTGAGCTTCCCTTGGCCTCAGCTTCCTCAGGGGTAATGACACCTGTCTTGAGAGCAATTGTGAGAGGAAATGCGTATACACGGAATGTGCCTGATGCACAGGGAGGCTCAATAAATAGCTCTCCAACCAACAAATATTTATTAAGCGCCTACTGTGAGCTGAGCATTCTACCAGCTGCCAGGGATAGTATGGTGAGCAGAACCAGTCTAGAGAAGGAGACAGACATTAATTAACAACCACAGAAATAATTGTAAATGACCAATATGAAAAGGACTATGAGGGCTGAGAACATGTATACTTGGGAGATTTGACTTCTACTGAGAGAACAGGAAAAGCCATCTTCCAGACCCTGCTCAAAAGTGGCCTTCCCAAGAAGCCCACCAGATTACCCCCCCTTGCAATGGTTCTTTTGGCCTGTGAACTCTCAGCATGAAGCATGGAGCCTGCTAATGACACTTACCTTACCATTGCATCTAGTATTATAACTAGCGGCATTCATATCCTGTCTCCTCCACCACACTGTAAGCTTGCTGTGGGCAGACAGCCCATAACACTACCTCTTTCAGTGCTTCACAGTTTCTGTTAAAGTCTAGTATTTTAGTAAAGAAGTGAAATTAGCTTCTAAAAGCTGCCACAATGTAACAGAACTTGAAGCTTAATTCATGCCTTTTGTAAGCCAAGTTGCCATTGATTTCCAAGTCATTTGTCAGATCATAATAGGTGGTATGCAAGGAAACAATAATTTGACTTCTCAGAAGCTGTATAAGGTCCATACCTCAAAGAGTGTGACATCCCTCAATCCCTGCTGAATTATCCTAGACCTGAGCCTGACTCACCTATTAATCAGGGATATACAAATAAGAAAAAGTATGACTAGTAGAATTCCATTTGCCAAATCCTCAATCCCTAAATTTTACAATTAGAATCTCAGTTTGTGATCTAACAACACCAAAAAACTGGAGTACCAAAAAAACCTGTGTGCTGAAACATTCATTCCTGTTAGGTTGCTTAATGTTAAGTCTGACCCTGTAGTTAAACTCTGAAAATCTACTCAGATAAGCAATTTTAACCATATAATGACATCAGGAGATTAAGTTCCACCTTAACTCTCAGAAGGTGTTTTCTTTTCCTTTTTAAAATTGAAGTATAGTTGGTTTACAATGTTGTGTTAATTTCTGCTGTACCGCAAAGTGATTCAGTTATACATATATATTCTTTTTCATATTCTTTTCCATTATGGTTTATCTCAGGATGTTGAATATAGTTCCCTGTGCTATCCAGTAGGACCTTGTTGTTTATCCATTCTGTATATAATAGCTTACATCTGCTAACCCCAGCTTCCCACTCCATCCCTCCCCCACCCACTCCCCTTTGGCAACCACAAGTCTATTCTCTATGTCTGTGAGTCTGTTTCTATTTCGTAGATAGATTCATTTGTGTCATATGTTGGATTCCACATACAAGTGATATCATATGGTATTTGTCTCTCTGTCTGACTTACTTCGCTTAATATGATAATCTCTAGGTCGATCCATGTTGCTGTAAATGGCATTATTTCATTCTTTCTTAAGGCTGAGTAGTATTCCATTGTATATATACAGCACATCTTCTTTATCCATTCGTCTGCTGATGGACATTTAGGTTGTTTCCATGTCTTGGCTATTGTGAATAGTGCTGCTATGAACATAGTAGTACATGTATCTTTTTTTTTCTTTTTCTTTTTTTTAATTATAGTTGCTTTACAATGTTGTGTTGGTTTCTGCTGTACAACAAAGTGAACTAGCTATATGTATACATATATGCCCTTCCCCTTGAGCCTCCCTCCCAGCCCCCTGTCCCACCCCTCTAGGTTATCACAGGTGTGCATGTATCTTTTTTAATTATAGTTTTGCCTGGATATATGCCCAGGAGTGGGATCACTGGGTGATATGGTAGTTCTATTTTTAGTTTTTTGAGGACCCTCCATAATGTTTTCCATAGTGGCTGCACCAACTTACTTTCCCACCAACAGTGTAGGAGGGTTCCCTTTTCTCTACACCCTCCCCAGCATTTATTATTTGTAGAATTTTTAGTGATGGCCATTCTGATCAGTGTGAGGTGATATCTCATTGTACTTTTGATTTGCATTTCTCTAATACAGTAAGTCCCCTACATACGAACAAGGTCTCTTCCAAGAGTGTATTCATAAGTCCAATTTGTTCGTAAGTCCAACAAAGTTAGCCTAAGTACCCAACTAACACAATCAGCTATATACCACTGCTTTTACGCTTGCTTCTGGACATCCTGGGCTTGAAATAATGATACTGTACTATTGTACTCTATACAGTACTGTACAATAAAGTACACAAAAGCACAACCACTTGTAGAGGATGCACACACGTGACAAGGTATGCCAGACACATGAATTTACATGATTGGACATGCGAACACATGTTCGCATCTCTGAAAGTTCACAACTTGAAGGTTCATATGTAGGGGACATACTGTAATTAGCACTGTTGAGCATCTTTTCATGTGCCTGTTGGCCATCTGTATGTCTTCTTTGGAGAAATGTCTGTTTAGGTCTTCTGCTCATTTTTTGATTGGGTTGTTTGTTTTTCTGTTGTTGAGTTGTATGAGCTTGTATATTTTGGAAATTAGGCCTTGTTCGTCTCATCATTTGCAAATATTTTCTCCCATTCCATAGGTTGTTTTTTCATTTTGTTTATGGTTTCTTTTACTGTACAAAAGCTTGTAAGTTTCATTAGATCCCATTTCTTTATTTTTGTTTTTATTTCTATTGCCTTGGGAGACTGACCTAAGAAAACACTGGTAAAATTTATGTCAGAGAATGTTTTGCCTATGTTCTCTTCTAGGAATTTTATGGCGTCATGTCTTACGTTTAAGTCTTTTAGCCATTTTGTGTTTATTTTTGTGCATAGTGTGAGAGTGTATTCTAACTTCATTGATTTACATGCAGCTATCCAACTTTCCCAGCACCACTTGCTGAAGAGACTGTCCTTTTCCCATTGTGTATTCTTACCTCCTTTGTCAAATATTATTGAACATAGGTGTGTGGGTTTACTTCTGAGCTCTCTATTCTGTCCCATTGATCCGTATGTCTGTTTTTGTGCCAATACCACACTGTTTTGATTACTGTAGCTTTGTAGTATTGTCTGAAGTATGAGAGGGTTATGCCTCCTGCTTTGGTTTTTTTTTTTTTCCCCCTCAAGATTGCTTTGGCAATTTGGGGTCTTTTATTGTTCCTTATAAATTTTAGGATTATTTGTTCTAGTTCTGTGAAAACTGTCATGGGTATTTGATAGGGATCACATTAAATCTGTAGATTGCTTTGGGTAGTAAGGTCATTTTAACAATATTAATCCTTTGGAAAGTATTTTTCAGTGTTAAGAACTCTCCTCTTTTTTATATATGATTTTACTGTAATTAATAACTATAATTATTCTTGACATCAATGATAGCTATGAAAAGATGAAAGCCAAAAGAAACAGAGGAAACATGTTGTTATTAGATTTAAACATTCAAGTATTTCACTTAAATTCATTTTATTTTGGTATTTTGAATTTTTTTTAAACATCCCAGTGCCAAAAGGAGGAAAGCTTTACAGATGCAAACAAATGTATAAACAAACAACCCAGGTCCTCTTAAGCAATTTGCCAAACAGAAACAATCCATCTATATAAGAAAACACATCAAATCAGGATCTGCAATGTGGGCCAGTGAGAGAAAGGATTTGCATCCTCAACCCTGTTTTTGGTTCCTCAAAATCAAAATCTTGGGACTAGTGTAAGCTGTATAATGATGGATAAACAAAGAGAGTAAGTGTTCTCTTGCTTTTTCCATGGGTTTCATTAGCTTGTTTTCCATGACTCATAATGCCTTCCTGAAAAAAACTCTTGTGCCTTTGATCTCCTGGGTCAAATGAGTGCTGTTGAGTTAGTTTCCATCAACCAGTCAGCACTCCTACTGGTTCCTATTGTGCATCCTCAGCCAGACCAACTATTACCAGTTAACTCATTCCCAGAATAGAATTATGAGTACTCTTCAGAAGGGTTCAGTCAAAATCGCCCAGAGGAATTCATAAGGATAGTCTGAAGATTTTAAAAAAGGCAAATATTATTCACACAAAAATGTTGTTGACCTGAAAATAATTAGTGGAAAAAAATTTTAAACTGTTTATTAAAACTATGTCTTATAAGAACACGAAAAACTTCCTAAAGTCACTGATTAAGGGCTCTTTCCAATCCTTTGTTATGCCATGGACCCTCCTTTATATCCCCAAGTAGACAGTGTGGTTAGTGGTAATAAACTTCTCAGCCTAGGTCCCAGGAAACCTAGGGTCTCCTCCAGCCTCTGCCACTATATTTTTTTGGCTTATTTTCCACTTATATAAAATAAAAGTGAAAGTGTTCACGCAAGTTTCTTTTGGTTACAGGAGTCCATGATTCTAGTAGAGAGACACAGAAGTTGAGATTTATCCATTCACTCAATACTTATGTCCACTAAATATTTATTGGACATCTATTAAATGCTAGGCAACATGTCCTCTGAATGAGAGGTCTCCCCGTAACGCTCCCCAAGTCCCTTGTGGGTGCCTCCATCATGGTACTTGACACTCAGTTGGAATTAGGGATTCCCTAATCTGATTCCTCCACTGATGGACTGCATGTTATTTTGCCAATGAGTAGCAGAATTCTTGGGACACAGTAGGTGCTCCTAAAGCATTTGGTAAAAGGACAGAGGAGAGCTCTTCACGTGCAAGCTTGAGCATCCCAGAATGAGGACCAGAATGAGAAATATCAAGCATAATAGCCAGTAACATTTCATTAAAACAATTATATGATGACATTATATTCTCCCTAGGAATTTCTGAGCCAACAGCAGACCCTGATTGCACTAAAGACCCAAGCACAAAGACCTGCCTCTCTCTAGTCCTGAAGACAAAGTGTTCCTTGGCACTTAGTTTCCAGTTTGATGCTGGATCCCTTTGGTTGTCTCTCCAGATCTGCCCTCCCCTTTTGTCCACTTTGCTTGGTGCTCTGGGAGGCCAATCTATATGAACTGTCTCAATCAGCGCCAGTGTCCTCTGGCTCTGGTTGGGTTTGGCCAATGGGGAGTACTGGACATTGGGAAAAAAGGAGAACAGCCAAGTTGAGATATTCATTCTCTCTCCTCAGGGCAACCACAGGCTGTTGTGTCCATGACTAAAAGCCACAGCTCCTATCAGGCAGCCCTCCCCACATATTCCTTCTGTGTGTGTATGTGTGTGCTTCTGTCTTTGTCTCTCTGAGTTCCTTGTCCCTTTAGTCTTAGGGACAGTAGCAGTGCCCCCAGTTACTAGTCCTAGGATGCTACACTGTCCTTTTTTGGTTTTCCCACATCCTGGCTTAATAGGCCTTTATGAAACTCTCCCCAAATTATTCAATATGAGTATACTATCAGTTTCCTGCCAGGACCCAAATATTATAAACAGTAAATGATCTAGTCTATTACCACCAATCACAATAAAAGAATACTAAGAAATGCTAGTTTCCCTTCTTGTCCCTGTTATAATTTTTATACCCCCTGCAGTGGTTATCAGTAGTGCCTTTAACAAAATAGCTATTTAATAAATATTTGTTGAATGAAAGAAAAAGATTTCTAAGACACTTCTGATCACAGTTTTGTATTCAAATACATGGAAATCAATGTGCATTAATCTAGGTTATCAAGTATTAAATTTAGAGAAGTTTTTATTTCAGTAGTTGAAAGTCAGTGAGTAGTTCTGCTTTACAAATTTACATTCTCTCTTTTCTCATGTTCCAAGTGAAACAATGAGTAGCCTACTGGATTTATGACTCAACCCAGGAAACAGTACCAAGAGATGAGCAGACATCTCAGGGCACATGTTGTTCAACAAACTAAGAGATTAGTTTACTGGTCCTTCCTAGACCTTGGAGGAAACAGTGATTTTATTTCATGTCATCTAATTCATACGAACTGATTTTGCAAGTTCATCACTTTCTATCTCCTACACCCGGATAGAAATGCAGTTTGGGGAAGACTATACCTCCTTGGATCTATTCACGTTTATAATGAATAGTCAAATCGTCAATAAAGCTGAAGCATCACTCACCGTGTATGTTGAACTTGCTGATGCTCCATGGAAGTAACTTCTATTTCTGGTATTGGAGGAAGCACGTCCTTGACATGAGCCATAGGCAGCCTCTGCGTGGTCTCTGCTGTTTAAGAAGGAGAGCTGTTCTAGTCTGTATTTAGTCAAGAGCAATGCGAAAGTAGACACAGTGTATTCCAATGTAGTAAGAGAACCATGCCTTCCACCTAGACAGGACTTTGGCAGTTTCCACGACTTACTAAATTTCTTGCCTGCACCTCTGACAGTCTTTTTTTTTTTTCATTAGTCACCAATTTTATACACATCAGTGTATACATGTCAATCCCAATCGCCCAGTTCATCACACCACCATCCCCACCCCCCAGCGGCTTTCCCGCCTTGGTGTCCATACGTTTGTTCTCTACATCTGTGTCTCATTTCTGCCCAGCAAACTGGTTCATCTGTACCATTTTTCTAGGTTCCACATACATGCATTAATATACGATATTTGTTATTCTCTTTCTGGCTTACTTCACTCTGTATGACAGTCTCTAGATTCATCCATGTCTCAACAAATGACCCAATTTCGTTCCTTTTTATGGCTGAGTAATATTCCATTGTATATATGTACCACATCTTCTTTATTGATTCATCTTTCGATGGGCATTTAGGTTGCCTCCATGACCTGGCTATTGTAAATAGTGCTGCAATGAACCTTGGGGTGCATGTGTCTTTTTGAATTATGGTTTTCTCTGGGTATATGCCCAGCAGTGGGATTGCTGGATCATATGGCAATTCTATTTTTAGTTTTTTAAGGAACCTCCATACTGTTCTCCATAGTGGCTGTATCAATTTACATTCCCACCAACAGTGCGAGAAGGTTCCCTTTTCTCCACACCCTCTCCAGCATTTGTTGTTTGTAGATTTTCTGATGATGCCCATTCTAACTGGTGTGAGGTGATACCTCATTGTAGGTTTTTTGTTGTTGTTGTTTTTTGGTTTTTGGTTTTTTTGCTGTACGTGGGCCTCTCACTGTTGTGGCCTCTCCCGTTGTGGAGCACAGGCTCCGGACGCGCAGGCTCAGCGGCCATGGCTCACAGGCCCAGACGCTCCGCCACATGTGGGATCTTCCCGGACCAGGGCGTGAACCCGTGTCCCCTGCATCAGCAGGCTGACTCTCAACCACTGTGCCACCAGGGAAGCCCCCTCATTGTAGTTTTGATTTGCATTTCTCTAATAATTAGTGATGTTGAGCAGCTTTTCATGTGCTTCTTGGCCATCTGTATGCCTTCTTTGGAAAAATGTCTATTTAGGTCTTCTGCCCATTTTTGGATTGGGTTGTTCGTTTCTTTAATATTGAGCTGCATGAGCTGTTTATATATTTTGGAGATTAATCGTTTGTCTGTTCATTCGTTTGCAAATATTTTCTCCCATTCTGAGGGTTGTCCTTTCATCTTGTTTACGGTTTCCTTTGTGTGCAAAAGCTTTTAAGTTTGATGAGGTCCCATTTGTTTATTTTTGTTCTTATTTCCATTACTCTAGGAGGTGGATCAAAAAAGATCTTGCTGTGATTTATGTCAGAAAGTGTTCTTCCTATGTTTTCCTCTAAGAGTTTTATAGTGTCTGGTCTTACATTTAGGTCTCGGATCCCTTTTCAGTTCATTTTTGTGTATGGTGTTAGGGAGTGTTCTAATTTCATTTTTTTACATGTAGCTGTCCAGTTTTCCCAGCACCACTTATTGAAGAGACTGTCTTTTCTCCATTGTATATCCTTGCCTCCTTTGTCATAGATTAGTTGACCATAGGTGCATGGGTTTATCTCTGGGCTTTCTATCTTGTTCCATTGATCTATGTTTCTGTTTTTGTGCCAGTACCATACTGTCTTGATTACTGTAGCTTTGCAGTAGTCTGAAGTCAGGGAGTCTGATTCCTCCAGCTCCATTTTTTTCCCTCAAGACTGCTTTGCTATTCGGGGTCGTTTGTGTCTCCATACAGATTTTAAGATTTTTTGTTCTAGTTCTGTAAAAACTGCCGTTGGTAATTTGATAGGGATTGGATTGAATCTGTAGATTGCTTTGGGTAGTATAGTTATTTTCACAATATTGATTCTTCCAATCCAAAAACATGGTATATCTCTCCATCTGTTGGTATGCCCTTTGCTTTCTTTTATCAGTGTCTTATAGTTTTCTGCATACAGGTCTTTTGTCTCCCTAGGTAGATTTATTCCTAGGTATTTTATTCTTTTTGTTGCAATGATAAATGGGAGTGTTTCCTTAATTTCTCTTTCATATTTTTCATCATTAGTGTATAGGAATGCAAGAGATTTCTATGCATTAATTTTGTATCCTACAGCTTTACCAAATTCATTGATTAGCTCTAGTAGTTTTCTGGTGGCATTTTTAGGATTCTCTATGTATAGTATCATGTCATCTGCAAACAGTGACAGTTTTACTTCTTCTTTTCCAATTTGTATTCCTTTTATTTCTTTTTCTTCTCTGACTGCCGTGGCTAGGACTTCCAAAACTATGTTGAATAATAGCAGTGAGAGTGGACATCCTTGTTTGTTCCTGATCTTAGAGGAAATGCTTTCAGTTTTTCACCATTGAGAATGATGTTTGCTATGGGTTTGTCATTTGTGGTTTTTATTATGTTGAGGTAAGTTCCCTCTGTGCCACTTTCTGGAGAGTTTTTATCATAAATAGGTGTTGAATTTTGTCAAAAGCTTTTTCTGCATCTATTGAGATGGTCATATGGATTTTGTTCTTCAATTTGTTAATATGGTGTATCACATTGATTGATTTGCATATATTGAAGAATCCTTGCATCCCTGGGA
The DNA here is from genome assembly GCF_000442215.2 of Lipotes vexillifer. Lineage (NCBI taxonomy): Eukaryota > Metazoa > Chordata > Mammalia > Artiodactyla > Lipotidae > Lipotes > Lipotes vexillifer. Next base: position 4,635,315 of record NW_006774670.1, read on the forward strand.
TAAATCCCACTTCATCATGGTGTATGATCCTTTTAATGTGTTGTTGGATTCTGTTTGATAGTATTTTGTTGAGGATTTTTGCATCTATGTTCATCAGTGATGTTGGTCTGTAATTTTCTTTTTTTGTAGTATCTTTGTCTGGTTTTGGTATCAGGGTGATAGTGGCCTTGTAGAATGAGTTTGGGAGTGTTCCTTCCTCTGCAGTTTTTGGAAGAGTTTGAGAAGTATGGGTGTTAGCTGTTCTCTAAATGTTTCATAGAATTCACCTGTGAAGCCATCTGGTCCTGGACTTTTGTTTGTTGGAAGATTTTTTATCACAGTTTCAATTTCATCACTTGTGATTGGTCTGTTCATATTTTCTATATTTTCCTGGTTCAGTCTTGGAAGGTTATATCTTTCTAACAATTTGTGCATTTCTTCCACGTTGTCCATTTTATTGGCATAGAGTTGCTTGTAGTAGTCTCTTAGGATGCTTTGTATTTCTGCTGTGTCTGTTGTAGCTTCTCCTTTTTCATTTCTAATTTTATTGATTTGAGTCCTCTCCCTCTTTTTCTGGATGAGTCTGGCTAATGGTTTATCAATTTTGTTTATCTTCTCAAAGAACAAACTTTTAGTTTTATTGATCTTTGCTACTGTTTTCTTTGTTTCTGTTTCATTTATTTCTGCTCTGATCTTTATGATTTCTTTACTTCTAGTAACTTTGGGTTTTGTTTGTTCTTCTTTCTCTAGTTCCTTTAGGTGTAAAGTTAAATTGTTTACTTGAGATTTTTCTTGTTTCTTGAGGTAGGCTTGTGTAGCTATAAACTTCCCTCTTAGAACTGCTTTTGCTGCATCCCATAGGTTTTGGATTGTCGTGTTTTCATTGTCATCTGTCTCTAGGTATTTTTTTATTTCCTCTTTGATTTCTTCAGTGATCTCTTGGTTATTTAGTAACATATTGTTTAGCCTCCATGTGTTTGTGTTTTTTACATTTTTTTCCCTGTAATTCATTTCTAATCTCATAGTGTTGTGGTCAGAAAAGATGCTTGATATGATTTCAATTTTCTTAGATTTACTGAGGCTTGATTTGTGACCCAAGATGTGATCTATCCTGTAGAATGTTCTGTGTGCACTTGAGAAGAAAGTGTAATCTGCTGTTTGGGGATGGAATGTCCTATAAATATCAATTACACCTATCTGGTCTGTTGTGTCATTTACAGCTTCTTTTTCCTTATTTATTTGCATTTTGGATGATCTGTCCATTGGTGTAAGTGAGATGTTAAAGTTCCCCAGTATTATTGTGTTACTGTTGATTTCCTCTTTTATAGCTGTTAGCAGTTGCGTTATGTATTGAGGTGCTTCTGTGTTGGGTGCATATATATTTATAATTGTTATATCTTCTTGGATTGATCCCTTGATCATTATGTAGTGTCCTTCCTTGTCTCTTGTAACATTCTTTATTTTAAAGTCTATTTTATCTGATATGAGTATTGCTACTCCAGCTTTCTTTTGATTTCCATTGGCATGGAATATCTTTTTCCATCCCCTCACTTTCAGTCTGTATGTGTCCCTAGGTCTCGAGTGGGTCTCTTGTAGACAGCATATATATGGGTCTTGTTTTTGTATCCATTCAGCAAGCCTGTGTCTTTTGGTTGGAGCATTTAATCCATTCACTTTTAAGGTAATTATTGATATGTATGTTCCTATGACCATATTCTTAATTGTTTGGGGTTTGTTTTTGTAGGTCATTTTCTTCTCTTGTGTTTCCCACTTAGAGAAGTTCCTTTAGCATTTGTTGTAGAGCTGGTTTGGTGGTGCTGAATTCTCTTAGCTTTTGCTTATCTGTAAAGCTTTTGATTTCTCCATCGAATCTGAATGAGATCCTTGCTGGGTAGAGTAATCTTGGTTGTAGGTTCTTCCCTTTCATCACTTTAAGTATATCATGCCACTCCCTTCTGGCTTGTAGAGTTTCTGCTGAGAAATCAGCTGTTAACCTTATGGGAGTTCCCTTGTATGTTATTTGTCATTTTTCCCTTGCTGCTTTCAATAATTTTTCTTTGTCTTTAATTTTTGCCACTTTGATTACTATGTGTCTCGGCGTGTTTTTTCCTTGGGTTTATCCTGTATGGGACTCGCTTTGCTTCCTGGACTTGGGTGGCTATTTCGTTTCCCATGTTAGGGAAGTTTTCAACTATAATCACTTCAAATATTTCCTCTGGTCCTTTCTCTCTCTCTTCTCCTTCTGGGACCCCTATAATGTGAATGTTGTTATGTTTAATGTTTTCCCAGAGGTCTCTTAGGCTGTCTTCATTTCTTTTCATTCTTTTTTGTTTATTCTGTTCCGCAGCAGTGAATTCCGCCATTCTGTCTTCCAGGTCACTTATCCCTTCTTCTGCCTCAGTTATTCTTCTATTGATTCCTTCTAGTGTAGTTTTCATTTCAGTTATTGTATTGTTCGTCTCTGTTTGTTTGTTCTTTAATTCTTCTAGGTCTTTGTTAAACATTTCTTGCATCTTCTCAATCTTTGCCTCCATTCTTTATGAGGTCCTGTATCATCTTCACTATCATTATTCTGAATTCTTTTTCTGGAAGGTTGCCTATCTCCACGTCATTTAGTTGTTTTTCTGGGGTTTTATCTTGTTCCGTCATCTGGTACGTAGCCCTCTGCCTTTTCATCTTGTCTGTCTTTCTGTGAATGTGGTTTTTGTTTCACAGGCTGCAGGACTGTAGTTCTTCTTGCTTCTGCTGTCTGACCTCTCAACTCTGAAACTTTTGACCCATTTCTCTCAACTCTGTATCTATCCTTTAGTTGTTTTTCTGGGGTTTTATCTTGTTCCTTCATCTGGTACGTAGCCCTCTGCCTTTTCATCTTGTCTGTCTTTCTGTGAATGTGGTTTTTGTTTCACAGGCTGCAGGATTGTAGTTCTTCTTGCTTCTGCTGTCTGCCCTCTCAACTCTGAAACTTTTGACCCATTTCTCTCAACTCTGTATCTATCCTTTCAATTCCTACTCTCCCATCTCCTTCTGAGCACAAGATCTGCAGTATAGTTAAGGTGGAGCAAAGTAAAGAAAAAATTTAAGGTACAATGTCAAGTAGCAAGAAAAGAATTTTAGTTTGGAAAGTACAAACATTTCCTTCTTTGCATATTGTTGAAATATGTCCCTAAGAATAATATTAATAAATAACATCTTTGATTTCAGGGGCAATTTTACCAAAAAGCAAGGTTACAAATTAGGTGAACTCTAACCTGTCTTCCTTTGCTATGACTCTGTGACTTTATAAAATTCTTCTAATATTATCTTCAACTGACTTCAAATAGAAGGTAAAACTTGATGTCCATGGCTCAGTGGTATTTCTTTTATTCCACTGGGGTCCTGGGTCTTGCTTTTCTAGTCTTTATATTGAAACTTGAGTTCTACATAATACACGTGGTTTTTTGCTTCACAGATATCTCTACTTTTTATACAAAGCCCTGAATATGGATGGAAATGAGGTGACCTATAATTTAAAGAGAAATTTGTGTAGTTGCTTCTTAAGAATAGATATCAGAAAGGAAGATTTAAGTATAATCAAAAATATGATGCTTTTTTTCCTAGAAGATTATTAAACACTGGTGTAGTTTACCAAAAGGGAAATCCTGTCAAGGCTTCTCTCAGAATGTTATTCCTTTAATTAGAAAAAAATTTTTGATAAGAAAAACTTATTTTTTGGATTTAATTTTCTGTATAAGGAATACATTCACCTAATTAAAAAATTTTAAACTATGAAGGGATATTCAGTGAATATTCCTTTTTACCCCATCTCCCAGGCAATCACTTCCCACCACATCACATAGTTCTTTCCTTTCTAGATAGTTAGATAGATAGATAGATGATAAATTTATACTTTAATATATGTGTTATTAAAATGTTGTTTTTGTCCTTCTTTACACAATTGGTAGAATACCATACATATATATCATGAATGATATATCTTAGGGATCTTTCCACATAAGTGCTTCCTCTTTCCTTTTTACAACTTCCTGGTATTCCACAGTATGGATGTAACACCATGTCTTTGAACAGCCTAGATGGTGTCTGCTTAGATGGTGTCTAATCATTTTTGATCTTATAAATACACAAGCAATAAACATTGTATAGATGCCATTTCTCTCCTATGTGAGTAAATCTATAGGATAAATTCCTAGAAATAGAATTGCTGGCTCAAAGGGCTTATACATTTGTAACTTTGATAGTTATTGCCAAATTACCTATCATGGAAGTTGCACCAATTTCACCTCTCAGTTTACCTTAGTAAAGTATGAGAGTACCTCTTGCCCCTTGCCATAGAGTGTAACGTCAAACTTCTGGATTTTTGCCAATCTGATAGATGAAAGAGGCATCTCAGTGTAGCTTCAACTTGCTTTCCCACCTGAATGAAGCTCCATGAGAGCAGAAATCTTTATTTTGTTTGGTTCACTGCTGTGTCTCCTATACCCAAGTGACCAATATTATTGGCACATAGTAAACAACAACAAAAAAAATTTTTTTTAAGAATTTGGTCTGAGTGAGACCAAACAACCTTTCATATGTTTAAGAACTATTTGTATTTCCTTTTTCTGTAAGCAGTCCATTCTTGTCCTTTACCCATTTGCCTACTAGGTTATGGTCTTTTCTTCATCAATTATTAGAAGCTCCTTATATACTAGGAAAGGTTGCTTATCTGTGATGAACTACAAATAACTTTCCCCCAATTGCTTTTGCTGTGTACATTCTTTTTCACAGGGTCAAATTTTTTAGTGTTTTAGCTGAGTTTTGTGTCATGATTAGTTCTGCATTAGTTGTAAATGAATTCTACCATTGTTTCTTCTATTACTTTTGTGGTTTCATGTTTTCATTAAAATCACTGATCTGTGTGGAATTTACTCCAGTATTAGTGTGGGCTCTGGATTAAGTAAATTTTTTTTCCTAGATGATTATTCAGTTGTTCCAACATCATTCATTCAGTATTTCTTTGTTTTCCTACTGATTTGATATGCCATTTTCATCATTTACTAAAGTCCTGAACTTTCTAATGTTTCATTGGATATTTTTATCTAGTCTGTACCAGTACCATAATGGAATGGATACTTCTGTTTATTCTTCTATGTCCATTTTTTTCCTGTCTACTATTGACAGTTTATTTTTCATTGGGATATGTAAATGAACTTGTTTATTTATTGATTTAGGGAAAATTGGCATCTTTTTATATTCATCTTACTTTCAAGAACATTATATACTATTCCTTTTCTTCAAGTCATTTTTATGTCTCTCAGGAGCATTTTTCTGAAGTTTTCTTCAGAAAGATCATGCACATTTCTTATGAAGTTTATTCCTAATTACTTTATTTTCTGCAGTTGTTTTAAATGCAGTATATCTTCTAACTGGTTGTTGTTTAAATATATAAATGTTGTTTGACTTTTTATATTAATTTTGTACCCTACCCCTTACTGAACTTTTCAAAGATGTTTTTAGGAAATTAGACTTTTTGGGTACATATCATCTGCAAAATAAGTGATCATTTTACCTATCCTTTCCAACTTGTGAAACTTGTGGTTCTGCCTCTTATCTAATTGTGTTGACTAGTACTTCTAGGATAACTGCAGATAAAGTGGCAATAGTGAACATTCTTGAACATTTCTGGCTTTAGCTAAGCATGCTTTCAGTATTTCCCTACTAAGCATGATTCTGAGTTTTTGTTTGAGACAGATATATTTTATCATATTATGGAAGTACCTATTTATCTTATTTTTATTAGGTGTTTTTATGAAGAATGGGTATTGTATTTTGTCAAATACATTTTTTTCATTTTTAACAACTTTATTGATATCTTTGACATATAAAAATAGTAATTATATAAGGTGTACATACAACTTGATATTTTGATATATGCATACATTGTGAAAATATCACCACGATAAAGCTGAATAACTTATCCATCACCTCCACATAGTTACCATTGTGTGTGTGTGTTGAGAAAATTTAATTTAAAATCTATCCTTTTAGCAGATTTCAAGTATACAATACAGATTAAATAACACTTATACAAAATACCTAATTGTTTTTACTTAGCATTATATCTTCCTTACTTTGTCTAAATTTTATACATTTTGCTTTTTGTGTGTGGTTCCTGGATTTTTAATTTAGATTTTACTATATGAATTATGCTTTCTGTAATTTAGTCTTAGGTGTTTTGATCATTAGGTAAATTGTTTTTAATTTTACTAGTTTTACTAAAGGTTTACAAAATCCCTACAGCTATTGCTGTGAAATGACCTAAGCCAATCTAACCACACACAACCCTTAGGCTCTTATCAGTAGATAAAATCAACCACCAAAAAATTTGAGCATGGGTAGTCTTACCAGGAGAAATTTTTCCTCACATACAGGCATTTATTAGGTATTCGTTAGCCAGTAGAGAGAGGGCAAGGACACAGCTTGGAAAACCTGCTGTATAGGCTTGATGTGAGTCCATGCTCCCTGTCACTTGGGCTTCACAGCTCACTTGGGGAGGACAGGACATGCTCCAGAGGTAGGACTTGGTTAGGCTTGCAGTTGGCATCATGCAGCCAGGGACCTGTGCAAGGAGTTGGACGATTCCTAAAGTAGAGGTTACAGTGTTGGCTGGGTCCTCATACCCCATTAGTGCAGCCATGGAGCATTTTTCTACAATATTTTATCCAGCTAACAAATCTTGAATGCTTCTAATTTCAACAATGAACATACAATTCGGACTTTGATTACCACTAATTTTACTAATGAAAACTCATTTCTAATATCCATCATTCTACTTAGCAAAGTCTCTGGTTGATAGCTCAGACCCTTGTGGTGTGCTTAATATTTAACTGTAACATCATATTATCTATGCTGAAATGTTTTAAATCAATTGAATATAGCATAACAGCTATATTTGTCTTTTAAAAATTAGAAGTAAATTTGTAGAATAAATAATGAGAAAAGTAGGTCTTCTAAGTCTTCTTCTTTTGTGTGTATAATCAAATACTTTTTTATCATCTATAGAAATGATCCAACAATCGTTCCCTTAGATCTGTTAATATGATGAATGATATTAATAGACCTCCTAATGCTGAACTGTTCTTGTATTCGTGGAATAAGCCCCACTTGATCATAGGAGTGTGTGTATGTATGTATGTATACATATTTTTTTAAACTGTGCTACTGGATTCTTTTGCTAATATTTGTTGAGGATTTTTGCATAGATAGACATAAGTAAGATTGATACTTTCATTTTAGACAATCTTCCTTGGGCTTGAATATAAATGTTTATTTCATAAATAGACGTAGGAAACATCCTTTTTTCTATGGTCTATAACAGTTAAAATACCACTGGAAATATCTGTTGTTTAGAAATTGTTAAAATTCCGCTGTGTACTGCTCTTCCTGTTATTTTTTGAGAGATAACTGACAAATTTTCTATTTCTTCTGTGGCAATGGTTTTGTTTAGATTTTCTGTTCTTCTGATGTGAGGTTTTGTAAGTTTTCTCAGAAAAGTATCTGTCTTAACTAGACATTTTAAAAATTAAGGTAGCAGCTACTCTTTAAGGGAATTAGATGCCTTTTTGAGGCCATGTCCAGCAGACACTCAGAGGGCCCTTTCATTCCTATAGAAATGCTAAAATCACCACCAAAGTCCGCATATTTTCCTATGGGGCCTTTAGCTGTAAAGAGTAAATGACAAAGCTTTCCTGACTGATTAGAGCAAAGGTGGGAAAACAAGACCAGTCTTTCCATTTTTATTTTATTGTCAATAAAGACCAACAGCACCTATGAGACTAGATCTATCAGACTTATCTGTGTCACACTGAAAGTTCCCAGGCGTCTATGATTTTTGTCCTCTGAAATCTGTGCTTCTCAAGGGTGGCTGTAGCAAGCAGGATCTCAAACAGCCCCCAGATTCCCACCCCTGGTGTACATGGCCACCCTAGTGACTCCCTTCCCTTGAGCGTGGGCAGGGCAGTTAAATAGCACCTCATTCCGGTAACTAGGTTACACTAAGATGAAGAGCTTTTGCAGGTGTAATTAACACCCCAAATCAGTTGATTTTGAGAGAGACTATCCTGGGTGGATCTGACTTAAAGAGGTGAAAGCTTTTAATAGAGAGACTGGGCCCTCCCTGGGGTCAGAGAGCATCCCTCCCTGGGCTCAGGAAGCCTGCTGCCATGTCTGCACTGTCTATGGAAAGGGTCATGTAGCAGGTGTCTGCAGCTGGCCTCTAGGACCTGAGAGTGGCCGCTGACTGAGATCCAGTTAAGAAGCCAGGGCCTTCAGTCTACAGCCTCAAAGAAAGGAATTCTGCCAACAACCTGGACCAGCTTGGAAGGAGAGCCTCCAGATGAGGACACAGGCCAGCTCACATCTTGATTTCAAGCTTGTGAGTCCCTGAGATCCAGCAAAGTTGTTCCCAAATTTCTCACCCAAAGAAACTGTGAGATAATGAACATGTGTTGTTTTAAGCCCCTAAGGTTGTGGTAATTTGTTACACAACAATAGAAAACGAATAAAGTGATCAACAGAGCCTTGGCTTGAAAATCCCTAGAGGTAGTAATTTAAAATGCAGGTTCTAGGACCCTGCCCCAGATCTACTGAATTACAATCTCCTTTCATAAAGGTCCAGGAGCCTTTGATGGTTAATTCTGATGCACATTAAAAATTCAGAATGAATTTACCATGAGAATAATTGTTTAGACATCCTTGACAAAGCATCTTTTTTTTTAACTTTTTATCTTATATTGGAGTATAGTTGATTAACAATGTTGTGTTAGTTTCGGGTGTACAGCAAAGTGATTCTGTTATACATATACATGTATCTATTCTTTTTCAAATTCTTTTCCCATTTAGGTTGTTACCAAATATTGAGCAGAGTTCCCTGTGCTATACAGTAGGTCCTTGTTGGTTATCTATTTTAAATATAGCAGTGTGTACATGTCAATCCCAAATTCCCTAACTATCTCTTCCCACAACCCCTCCTCCCTGACAAAACATCGTATAACCTTCCAGAATTTGAGATTTGGAGATAATTCTTTTTAAAGGTTAAAATCTCAAAAGAGCCTATTCATGAAACCAAATAATTATCAAAGAAAATTAACAGAGCTCTTTTGGTTGGAAAGCCAAACTGCTCATCATTTACTTATTCATTAGGTTTGCTGATGTTTTATAGTATGGTATAACCATAATTCAGAAAGCCATTATCTGTCAAAATGACAGCTAGTCCGAAGTAACTCTCTAGTGGTACGTTATCTTCTGTTTCTCCTAGTATCCAAAGTCATGTAAGTTACATGCTAATAGGAAAACTTCTGAAAAATTGATAAAAAGGCAAAAAGGTGGGATATCCTGTCATTTTTATACCTTCTTTAGAATAGCTAAAATGGGTAGAATTTTTTTCTAGTTTTACACTGAGAAATAGGGTTTCTTTCAAATCATATTAATTCAGCAACACTAGTTAAGTCAGCAGAAGCAGTCAGAAGTATTTTAAAACCTCACAGAAGTTTTCATGAATTTGTCAAATCTCTAAACCAAATATTTCTTTGACTTTTTCCAAGAACCTTAACAGAGCCTAAAAAATTAAAAAGAACCCCGGTCTGAGTTTTGACCTGGTTGAGTCTAGTGAACAAAATGGATTTTCAACAGTAGAAACTTTGATTAAAAATAAAAGTCCATGCCTTAGGTTCTTGAATAAAGCCCCTATCATTCCATCCATGACAGTGTCCAAGCTGACCTCTGATATTTCTTTCTCTCCTTTTTAAAAAATGTTATCACTTTTCAAAATGCTTTATATCTATGTCATCTGGTATCTAACCTCAATTCATCTTTCCAAAGTAATTCTTGATTCCCACTTAGTAATAGAAACTTATGAGGTATTTTCTTCACTTTGTTCCTGATGATTTTCATGTCAAAGACAAAGTACATCTCCCACACTGAAGACACATCTAAAACTTCCCCATCCTAGTCAGTCTGTCTTGGCTGCTAAGGGAATTTGCCCCATCAATGTTTGATATTCATTATCTCCAAAAATACTTGTTCAGCTAAATTTTACTTGGTTATTAAATTGGAAAGCCAAAAAACAAAAGAAGAACAAAACAGATTTATGTATCCATACTATCTATGACCCTCTGTGACCTCTACTTTCCCAATAGTGAATTTATCCAATTTTGCATAAATTTGCATAATTTTTCCTTATTTGTCTGCCCAGTTATGTACAGAGATTGTATTTTTATGCATGGTTTTACTCCCCAGAGCCCACCTTGGAGCATGACACATAATAGGTACTCAATAAATACATGTTGAATGACTGAAAGAATGTTATTTAACTTCTTTGTGCCTCATGTTTTTTAATAAAATGGTGTGGGTTCAAGCAGAACAAAAAGTCAACTCTGGAGTACCACCCAGGAATTTGGAGATAAGGAAAATAAGAGTGCCCTGTGAGAAAGCACTACCAAGTGCAAAACAAAGTATTTTTACTGGCATCTTTTTAAGCCCACTGGAGGGCCCTGCTCAGAATTTAGTAGGACCTGTGTGTGAGCTCAGCAGAGAAGGGCTATGGATAGCTAAACTCAGAAGCGATGACCTTGGGCGCTTCCTTCTCTCCTTCATACTTCAGCCGTGACTCTTTGCGGAGACAATGACTCTTTGTGGAGATTCAGCCGTGACTCTTTGTGGAGACAATGGCAATAAATGTCTAAACTGTTACCCACAAAGTACTTGGTTTCCTCATAAAAGCCTCTCCAAAAAGGAAGGAATTCAAGTTAATTGTCACAGATTTCTTCGGTCAAGACAGATGTGGACATTTTCAGATGGTCTGGTGATTCTTATTCAGTTCTCTAATCTGGCTTCAAAAAAACTTTTCAGTCTTAATTATTTCTTCTTACTGTCATAGGAATGCAGAATTTCAATATTGCTATGCATCATTCTGACCTTTCCATCACATAAAAACACAGGCACTTTTGTGCAAGCCCAAGATAGCTAGTAGCCTTTTAGGGTTAATAGAACCAATCGTGGTGGCTTAAAATAGATTTCCATTATTCAAGAGGCCAACTCCCTACTATGTTCAAAGATCCATCTGTTATTTTTAACAGTGATCCTAAAACTACTCAGCTATTCCAAATCTGGCCAGTGTGAAAATCAAATGAGGATGGAAAAATAAATGACTGCAGAATTATCTAGAAATAGCAATTAAAGAGGGAAAAAAAACCTCCTTGAACAAACAGCTGCCAATATTCTGAGCCATTGACTCAGTTTCCAATTCACTCACACTTCAGGTATCCTTAATACTCCAAGGAATAAAACTGATGAAGTGTTTAACCATTCTCGTTATTTTGGGTAGGCATTATCAAAAGTTATAATCTTGGGGGCAGAAAGTATTTGAAAGGTCTTTGTAAGACAGCAGCAGTCATTCTTTCAACATAGACAGTGTAGAGTTGTATTTATTTAACAAATATTTATTGGGTACCTATTCTGAACTCATATGCACTGTGCCATGAGCTGGGGATGCAGTGATAGGTATTATCAGAGAGAGTCCCGGATCTCAAGGAGCTAACTGTCTCACAGGAGAGACATCAATCAAATAATAACAGAAATGTAAAAGAGCAACAGTGATAATTGCCACAAAGAGAGATGTGTGATGTTATGAGGGTGTAATTTACCTGGTCCACCAGCTCTGAGACAACTTCCCTGAGGAAGTGTTAGTTAAGCCAAAATCAGAGGACAGGGTTGGACTTAACTAGATAAAGGCAGGGTGGGAAAAGGGGAGGATTGCAAGGGAGGTGGCGAGGGAGGCCAGATGGTTCAGGCAGGGGGAGTCTGTGCGAAGATGGAGAAGATGTTTATCTGCATATGTTTTATCATCAGTTTTTTCAGACCTGGCACAAATGGCTGTCACATAAAGTCATTCAATGAATGAATAGAATAAATCATCCTATTTTGCCTATAGATTCTTCCTTCACACTTTATGAATTTCCTCCTGCATGTAGAGTCACCCTCTGAATCTTGATCTATTCTGTAACAAGGCAGATGGCTATAACCTTTACTGTTTTATGAACCCCAATCTGTATTTTGAGTCTTAAATATTATAGTTAAGCAAGTAAAAATTAAATTTTCATGTTATCTTGCTTGGTTGCTAGACATCTGGCACCAGTAAGTTATCTTCTCTTTGGCAGAAAATTGAAACCTGCTTAGTCTTTATTATGTTGACCTTAAACATGTTGCAAATTATAATTTTACATTGCCACTAGTTTTATTTTGGGGTAATATATATTACTGGGTCATCCACTTCCCTTTGGCATTTAGCAATTCTCTTTCACAATGAATTTCCGTTTTCTTTGCTTTGTGGTCCCTAAGAGCCCACCCACATTAAGTGCCAATGCTGAAATGTTACTTTGAGGATGACTCACATTGTCTCACACAAGCTTCTGATACCTTACAGAGAAAATGTCTCATCTCAGTTCCCAGCGCAAAATGTAAAATAGCGAGAAAAGTTTTGATCTGTGGCTTGAACCAGCAGGAGTAAACTAGAGAGAGAAAAGTTTTGATCTGTGGCTTGAATCAGCAGGAGTAAACTCCCCAGTTCATCTTTCCGTTAAGTGATGCGCTGGAAAGTGCAGCCATTGGACAGAACTGAGTTTGAACCCTAACCCTGCTGGGATCTGGCAGTGGGTCAGTTACTTTAAACTCCCTTAGCTTCAGTTTTCTCACCAGGAAAAATAGTGAGGTTCTTATGAAATGAAATCAAATGATGTGTGTGGAAATACTGTGCACGTGGAAGGTGCTGAATGAGTTTGTATAGCTTAATTAGCTTCCCTTCTCCTAAGGAACTAGGAATTGAATCTCCTGAAGGGTGGTGTCAGCTCCATGGAGGCGGGGACTGTGCTGTGGTACAGCCACTGCATTGGCAGTGCTTAGCACAATTTCTGGCCCATAGTCAGTGTTCAACAGATTTTGGTTGAATATTCGAAGGTGAAGAACTTCAAGTTTTGAAGATCTCACCATTTTTGATGGGCAAGGTAGAGAGATGACAGGACTCCCTTGGCTGACCCATGCAGTGGAGGCTCGAATCCTAGGAACCTAGTGTCGTGCTTGTAGATATTTATTTGTTGGCTGACCAGCATGTGGACATCTCAGGGGTACTCTCAAGTATGCAGGAAGTCAGAGGGGCATATATCTCCTCTCCCTGCCTCCTGGTACCCAGAGTACCAATCTGTGGCCTGCATTCAGTCAACCAGATACCCCTCCTTAGGGCTTGCAATCCTGGACAGTGATGCAAAGTTGCAAGGTGGTCAAAGGGAAGCTCTAGCAGCCCAAAGGGAGCATCCAGTGGTGGTGACACCAGCAGAGGCATTCTCACCAGACCATTCCTATGGGGCTGTATTTTTGGCTGCTTGGCCTCTCTTGACTCCTGCATAAGCTCAGCTTGCCTAATGTTCCTGTTGCTTGCGTGGGTTACCTATTGGTTTTCCAATAAATTTCCTTTCTGCCAAGTCAGCCAAGTTGGTTTCTATTGTCTACATCCAATAATTCGAGTCCTAGTACACTGCTCCTGCCCCTGGCCTTGGTCTCCCAATGTGTCAACTCATTAAGCACTGTTTCTAGGGATGCATTTCAAAGTTACTTTTGCATCGTTCTCAAAATCTCTTCTTCAAGATTTTTTTTTTATTATTCTTTGATATCCTTAGCAATTCTACAAAGTGCATTTTATGTTCTTCAATGAAATGGAATTATGTTCCCTCTGAACACTCTTTGTTTCTCCATTTGTTTTCACATTTCCCAGCCCCCAAGATTCATTTCTCGTTCATCTTCTCTTTTTACTCAATACTCATTTCCCCTTAGGGTTTGTGCGATTTACTAAGCTTTTATTGTGCATGAACTACATGCCAGATATTATGCTAGGGACAGGGATCCAAAGATGAATAAGACAGAGTTATCACCTGTGTGAAGAGAATAGTTGAGTGAATAAAATGTAAAATAGATGAACACCAAGGCAGGCAACAGAAGGTATCACACTTCCCCAAGCAAGGAAGAAAATATCAGAGACACATAAAAGCTTGGGATTTGATTCTGTATCATATCTCTTTCTACAGCGATGAGGCTCATTTACTCTATCGGTGTTTAACCTGCGCCAGTACATGCCAAGCCCCGTGCAGTGTCAGGGTGTTGGTAATCTCTCCTTATTTCTCTCTTATCTTTTTGAGGGTGTGAGTTATCTATAGCTCTGTGTGTATGTGTGTCACAATACTTACTTTGTAATACATGAACAACTAGAGAGACATTCTGGAATGTACAGCCGGAGCTGACAGCAAGCTGCTCGGCTGAATGTGACTATAGTCGCTGCTCTCTTTGAACTACATTTTTTTTTTTTTCGCTCATGTTACTGCTTCTCCTGAGAACCACGCTGGCACATTTTTTCCCCTTAGATTCTCACTGCTGCCTATAATCCATCATTACAAAGAGAGGCCTTAAAAACAGCACTCGGGGGAGACATTGTTTCCTTCCCATTTCGCTCTCAGAAAGAGCAGCTTATAATGGGAGGGGAAAATTGCATTTAGGTTAAAGGAATATATATAACAAGAAAGCATCTGCTTCTACCCCTCTTTAAGATGCTAAGCTTCAAAAGCCCTCCTGGTTTTAAAAAAGGCCATCACCCCTTGGCCTGCTCTAAACATTAATATTATATGCCTGGTAATAAAGCCAGAGGATTTTTTGTGAGAGCCATTAAAGGGAAAGGATGGCCAAGACAGATTTCTCTGGTGAATGAAAATCACAGGCTCATAAATAGAACCTGTGAGGTTAGTCTTGTGGTTAGCTAGTACTTTAAATTTGCGATTCCCCCGATTATATTGGTTGATGGGAACTGCTGACCTTTTCTCAGACGAGGCTGTGATGCTCAAAATTATGACTTAAAAAGAGAAAGTACAAGAATTCCTAAGGCAACCAAAAGTCCAGCAGCACCAGGTTAAAACACGCCTGGTACATGAACGTCAGAGTACTGATAAGAGGGGAGAACAGAGTAAATGCAATTTTCTCCCCATAAAAGTTAATTTTGCCATTTGAAACTGCCCTATGATATTTATGTCATTCATCAAACAAGATTGTCACTGACCCCACAAAATTTTCATCACCTTTCTTCACATTTAGCTGGTGTCAAATGACTACTTAGCTGATGCTTATTATTAGCCATAGGTTAATAATTTTACTGCTAATTATGAGACTAGAAAGTCTAAATTTTTTTTAATTGAGCTCTTTCGGTGCACCCAACCCAATTTTTCCTCACGCTAGGGGTGTGAGTACCTCCTAGTTTAAATAACTAAGGAAAGTCTCAGCACAGTTCCCAGTGAAATGCTGTGCAAATCTCCACGTGGTTACGGATGCAGCTATGGTGGGCGCTCGGGGTTTGTTCGGTTTCCTTACATTTTTGAAAACCGTTTACATACCAGACTTGAAGCTCCTTATCTAACTTGTCACAGAGTACGAAGGCGCCCGCTCCCTGGCTGTGTGCAAGGAGCTGTGGTAACATTAGTCATAATTCTGTGGTTTTCAAAGAGTCAAGGACATTATTTCTCCCTGATGAAAAAGAGGCCTTTGCCCACGTTGCATTCTCTCTCTCTTTCTTTTTAATGTGGTTTGACAACTTGAATTCAGAAGGAGATTTCACAATTAGAAGAACGAGATCGAACCACAGCATCTGTGCTCACAGCCCCCTTAGCTGCTCTAGTTAGGATTCCCTTATTCCATTTCTAGTTCTCAGGAGAGGACAGGGGACTTTTTAATTGGAGCTATTAGACGTTCTCTTTGTACAATGACACCCTCTGCTAAGCGAAGGCTCCAGCAAAAGCCATGCCCACTCTGCAGTTACTTCTTGCAATTCCGAGGAATAATGGTATCTTGTCTCATTTAAAAATAAACCTGAGGCTTATTCCTTATTGCTTTTTCTCCTCTGCCTACTCACATGGATTTCTTCTTGCCAATTAAACCAAATTTCCATTATTTAAGCAGGTAGTTTTGATCATAACTGTCGCCTGATAATAAGACATATTAAACTAGATTTCATTTGCTCACAGCTCCTTTCTTCCAGCTACAAGACTAATTTAAATGAGCTCAGATCACTCAATCTTATGTTTACTCAATAGTGAGTGGTGAAGTGTTGGAATTTCATAAGTGGTACTCTGCATGTCGCAGAACTCACCTGAAATAACCTGCACGTTCAATGTTTGCAGTTTCTCAGAATCACTTCCTCTTAAGAGGGCAGATGTAGGTCTGTATTTATGACCTATTCCAAGAAAAGAAATTAAATATTTAGATGATAAGCAAGCACGTTCTTAATGTATATTCCCCAAGGAAAATGGGCCATTCACAGCAGAGCCTGGAGTAACAAGACATTAACAGCCTCTTCTTATTAAGTTATTTTCCATTAACAAATAGGTACTTTCTAAAACCAGTGGCTTCTCCACTGCCATAAATGCCATTATGCATCTCTTCTTAAATGCAGAATATTATTTACATTTTTACATACAATAGATATATACAGAATATTTGATGTATATTGATGTATATTTAATGATATTTAATGTCATAAATGGTGTGGTATTTTTCCCTACTTCATATGCTTGGATTTTCAAGGCAAACTTTTGAAAGCCACTAAGCCTGTCATTTAGATAGATGTTCATAAAAACTTAATGTCGCTCCCCACTATTGATCTCTTTCTAGGCATTTTTTTCTATCTGGCTTCTATTCTCTCTTTCCTAATATGTAATCATTTATAGAAAAACAGATCAAGAAACTCAAAACTATGCACCAATTGCAAATGACACACATTTATTTAAAATAATATAATTTTCAAAACTAGAAAGACCCTGGGTCTTAATTCTGTCATTTTATTAGCTGTATTACTTTGGACAAAACAGTCTCTCTGAGGCTCAGGGGTTTTTTTCACCTATAAAAAATGAAAGGAATAGCACATACCCTGTTTATAAACTTTGAGAATCTAGTAAAAATCTCATGAAAATGTTCTGAAAATGTTTATTCTACAAATATGCAATACTGATGATGTTATTAACCAATGCATTTAGGGCCTTATATACTAAGGTACCAATGACAAGACTTGATATGAAACTGCTCTCAGAAATATCTCCAACAAACACTTAGCCAAAAAAATTAATGAAACTTTCACTCAACCCTACAGGCAACCACTCTTTCTGCCTACTGAAAGGACTAACACAGCCTTACCTGGTAAAGAACACAAGAGCCTTGGGAAATACTACACCAGCACAACGCTACTATCCTTTATCGAGAACTACTAGGCACAGGGCACTGTGTTACACTTCTTATGTAATCTCTTTAGTTCAATCCTTACCTCAGCCCTGTGGGAATGGTGATTATTCTTGTTTTACAGAGGAGGAAAGGGACACTCAAATATGGCAAGTAACTTGCACAAAGTCACATAACTAGTAAGTGGTAGCACTAGGATTCTAACCAAAGTCCACCTGACTCCAAAGCGTAGTCTTGTAATGACACATTATATCCTGTCTTTAAGAGACCAACTACTTATATTATAAACTGTCCATCAGGTCTGATATTCAGCCAGTATGTGCATGGGTGCACACCAGAAGGGTCATGTATACATGCTCACACACCAATAGGGCCAGTATATACACGGGTGCACACCAGAAGGGTCATGTATACATACTCACACACCACTGGGGCCAGTATATACATGGGTACACACCATAAGACCATGATAGTAGTTGACAGTCAGTGTCCATTCTGATAGGTGGATGCCCGTGTTATACTAGTTAATTCTTTTTTTTTTTTTTTTTCTTGCGTTATGTGGGCCTCTCACTGTTGTGGCCTCTCCCATTTGCGGAGCACAGGCTCCGGACGCGCAGGCTCAGCGGCCATGGCTCACGGGCCCAGCCGCTCCGCGGCATGTGGGATCTTCCCGAAACGGGGCACGAACCCGCGTCTCCTGCATCGGCAGGCGGACTCTCAAGCACTGCGCCACCAGGGAAGCCCTAGTTAATTCTTTTTTAATATCATCCCTACTTCCTGATTTTCAACTGCACATTTTAGTGCTTCACAGTCAAAAATCAACTGTCCCCCCCACACTTGTTAAAGATTGACTCCTGCTCATCACCTAGAGCCTAGAGCTCAAGACCTCCAACTCTGAAATTCTTTATCACCACTCCCTATTCTTCTACCCCTCTTCTGCCTTCACTTCCACCAAGCTCTGCTCAACCTCCAGTCTGCCAACTCCTTCCAGTTCACACAGCCTTTCTTCCCCTTCTATTCACTTGTCTGGGCTGGAAAAAGACACATGAAAATCCTTGAGTGCTAGCACTATGTCTTACTTATACTTATGTTCCTTGGGTTACCTAGAATCACCACTTACACACAGTGGGTGCTCAGTTAGTGGGAAATTGAACTAGAAAAAGAAATCGAACCTACAGATAAGATTAGGAGTACCTTGATACTAGATGAATTCTCCCAAAAGATGGATTTATTTTTCAATACTTACCCTGGCACTTCTGCACTCTCCTGTGGGCTTCAAGTATTTTGTGGATAATGAAGATGAGCAAAAATATAAAAACTAATAGAACCAGAACATACCAAGTGATCTTCATGGAACAAATAAAATCTGCAAAGAAAAATGTACTATAAAAATACGGTAAAATGATGCAGCAGATAAGAGGCAATATGGTGATGTAGCTGGCTTCTACTATATATTCAGCCCATAACTGAAAAGTTGAATATATAACCATCACTGTTACAAGGTCACTTGCTTTCCTGAGTTCTTTCCTAACGTATTAAATGAAGAAACATGACCAAGTGGTTTCCAGGGATCCATTTAGTTTCAAAATTCTAGGATTAATTTCACTTCCAAGTTATATTGATGTTAGTTTTGCTATCATTGCTATCACTAGGTTAAGACCACAACAAGCAGAGTGCCAGAATCAGAGCCATTTGTGATTAACAATTTGGCCCTGGACCAAGCAGCCAAAAAATGTATCCTCAAATCAACAAAGATGCAGTGTGTAAGATGAGGATGGGGAAGAAAGGAAAGGCAAAGAAAGAGGTTGGATTGAGGCATATAAGAGACCAGGGTAGATGATTAATCAGACCTTCTTTCCACAGGGGCTCGCGTGGCAATGATCAGATCAAGTGCATGCATTAGTTAAACAAACAGTTACTCTCACCTAAATTTAATAAGGATACAGGTAAAAAATCGCTCATTCAAATGACAGTGAGGCAACGTGGAAGTAGAGTCACCATCAGCAATAGCTTAGCACGATATTCTTTCGTCCCATAAACACACACTGGCCAGCAGACCCAGGAATCAGTGACTTAAAGGAGGTTGACTTCATTATGTCCAGAACACAATTGTCTACTGACTTTCTAGGCCACCCTATGTACTCTCTTCCTTGTATGCAAAACGCAGCTAGTACTTATTCAGCTTAGCAGGATATATAACTTGTTAATACCCTTAGATGACTGCTCTTTTGGGGCTCATGATCTGGGTACCCCTTTTACAGGTCCCCCACTCCATAAGCAGATGTACATTAAATAGGCAGTGAACATTTATTTAGAGAAGACACTGAATGGAGAAGGTAGAGGTTGACTGGAATGGCAGCACTCGGCCTTCCTAACATCATTCCATACTATTTAGACTTGCGCACCTCACTCAGAAAAATAAAAGCATGCAGCTAACTGGCATAGAAAATGTGCAGTGCCAGCAAGAGTCAAGGTGGGCCCAGTACCAAGGTGTCATGAGGCACTGATCAAGCTATGAAAAAAGAACCATGCATTCACCAACTTTCTATTACAATAGCAGAATGTACACAGTTGGGGCCAAGCCAGCCAGAACACCCACCAAAGCACCAGTGAGAGCACAGGTGAGTGTATCTCCCTACATCCTATGCTGTCCCCCTACTCCCCGTCCCTGTAGCCGTCTTGGAGAGGAACAAGGGGAAATGGACAGGAATCTGAAAAAATCTAAAGAGGTAGATTAAATTATTTTTTCTGAGTAAATTCACTGGACTGGACTAAATTTAGTCCCCACCCCACCCCGCCCTCCAGTAGATAGGACTTTTAAGGGAGATCAAATTAGTCTTTGCACAGCAGAGTAAAATATGAATAAATTTTTAATCTTCTACGCATGGCAAAATAGGTATACTTTTTCCCGAATACAAGACTATATATTTGCACTACTATGTATAAAATAGATAACTAATGAGAACCTACTGTATAGCACAGGGAACTCTACTCAGTGCTCTGTGGTGACTTAAATGGGAAGGAAATCCAAAAAAGAGGGGATATGCATACATGTATAGCTGGTTCACTTTGCTGTACAGCAGAAACTAACACAACATTATAAAGCAACTATACTCCAATAAAAATTACTTTAAAAAAGACTACATATTTGTACACCTCTGTTATCTTTCTGATTTATGGACCCATAAAAGCTGTCAATTACTATTTCACTTTGACTGGAATTTATGATTTTTTCCATTAATGCAAAAATTAATTCTCAAAATAACGAATATGGTAATGCTTATTTTTCCTTCATGTTTTAGAAAACATAAAAAGCAATTAGATAGATACATAAATGGACATTGAAACAAATATAAGTTTTTAAATATCTATAATCCAAACCTCTTTATCTTTCAGATTTCACCATAGTCTCCTTCTCTATGTGGTCTTTTCAAAACCTCCAACCTCATTCCTGAGCCAGAGGGAATTAACCCCTCCGTTCAGCTTCTCAGATCCTCTCCCATACCCCCTACACATACACACACCTTGAAATACCCCCCTAACTGCAGAGACTGTAGGGCCTTGGGCAAACTAACTCACAGGAGAAATTTATTTGAAGTCTTATATTTCACTTTAAAAATGCATGCATATTATATATATATATATATAACATTTTAAAATAATTACCTCTAATAGAATTAAAGCTTTAGAAACTCATTCTAAGGCAATCTGAAAGGCTTCCCTATGTCTGGAACCTCAGAAAACACAGCAAGTTACTCTGCCATAGCACCTGTCCCACTGATTGCACTGACTCCATTGTTTTCCATACATCTATTTCTGTGTCTCCAGTGCCTGGCACACTGACTGGCATACAGCAGGCACTCATTAAATGGTTATATCATAAAATGCTCTTCAAGAGTAGAGTTTATGGGTCAAGTGAGGGTACCCTGCTTAGTAGTGAGGATCAACTGCGTTAATTCAGAATAGGGTGACTAGAGTGTTAATCAACCTTAAGCAGAATTAAGATATATGTAAGTTTTATATTTCAGACTCCTACCTTTCCCTCAGAGTCATCCAGTGCCTCAAAATGCTTAATCTGTACCCCACCTAACTTCATAGCAATATATCAAAAATCCCTTTAATTCAGGTCTGTTTCTCAGCTCTAAGAGAGGACATGTTAAATCAATTCAAAATTTAATAGCACATCACAATGTATATGTATATTTACATTTAAAAAGAAATATCATCCTTTAATACACAAGTGTGATAGTGTTACCTCAAGCACAGCTAATAGGCATTCCCAGAAGTTATTCTGGGGCAGAGGGTCTTTCTAATGCCCCTCAAATCACAACCCATAGACGTCTCCTCCACCTCTGAGCACAGCTGGGTTCCACAAAAAGCACATTTTGAAAGAAAAATAAACAGATAAAGGGCTAACATTCTATCCAGCGTTGCTATTTCATCAATAAAATTCTTCAACTATTCGACTTTCAATGCAGTTAATGTGATAGTCCTTACTTAACTTTGTGTCTATATTCCATTCTCCTTTTCCCTCCGATTTCCTTAAAAACTTACATTTTACATCCATGTCTAGGTGCAAAGAAATATTTATACAATTAGTCGGGTGTTCCATAATTCTACAAGTATGGTTTATATCTGTTTCCTTGGTTGGATCTTCCTCTTCGATTGCTGACCTTCTAGTGTGTGTTTTTAGATTACAGGTAATGTTATATTCCTCCAAGTGGTCAACCACAGGAGTTACAGTGAAGTTAAAATATTGACAAGGTGAATGAAAATCATTTGCCTTCACTTCCGTTGATCCTCTCATGATAAGAACTAGAGAGAGATTAAGAAAATGTTATTCACAAAAAATAGTAGTACATAGTAAGAAAACACATACAACTCAAAACTAAATCCCCTCCTTCCTATACAACAAAAAAGAGTAGAAACAAGAAGTTACCAGCACTAAAAATAACAATTACAGTGCTTACATTTTTTAAGAGAGTGAAAACTAGGTGAGTTTGAAATAAAATTGGAGCATCTCAAAGAAAAAGAAAACATTTCCCTGATGACTTGTGGGACAGATTTTATTTTCCAAAATGGCCACAACAGTATTTCCCATCCCACATTATACTAGTTTGCTAGGGTTGTCATAACAAAGTACCACAAAATGGGTGGCTTAAACAACAGAAATTTATTGTCTCACAGTTCTGGAGGCTACACTTTCAAGATTAAGGTGTTGACAAGGTTCCTTCCTTCTGAGGGCTGTGAGGAACAATCTGTCCCATGCTTCCCTTCTAGCTTCTGGTGGTTTGCTGGCAGTCTTTAGTGTTCCTTGTCTTATAGAAGCATCAGCCTGATCTCTGCTTTCATCTTCACATGGCATTCTCCCTATGTGTGCATGTCTATATCCAAATTTTTTTTATTTATAAGGATGCATCAAGGATTCAATGACTTCTTAGGGAATCAAAGTGTGATTTTATATGAGAACCTGCAAGTTTACTTAGAATTTTTTCAGTACTTTTGAAGAGAGCTTGCTAAATAATACTTTAACCATTAAATGTACATGGATTATAGTGGCATTTTGATGTATTTTAAGCATAAATTATTTGATAAAGTAAACCAAGAACAAGTTATTATACTATCTCAAAGCCTGTAAGTCACTCATTAAGCACCACACAGCTGAGTGTTCCAGGGCCACTAGACTTAAAATTGGGATGTATTATTAATACTTTTTTAACAGAATAAGGTTATTTATCCTTGATAATTTTAATTCTCACTTTTCTTTTGCATTTACCTTTTGATGTTTGTTCCTGAGACATAAAATCCATGTTTCCTTTGGACTCACAAGCCAAACATGGGGAGCACATTTTAAATTCACTTGTGATGTCTTGGCAAATCCTGGTGAAGTTTTGAAAACTGGAGTGATTTAGAAAGATTCCCATCATAGTCTGAGTTTCTTTTATTGGTTGCAGAAAAGTCACGAAAGAAAAATTTAAAGAGGAGAATGAATAGGTGAAATTAGGTTGTAAACATACTTCCAGGCATGATAGCTCCAACGTGTTTCCTATAAAGGAGAAAACAAAACAAAACAAAACAAAAAACAACTTTCTTTACTGTAAGCTTTTGAGTTTTGGGCATTCAAATGAATACACAATAAGCTCCCAGTTTTTCTTAGGCAGATTCAGTACATTTCAGTTTATCACTGACAAGACTTTGTTTTCACATGAATTAACAATATCTAGTCCATTTAAATATTTTTTTAAAATTTTGTCAACATTCCCTATTAATTTTCAGAGAAGAGAAGTCCTGCTGAGAAGTTCTTTGAAACCCTAGCATTGTAACCATTCTCTTTTCTAGGAAAGTTTTAATGGACGAACCTTAGTTTCCTCTGAATCCATCTGTTCCCAAATAGAGGTTCAAGTGAATTGCATGGAGTTGAACAGGGAATGGAAAACTTGAACAGTATCTCTGTATTGGTTTCTGAGGGCTGCTGTAACAAACTACTACAATCTTGGTGGCTTAAAACAAGAGAAATTTATTCTTTTACAGTCCTGAAGGCCAGAAGTTCAATGCCAGTGTTACTGTTCTGAAATCGAGGCCACACTCCCTCTGAAGACCTTGCACCTCTTCCAAATTTTGGGGACTGTTGGCATTCCTTGGCTTGTGACCACATCACTCCAATCTCTGCTTCCATGGTCACATTACCTTCTCCTCTGTATCTCCATCTTCTACTCTTCTGTCTGTGTCAAATCTCCCTCTGCCTCTCTCTTATAAGGGCACTTGTGATTAGATTTAGGTCCCACTGAGATAAGGCTCAGGATAATCTCCCCATCTCAAGATCCTTAACTTAATCACATGTATAGAGACCCTTTTTCCCTATAAGGTAACATCTATAGGTTCCCAGGGATTAACACCTGATATATTTGGGTGACCATTATTCAACCTACTTGAAATTTAATAGGATAACATCATAATTTTTATTTTGGTGTGAAGACAAGTATCAGATTTGGAAATAATGGCATAATAGAAGGAAGACTGAGTTCAAAGCAAAAGATAAAGACTTTAGTGCTAAAGCTGTTATTAGCCAAGATACCTGAATAATTTACTTTGTCTCCACAAGTCTCATTTTCTCATTAGCAAAATAGAGATAATAACAAGATCCTGCTAACCTTGTGGGGTTATAGTAGCATCAAGTGATATATATGAAAATATTTTTGAAAATTGTTCAAATGTATATTATTAAAATGCAAACCCATATTCCAAAGTAAAAATTTAAACTTCATCCTTTATTTAAGATGAGATTATGTAAGATTTAATCCACATGAGTAATTAAAGCTCACTATATGAAAATTGGGAATCCCTATGTAGCAGTAATGATAAACTAAGGAATAGGTAACCTCTCTTTCAGATATTCTCAGTTTGACAGTCATTTACTAGCATGAGAAAATAGCTGACACGCTCAGTTCCACATTTATGTGGCTTTCTCTACCATTTCTCATAATCACATGGGGCAAAATATATTTTTAAAATTTTCTAAATAATGTGGAGCACAATGAAAGAATTACTTCACTTTTAAGAATGATTACTCCTAGTCATCTTGATTCAAACGTAAAAGAAAATCAAACTATTGATTTATATTAAAGCACATTTTTTACTTGTTGAATTTGTACTTTGATAGTAATTTCATAATTGTTTCATTACTGATGATATTTTTATTACTTAACAAATTAAAGGTTCATTTACCAGCCCTCTACATTTGAAATTGCTTCTGTAATAATTCACATGTAATTTCCAGCTATAAACACATTTCATACTTGAGTTGCTATAAAAGTTTTGGGAGGTAGAGATTGTATTTTAGTCAAATACACAATTTTGTAATGTCTCAATATATTTGTAAACAAAGTTGTAATCAAATTAAAACTAATTTTTTAAAAAATTGTCTTCAATAATAATGTCTCAAAAAGAAGATAGGAATGTACCATTTGATAGAAATCTATAATCTGTAGATTTTTTATATTACTAAACACATGAAAAAATTATTTCTTGCCATCTTTCCATTTTCCTCACTGGCATTTTTCATCTTATGAAATTTTCAACTTCTTGAATTTATATTCTTATGTTATGACCTAGAAGGGAGATAGAGAAATTTTTACTGTCATAGAGAAATGCTTACTGTCAATATTGCAGTCTTCTTATCCAATAAGTGACAAACTTGGCTTTCTAGAATTGTTGAGATATATCCATTGTATTTGGCTATGAGGTCATTTTATGATGGTTTTTAAATCTTAGTTTTAAATAATTCAATTAGGAAAGAAAGAAATACAGGACATATCCTTCCCCAGTATAATTTTAAGAAATAAATGAATTCTACTCAATCATTTTTGTTATCAGGTGGGCTGTATTCTCATCTTCATAAACAAGGATATAAGAATTTAACTACTGCCATTAATACTGCTGAGTCAGACATCTAAATTCTCACTCCCAGAGATAGAAATGCATTCCAGAATTACTCCAGTACTAAGACTGCAATCTTTCAAGATAAGGATATAGAATACTAACTAGAATTAGGAAAATAAGTTACAGTATAGGACAAATGCCCAAGTCAATGATTTTTTCTTTTTAAAGAAAAGCAAAGAGTAAGGTTAAACTGTCTTTATTTTCTTTTTAAACTTTTATTGTAAACATATATCATATACAAGCATATATAAAATGTATCATTCCAGTTAAAGAACAATAAAAATAAATGAACACCCATGTATCTATCACACAGATTA
Organism: Lipotes vexillifer; assembly: GCF_000442215.2. NCBI lineage: Eukaryota > Metazoa > Chordata > Mammalia > Artiodactyla > Lipotidae > Lipotes > Lipotes vexillifer. The sequence continues at coordinate 4,661,342 of NW_006774670.1, forward strand.
AGAAATAGAATATTAGCAACATCTCTGAAGCACCCTATCCCTCCCTGCCCCTACATACTCCTTCTTTCACAGAGGTTAAGCACCACATTGAACTTTGTTGCATTAGCATACTGTATACATATATATGGACTATATTGTAGGTATTCATCTATGACTTGATTTTTTTGCAGAATATGTTTTAGTCGTGTTGCTACACATGGCTGTAGTTAATTATTTGTGGTACGTTTTGAATGAATATACTACAATTTATGTATCTATTCTTCTGACAGCATTTGGGTTGTTTCTATTTTTGCTGTTCTGGATAATATTGCTATGAACCATAACTCTCATACATTGTTGGTAGGAATGTAAAATAGTACAACCACTTTGGAAAACATTTTTATTTTCTTTAAGTTAAACATATACTTAGCACGTGACCCAACAATTCTACTCCTAGGAGTTTACAAAAGAGAAATAAAAACATATGTCCACACAAATACCTGTACATGAATTTTCATGGCACCTTTAAAATTTATAATAGCTAAGAACTGGAAACAATCCAAAAGTCCAACAACTAGTGAATATATAAACAATTCCTGATATATCCATAGAATGAAATACTACTCAGCAACAAAAAAGAAGAAAATGCTGATACAAACAACAACACAGATGAATCTCAAATGCATCATGCCAAAGGAAAGAAGCCAAACACAAGTGACTATATACTAATGTGATTCCATTCATATGAAGTTCTAGAAAATGGAAAACTATATTGATAGTGGGAGAAGGGTTCTTCTGCAAAGGAGAAAGAGGGACATTTTGGAGGTATTGGAAAGCTGTATATCTTGATTGTGTTGATAGTTACATTGCTGTAAACATTTGTCAAACCTCAAACTTTATACTTAAAAATGGCAGCATTTTATTACATGTAAATTATATCTCAATAAAGCTTATTTTAAAATAGCGCTACTATGAATATTCATGAACATGTCTCCTGGTACACAAATACAGAAGTTTCTCTAGCATACATATTGAATTAAATTGCTGGGTATTCAGTATGCACATCTTTGATTTTACTAGAAAATGCCAAATCATTGTACAAAGCAGTTGGACCAATTTAATCTCCCACCTGCAGTGTATAAAGGTTTCCCATTGACACATATCTTGGCCAGCACTTTTCAAGTTTTGACAATTCAATGAATGTTAAATAGAACTCATCATGGTTTAAAAGTGTATTTTCATGGTTTTCCCTACTTTTTCTATTTTTCCATTTTTCTGGTAGGTTGTTTGTCTTTTTCTCATTAATGTTTAGGAGTTTTTAACTTTCCTTTTTAAAATTTTAAGAAGTTCTTTACATTTTTTATTAAGATATCTTCTCACAGTTTGTACCTTGTCCATTCATTTTCTTTATGATCTTTTAGTTAAAGGAAGCTCTTAACTTGAATGTATTGAATTTATCAATCATTTTCTTTACAATTTGTGCTTAGTGTCTTGTTTAAGAAATCCTTCTCCTGGACTTCCCTGGTGGCACAGTGGTTAGGAATCGCCTGCTAATGCCAGGGAGATGGGTTCAAGCCCTGGTCCGGGAAGATCCCACATGCTGCAGAGGAGCTAAGCCCATGCGCCACAACTATTGAGCTTGAGCTCTAGAGCCCACGAGCCACAACTACTGAGCCTGCGTGCCACAACTACAGAAGCCTGTGCACCTAGAGTCCATGCTCCACAACTAGAGAAGCCACTGAGGTAAGAAGCCTGCACACCACAACAAAGAGTAGCCCCCACTCGCCACAACTAGAGAAAAACCCACACAAAGCAATGAAGACCCAACACAGCCCAAAATAAAATAATTAAGTAAATAAATTTATAAAAAAAAGAATCCTTCTCCTTTAAAAAGATCTTCACCCACATGGTCTTCTAAAAGTTTTGAAGTTTTGCCTTTTATGTTTAAGTTCTTAAACTATCTGATACTGTGTACAGTATGAAGTAGGAAACCAGATTAATTTCTCCCACATGTGATAATCAATTGTACTACCAATTTTAAGTAGTCTATCTTTTCCCCACTATCTGTAATGACATCTCTATAATCTATCAAAAGTATCCATGTATGTATGACTGTGTTTCCGGGTTCTCAATTTTGTTCCATCAGTCCATTTTTCTATCTTGGCAAAGATATCTTACTGACTTAATTACTTTTGCTCTGTAAAGCTCTTATATCTGACAGGAAAAATCCCCTCACCTTGTTCATTTTCTGTAGGAACATCTTAGTGATTCTTGGCCCTTTGCTCTTTCCAATACATTTTAGAATCTGCTTACTAAGTTCAGTGAAGAACCCAGTTGTGATTCTGACTTGAATCTCAAAATCAGTTGGAGAAAAAAGATATGCTACTGAGCTTCTCCTATCACTCCTTTCTTCCTTTCTTTCTCTCTATTTATATAGGTATTCTTTGATATCTTTTAATAAAGCTTCCAAATCTTCACCATTATGGTCCCATATATCTTTTGTTAGATTTCCTCCTGGCTACCTTATTTTTTGTTGCTATTGCCAATAGTATCTTTCAAGAAGTATGTTTTCTGTTTATTAGTGGTACATGGAAATACAGTTGACTCTTGGATATCAATTTTATCTTTTACCACTTGTAAACTTCCTTATTAATTTTAATTTTTCCTATAAATCTTTTGAGTTTTCTATGCAGATATGCATGTTGACTGCAGATAATGACACCTTTATCTCTTGCTTTTCAATCCTTATACCTTTTATTTCTTTTGCTTGTCTTAATGCACTGACTAGGACTTCCAGTACCATGATAAATAGAGGTGTTGAGAGCAGACATCCTTGCTTGCTCCTGCATGCTTATGATGTTCAACGCTGAGAGTGATGTATAATCATTTTTAGATATCCCGTTTCACTTTAAGGAAGTTCTGTTCTATTCCTAGTTTGCTAAGAGTTTTTAATTGTAAGGGCTGTTGAATATAATTGAATGCTCTTTCAACAACTATTGAGATAATTATATAGTCTTTCTTCTTTAATCAGTTAATACAGTGAATTACATTATTAGATTTTCTAATGCTAACTCAATCTTGCATTCCAGGAATAAATCTAATTTGATCATTTTTATACATTGCTGCAATCAGATTCTTAATGTGTTGTTTAAATGTTTTTTACCTATATTTATAAATGAGATTGGCCTGTAAAGTTTTCCTTTTTGTCTTTGTTGGGTTTGGATACTAAGATATACTAGCCTTAGAAATAAATTGGAAAATGTTCCCCTTTTTCTATTTTCTAAAAAGGTTTATTATAAAATTGCGTTTATGCATTGCACGGGGAGATCAGCTCAGTGCTTTGTGAACACCTAAAGGGGTGGGATAGGGACAGTGGGAGGGAGATGCAAGAGGGAGGGGATATGGGGATATATGTATACGTATAGCTGATTCACTTTGTTATACAGCAGAAGCTAACAATGTAAAGCAATTATACTCCAATAAAGATGTTAAAATAAATAAATAAATAAAATAAAAATAAAATTGCATTTATCTGTTCAATCCATTTCTTGAAAATTTGACAAAACTTGCATATAAAAACATCTGAACCTAATGCTTTTTCAGGAAAATTAAACCACTGGTTCAATTTTATTTATTGCTGTATGATTCTTGGGTTTTCCATTTCTTCCCAAGTAAGTTTTGGTAAGTTATATTTTTCTAGAAATGTGTCTTTATATTTTAACTTTATTGACTTAAAGTTATTCATAATAATCTCATTATATTTTAAATTTCTATGTCCCTTTTTCATTCCTAACATTTGTTACTTGTGCCTTCTCATTTTTGATTATTCAGTTTTAGTAGGCGGAATAATGGCCTCTCTAAGATGTCCATATCCTAATTCCCAGAACCTGTGAATATGTTATATTATATGGCAAAGAGGAATTAAGGCAAAAGATGGAATTCAAGTTGCTAATGAGCTGTTCTTAAAATAAGGACATTATCCTGGATTATCTGGGTGGGCATAATGTAATCATACATGTGTCAGATGGGAGAAAAACTCAACAGGTTTTGAAGATGGAAGGAAGCCACAAGCCAAGGAAAGCAGGCAGCTTCCAGAAGCTTTGGATGGATTTAACTCCATCATATTATTTAGTGCTTTCTATTTTTACCACTTTCCCTATTACCTTTCTTGCTATCTATTGATTTAATGATTTTTTAAATTCCATTGTTTTTCCCTTTAGTTATTTGCAGGTTAGACACTATATTTCTATTATTTTAGTAATTTTTAACAGGCATCCTTAACAAATCTAAAGCCAATCAATAATGTTACCCTCTTTCAAACAATATAAGGATCTTACAATACTTTAACTCTGATCACATCCTTCCTGACTTAAATGCTATTTTTGTACAACATTTTAGTTCTACCTTGTTTTTTCATTGACACACAAATTAGTAGTGAATTTTGTTTTATACAGTAATATTTTCAAGATTTATTTATATTTACTCATATGTTTATAATTGTTGTTGAGGGTTCTTTTCCTGCCACTTCTTTCACCTCTGTCTTTTCTCCTGGGATTATATTCTTTCTCCTGAAATTAATTCTCTAGCAGTTCCTGCACTGAGGATCTGCTGATTATACACTCCCTGTTTTTGTTCATCTGAAGATATATATCTCACCAATTCTAGATTGACAATAATTTCCCCCAGCATTTAGCAGACATTATTCCATTGCCTTCTGATTTTCACTGTTGCTTTCAAGAAGTGAGTTCTCAGCCTAACTATTGTTCCTTTGAAGACAGTCTGCCTTTATCTCTGGTTATTTTTAAGATCTCTTTAGGTTTCATGTTCTACAGAATTTCTTTTTATTTATTCTATCTAGAATTTATTGGGTTTCCTGAATCTGAGGACTTGAGTCCTTCATTGCTTCTGTAAAATTATCAGCCACATCTCTACAAACATTTTCCCCATTCTGTCTCTTCCCTCCCTTCATAGGTTTAATTAGAAATATCTCCCTTTGTTCTCCCATGGAGAGCTATTTCTAACTCAACTCTGTTTCACATTTTCTATTTCTTTGGTTCTCTGAAATGTGTTCTAAGTAATTTCCTTACATCTACATTCCACTTCATTAATTCATTATTCAGTTGCATCTAATCTATTTATTGCGTTCCTTGTGTTTCTACGTCAAATTATTATATTTTCATAATTAGAATTTCTAGTAGGGTTCTTTTTCATATCTGCCTGGTTATATTTAATAATCTTGTTTCTTAATCATACATTTTGATACCATTTTTAATGTATTGAAACAAATTAAATACTTATTTTATATTTTATATCTCATAATTCTGATATCTGAATTCTTTAAAGATCCGATTATATTTGTTGTTTCTGTTGACTCTTGTCAACTGGAGTCTTACTATGTTTTATGATTTTTGATAGTAGCACATGTTCCTTAGAATTTTATTCAGGAATATCTGAGATCTGGTTTGAAGGTATTTTCCTCCAGAGAGGATTGTGTTTGCCTCTACTTGATGTCTAATGGCACCATTAATCCAAAATCACTTTAAATTAAATTTTTGGATTGGGCTTTTCACACCTCATAGACAATGACCCTCAGTATCCAAATTATGACCATCTTGTGTTCACAGACTCTCAAAGGAATTTTTTCCTTACAAAATTTACTTACAAACCAACAGGTTATTTTCCTTGATTACTCTTTCATGGAGCATATCATCTTTTGGGTCCCAGACTTACATGTCCTGCCCATGTATGGCCCAATGAAACTGAGACTCTAGCCACCAGGAATTGGTAGATGCTCCTGAGGTGACCAATTTCTTCACTCTTGCTTATCTACCTAGATTTGTAATTTCTAGTCATTTTCCATCTTTAAGGAGTTTTTTTATTTTCTTATCAGTTCAACTATGTATTTTTAAAGTTTTTAATATGTTTAATCTCATATTTTTAGATATGTTGTGCCAGAAGTGTTTTTTAAAGTATGAGTGCAAGAACAGAAGTCTCATCTATCTGTTGACCTTCAAAAGTAAGTGAGAATTTATAATAAAATCTTCATTGTTTGGCCCACAATAGGAGCTCCAGAAACTACTTTATGTCACATTTTCCCAATACCTAGGTTATTCCTCTGTTAATCCGTTGTCAGGGAACTCTAAGGAAGCATGGATTATTTCAGACAATATATATATTCTAAGTGTTATTGCTCCAATATATTAGATATAAACCAGAGAAGATAAATTTTACCATGAGTTATAGTGAGTACAACTCCTCTGGAGAAGCATTTGGTGATTTTTTATAAAATTAAATATACTCAGCTATTTCACTACTAGATGGTTATCCAATGAAATGAAGACATATATTTATTCAAAGATCTGTAGAAGAATGTTCATAACCACATTTTTATAATAGCAAAAAACTGGAAACAACCCAGTGGTTGAAAGGACAATTGTAGTGCATTTGGACAATGGGCTACTTGGCAATAAACAGAAGGGAACTACTGATACACTCAATAACATGGATGAATCTCAGAAACATTATACTAAGCTAAAGAAGCCAGACCAAAAGTAGATACTTTGTGATTATTCCATTTTTACAAAGTATAAGGGACTTCACTGGTGATCCAGTGGTTAAGACCCTATGCTCCCAGTGCAGCGGGCCTGGGTTCAGTCCTCTGGTCAGGGCAGTAGTTCCTGCAGGCCGCAACTAAGACCTGGTGCAGCCAACTAAATAAATATATTTTTAAAAAAATACGAAGTATAAGAAGGGACAAAACTAAACTATGGTGAGCTAGGCCAGAAAGTTGCCTTGGGGTTGGAAGGAGAGTTGATCGGAAAGAGCAGAAGGAATCTTCCTCAGAGTGATGACAATCTGTACCTTGTATGGGGTGATAGATAGGTGCATACAACTGTGAAAATTCATGAAACTGAACACTTAAGACCTTTCCATTTTATTATATGTAAATTATGTCTTTTAAAAAATAGTCAAACCAGACAAAATGTAGCCAATTGTTTCTAAAGATCTTTCATCATTACTGGATATTCTGTAGCTAAATTCAACAATTTAAAGATATTAGCTGCCAGAGGTGTAGACAAGATGGCAGAGTAGGAAGATCTTGAGCTCACATCCTTCCATGGGCACACGAAAATTACAGGTATTTATAGGTCAACTATCAATGAGAAAAACCTGAAGACTAGCAGAAAAGATTTTTCACAACTAAAGATACAGAGAAGAAAGCACAATTAGATGGGAAGGAGGAGCAGAGACGTGGCACAGTCAAGGCCATGCCTCCAGGTAGGTGGCCCACAAATGGGAGCATAATCACAACTGCAAAGGTTCTCTCCAAGGAGCAAGGGGTTTGAGCCCCACTTTGGGTTCCCTAGCCCAGGGTTTCTGCACCAAAAACATGAGCCCCCAGAACACTTGGTTTTGAAGGCCAGAGAGATTTACATATGGGAGAGTCAGAGGGCTGTAGGAAACAGAGACTCCACTGAAAATCTCACACCCCCCAAGTCTCAGCACAGAAGTAGGCTTGAAAGAAGCCTGGGTCAGGCTGATCCTGGAGAGCCTCCCAGCGACGTGGGAAGCACCTGAGATTCTTGCTGGACGTAGATGCTGGTGGCAGCCATTCTTGGGAGCTCATTCTACCACAAGAACACAGGTGCTGGAAAGTGCCATTTTGGAGTCCTCCCTCCAGCCTATTAGCATCAGGGGCTTACCCACCCACTAGCAGGCCAGCCACTAGCACCAGGCTCCCGCAGGCCTCACAGCCAGCTGCATCAGGACCTGGCTCCACCAGCTGGCCAGCAGCTACCACACAAGCAGAGCCTGGCAGCCAACCAGCCAGGGGCCAGCCCCGCCTACCAGAGTGCAAACAGTAGTTGGCCCCAAAACAACGGAAGGGCCCACACAGCCAAGTAGGAAGTACCCACAGAGCATATAGCTCCAGTGACCATGAAAGAGTGTTCTGTTGGGCCCCGTGAGACTTCTCCTACATAAGGCCACTTCTCCAAGATTGGGAAATGTAAATGGCCTAACAAATACTAAATAAACACAGAAAACTGGGCAAAATCTGGAGACAGAGGAATATGTTCCAAGCAAAGGAAAAAGACAAAATTCCAGAAGAACTAAGTGAAGTTGAGATAAGCAATCTACCCAATAAAGAATTCAGGGCAATGATCTTAAAGATGCTCAATGAACTCAGAAGAATAAATGAACACAGTGAGAGGTTTAACAAAGAGAAAATATAAAGAAGAACCCAAAAGCTAAAGAATACAATAACAAATAAAAAACACACTAGAAGGAGTCAACAATAGATTAGATGATATGGAGAAAAAGATTAGGAGACAAAGTAGTGGAAATCATCCAAGTTGAACTGAAAAAGGAATTTTTTTCAACTTCAAGCATACTAATATTTGCATTATAGGGATCCCAGGAATAGAGAAAGAGAGAAATGTGCAGATAATTTATTTGAAGACATAATAGCTAAAAATTTCCTAACCTGGGAAAGGAAATAGACATCCAGGTTCAAGAAGTACAGAAAGTCCCAAATAAGATGAACCCAAAGTGGTCCACACCAAGATACATTATAATTAAAATGGCAAAAATTAAAGATAAAGAGAATCTTAAAATCAGCAAGGGAAAGGCAACTAGTTACGTATAAGGAAACTCCCATAAAACTCTCAGCTGACTTTTCAGCAGAAACTTTGCAGGCCAGAAGGGATATATTCAAAATGATGAAAGGAAAATAATCTACAACCAAGAACACTCTATCCTGCAAGGCTATCATTCAGATTTGTAGGAAATATAAAGAGTTTTACAGATAAGCAGAAGCTAAGAGTTCAGAACCATTAAACTGGCTTTACAAGAAATATTAAACGGACTTCTCTAAGTGGAAAAAAAAGACCACAACTAGAAATACGAAGTTACAAAAGGAAAAATCCCATTGGTGAAAGCAAACAGTAGATCAACCACTTATATTATGATGGTTAAAAAACAAAAGTAGTAAAATCATCTATATCTACAATAAGTAGTTAAGGGATACACAAAACAAAAAAAAAATGTAAAATATGATGTCAAAGGCATTAAACATTTGGGGGATAGTAAAAATGCAGGGTTATTATAATACATGCAAACATAAAGATCATCAACTTAAAACAATTACATATATTATAGGTTGTCATATATACCTCTTGGTAACTACTAACCAAAAATCTATAATAGATTCTCATACAAAAAACGAAAAAGGAACCCAAACATAACACTAAAGATAATCATCAAATCACAAGAGAGCAAAAGAAGAGGAAAGGAACAAAAAAGGACTGCAATACAACTCCAAAACAATTAACAAAATGTCAGTAAGTACATACCTATCACTAATTACTTTAAATTTAAGTGGACTAAATGCTCCAATCAAAAGATATAGCATGGGCTTCCCTGGTGGCGCAGTGGTTGAGAGTCTGCCTGCCGATGCAGGGGACACAGGTTTGTGCCCCGGTCTGGGAAGATCCCACATGCCGCGGAGCAGCTAGGCGCATGAGCCATGGCCACTGAGCTTGCACGTCTGGAGCCTGTGCTCCGCAACGGGAGAGGCCACAACAGTGAGAGACCTGCATATCGCAATAAAAAAACAAAAAAGATATAGCATGGCTGAATGCATACAAAAACAAAACCCATATATATGCTGCGTACAAGAAACTCACTTCAGATCTACAGACATACGCAGACTGAAAGTAAGGGGATGGAAAAGATTGCTCCATGCAAATGAAAAAAAAAACTGAGGTAGCAATAATTATATAAGACAAAATAGACTTCAAAACAAAGACTATAACAAGAGCCAAAGAGGAACATTATGTAATGATAATGGGATCAATCCAAGAAGGTAAAACAACTCTAAACACATATGCACCCAACATAAGAGCACCTAAGTACATAAAGCACATATTAACAAATGTAAAGAGAGAAATTGACAGTAACACAACAACAGTGAGGGACTTTTAACACCGCACTTACATCAATGGACAGATCATACAGCCATAATATCAATAAGGAAACCCTGGCCAACAGATTAGAGCAGACAGACTTAATAGATATACATAAAACATTCCATAGAAAAGCAGCAGAATACACATTCTCTTCAAGTGAACATAAAATGTTCTCCAAGATAGATCTCATGCTACTCCACAACACAAGTCTCAGTAAATTTAAGAAGATTGAAATCTTATCAAGCATCTTTTCTGACTACAACAGTGTGAGACTAGAAATCAACTACAAGAAAAAAACTGCAAAAAACACAAACACATGGAGGCCAAACAATATGCTGCTAAGTGACCAATGGGTCACTGAAGAAATTAAAGAGGAAATCAAAAAATACCTGGACAAATGAAAATGGAAACACAACAACCCAAAATCTATGGGGTGCAGCAAAAGCAGTTCTAAAAGGAAAGTTTATAGCAATATAAGCTTACCTCAGGAAACAAGAAAAATAAGTAAACAATCTAACCTTACACCTAAAGGAACCAGAAAAGGAAGACAAAGTTAGCAGAAGGAAAAAAAATCATAAAGATCAGAGCAGAAATAAATGAAATTGAGACTAAAAAAAAAAAAAAAAAAAAGAAAAGATCAATGAAACTAAGACCTGGTTCTTGGAAAAGATAAATAAAATTGATGACCCTTTCACCAGACTATCAAGAGAAGAGGAGGGCTTCCCTGGTGGCACAGTGGTTAAGAATCCATCTGCCAATGCAGGAGACATGGGTTCGAGCCCTGGTCCAGGAAGATTCCACATGCCGTGGAGCAGCTAAGCCCGTGTGCCACAACTACTGAGACTGCGTGCCTAGAGCCCATGCTCTGAGACAAGAGAAGCCACCACAATAAGAAGCCCTCACACTGCAACAAAAAGCAGCCCCTGCTCGCCGCAACTAGAGAAAGCCTGTACACAGCAACGAAGACCCAACGCAGCCATAAATTAAATAAATAACTAAATAAATAAATAAATAAAATTTTACAAAGAGAGAGAAAAGGAGAGAGAGCCCAAATAAATAAAATCAGAATAGTTACAACCAACATCACAGTAATACAAAGCGATCATAAGAAATTAGTACAAACAATTATATACCAATAAAAAGGACAACCTAGAGAAATGGATAAATTCCTAGAAATGTTCAATCTCCCAGGACCAAATCAGGAAGAAATAGAAAGTATGAACAGACTGATTAGCAATAATGAAATTGAATCAGTAATTTTAAAACTCCCAACAAACGATAGTCCAGGACCAGAGAGCTTTGCAGGTAAAGTCCACCCAACATTTAAAAAGAGTTAATACCTATCCTACTTAAACTATTTCAGAAAATTTAAAGGGAAGGAATGCCTCCAAACTCATTCTACAAGGACGGCATCACTCTGATACCAAAACCAGATAAAGACACCACCAAAAACAAAAAGAAAATTATAGGCCAATATCACTGAAAATATTAGCAAACCAAAGTCAACAATACATTAAAAGGATCATACACCATGATCAAGTGGGATTTATCCCAGAGATGCAAGGTGGCATTTTTCACAGAACTAGAACAAATAATTCTAAAATTTGTATGGAACCACAAAGACCCCGGATAGTTTAAAAAAAAAAAATCTTAAAAAAGAAAAGCTTGAGGTATCACACTCCCTGATTTCAAATTATACTACAAAGCTACAGTAATCAAAGAGTATTACTGGCACAAAACAGATACATAGATCAATGGAACAGAATAGAGAGCCCAGGAATAAACCCACACTTAAATGGTCAATTAATCTATGACAAAGGAGGCAAGAATATGCAATGAGGAAAAGACAGCCTCTTCAATAAACAGTGTTGGAAAAACTGGACAGATACATGCAAAAGAATCAAACTGGAGTACTTTCTCACACCATATACAAAAATGAACTGAAAATGGATTAAAGACTTCGATGTAAGACTTAAAACCATAAATCTTCCAGAAGAAAACATAGACAGTAAGTTCTTTGATATTGGTCTTATTAATATTTTTGGATCTGTCTCCTCAGGCAAGGGAAGCCAAGGCAAAAATAAACAGGACTATGTCAAACTAAAAAGCTTTTGCACAGTGAAGGAAAATATCAGCAAAATGAAAAGGCTGCCTACTGAATGAGAGAAGATACTTGCAAACAGTGTATCTGATAAGGGATTAATATCACAAAGAGCTCATACAATTCAACAGCAAAAAATCCAACAACTAAATTAAAAATGGGCCAAGGACCCAAATAACATTTTCCAAAGAAGACATACAGATGGCCAACAGTCACATGAAAAGATGCTCAACATCACTAATCATCAGGTAAATGCAAATCAAAACCACAATAAGATACCACCTGTCAGAATGGCTGTTATAAAAATACAACAAATAAGTGTTGGCAAGAATGTGAAGAAGAGGATACCCTTGTGCACTACTGGTGGGAATGTAAACTGGTGCAGCCACTATGGAAAATAGTATGGAGGTTACTCAAAAAATCAAAACAGAACTACCATATGATCCAACAATTCCATTTCTGGGTATTTTTCCAAAGAAAACAAAAATACTAATTTGAAAAGATATATGCATCCCTATATTCATTGCAGCATTATTTACAATAGCCAAGATATGGAAGCAACCTAGGTATCCATCGACAGATGAATAGATGAACAATATGTGTTATACACAGTTGACCCTTGAACAACACAGGTTTGGAACTGCATGGGTCCAAACTTCTACATGGATTTTTTTCAATAGTAAATACTACAGTAATACAAGATCCACAGTTGGTTGAATCTGCAGATGCAGAACAGTGGGTGGGTGTGGAGGAACTGCGTATTTGGAGGGCCAATTATAAGTTATGCATGGATTTTTTACTTTAAGGAGAGTCAGCACCCCTAACAACTGTGTTGTTTAAGGGTCAATCGTATATACAATGGAATATTGCTCAGCCATAGAAAATAACGAAATCTTGACAGTTATGACAACATGGATGGACCCAGAGGGTATTATGTAAGTAAAATCAGTCAGACAGAGAAAGACAAATAATGTATTATTTCACTTATATGTGGAATCTAAAAACAAAACAAACATATCAAAACAGAAACAGACTCATACAGAACAAACTGGTAGTTGTTAGAGGGGAGAGAGGTGAGGGGAAGAGTGAAATAGATGAGAGAGATTAACTCTCAGGGATGTAATGTCCAGCATAGGGAATATAAGCAATAATATTGTAAAAACTTTCTATGGTGACAGATGGTAACTAGACTTATTGTGGCAATCATTTTGTAATATATAAAGATATCAAATCACTATGTTGTATACCTGAAACTAATATAATATGGTAAGTCAATTATACTTAAATTTTAAATTTTTAATTAAAAAATTCTTGTCTCTAACCACATAAACTGCATAAAAGATATGCCATGATAAATTTCTATTCCACAAGAATTAAAATATGCATATTGGTTGCCAGGATAGAAGTTCATGGCTTAGCTGCCTAATTTACAAAGACGTTAGTTAATATATATTGCTTTCCTTTGGTCACAGGTCTTCTTCTTTAACAACTGGCATAGACTCAAAAGAGTATCAATTTCAATAGCAAAAACTTAATTATATTTCCATTTGAGTACAATAGTTGAAGCTTCTCTAGCAATATTGAGCAGGAAAGGGTGAAAAAATATCATGTTGTATATGGATGATACATCCATGGTGTTAACCAGATTAGGAAAAGGGCAGTCTAGAGAGAATATGGATTTATTCAGAGATCATTTGGGAAAGACAATATAAAATATTTCCTAGGAGGAAAGGGCAAGGTTTGAGATCACTTTTAACCTATGGTCGCAGTATTTGAATGGCAGGTTTGGGACATAAGAAAGAGACTACTGGTTTTATTTGTCAAAACAAGGAAAGTAAATGCACACTGTGAAATTCTCCATTGGGGAAAAAAATGGTAGGTAAATGATTCAGGGTAAAGTGATGCATATCTTTTATGTAAGAGATTCTGTGAAATAAATTTCAGAGGCTGCACAACCTAAAAGTTCTAGGTTTGTGGTGAAATTTTATGTTTCAAAAATGTAAGATGAGGATAATAATGCCTGGCCTACCTAAATTAAAAGATGGTTGTGAGGGTCTGATGGGAAATACTTCCTTCCAGAAAGCATTTTCTTTTTTATTTCCTTTATAATATTTTTAATTTCCTTTACAATATGACTCAGAAATTTCACCTAAGCACAAATTGAGTGCCTTCTAATGTGGCGGGTATGTCCTAAGTGCTTGAAATATGAACAAAACAGACAAAAAACCCTCATTTTCATTGAGCTTACATTCTATTTGGAGAAATTGGGCAACAGTAAATATAAACAATAAATAAGTAAATAATATAGGTAGTAAGTGCTATGGAGAAAAGAAACAGAGCGGTATAAGGGGAATATACATTACCATATTAATGTTTTAGAGAAAGTCATTTTTTCTATAAAAACAAAAAAGATATTCCAAGAGAACATTTATCTACCAATGCAAATGAATGAGACATGTAGTGAGAAAGCTTCCCAAGCAAGGGTTATTGGTATTGTAACCTCACCTATGAGAGAATAAGGCCAATTCTGCCAAAGCAGTGAAAAGCATTATTTTCAGCAGTATTTTTTTTGCCAGTACGTATGTCTAAGATATATATGTAAAAATACCATGTTCATTAGTAGCCATTTTAAAACTATAATGATTCAGAAAATTCAGTAAAAAATAAAATATTAAAAAAAAAAGCAAACTTATCCATCTAGGCTTATTCCTTCTTCCTGTAGATTTTCAGAATAGTCTCCCTTCAGAATGATGCTTCACCATTAATGAGTTGAAATCTTTAATGAGTTAAAATGAGTTATTATATGTAAAAGTACTTGGTATATAGTACCTGCATATGTATGTATAAATATTTTAAGCTTTTTAAAAACTTTTTTTAATAGTCATGACTATATCCCAAACCTGATTGGGGATTACTGATTAAATTATTAATGCATCAGCCAATAAGAAAATAAAGTGCCCATTTTTTGAGAACTAAGATAAGAATTTCTCAAATTAATTGCAGTTACCCTGATTACACTGGTCTTTATAATATAGACATAAGTAATATGTACATACGCTCATATACTTCAGGGTTTATCCTATAGTTTGTAAGTATTTGAGGTTCCTTTATCCTTTGTTTTCTTCCATTTCACTGCTCACTATACAGCCATTTCCATCAGAAAGTGTGAAGTGGAAGGGAAATGAAAGCTGGTAAACATAGTGTATGTCAGTTTGGCTCTTAAAAGTAAGAGAGGGGGGCTTCCCTGGTGGCGCAGTGGTTGGGAGTCCGCCTGCCCATGCAGGGGACACGGGTTCGTGCCCCGGTCCCGGAAGATCCTACATGCCGCGGAGCGGCTGGGCCCGTGAGCCATGGCCGCTGAGCCTGCGCGTCCAGAGCCCGTGCTCCGCAACGGGAGAGGCCACAACAGTGAGAGGCCCGCGTACCGCAAAAAAAAAAAAAAAGTAAGAGAGGAAGTCAAAACAGCTAGATGAGATTAGGTATGAGGTGTTTTCATCTGTGCTATTCCTGGTCCTTGTCGCCATAGTCAGGAATATACTCACATAACTCACTAAAATTTCTGGCTTCAAGAATTTCTGAGATATAAATACGAGTATATTTTATTTGAAAATCAATAACAATTGCTTCTTTTAGAAAGTGCTCCTGCAAGTAGCTAAGGAGAAATATTAGGTGATCATTAGAACTCTGACAGTTATTTCTCTTTGTGAATGAAAATGGAAGAAACATCCTCCCCAAGACAGGACTGGAAGCAACTTTTATGTTCCCATTGCATCTTTTTAACGTTGCTATTTTCATGATTACAGTATTGTATTTAATTATTTACCAGTCAGTCCTCCCCTTGACTGAAAACTTTTTGAAGGAAGAATTGCCTTCATTTTTGTAGCCTTGGGTTCCTAGTACAGTTAGACACTATTCATAAGTGAAAGAATAAATAAAGATCACTGAGATTTATATGAGTTAACCAGGTCTCTCTCTCTCTTAAACACTGTTAGTCCACCTAAAGCAGGTTGGTAAAACATCTTTTATTTGGAACAACCCAGCTCCCTTAATTTCAAGAACTCTGAATAAAAACATATCCATACCCTTTTATATCTCTATTATCTAATGCAATATAAGAGTATGAAACCGTTATATTAACTACTGTGTCTTAGTATAAGCTGCCTTTCCAATAAACTGAAAACTAGAATAAGCTATCTTGCCAGTGCAAACCAATGCAAAGTCATTAGAAATCCCAAACACCATTAAAGAAGTTCCCCATCTTTGCTAAAGTTAGACTAAATAGCTTATACTATGTAATTATAATAATTGAATATTCTGTGTAATGATTATTCAGATACATTCTTGATGAAAAATGATCAAATACAGTGTTCTATTTTTAACTTAGGCCTTCAGAGGATTTATTATTTTGAAATCAAATCTATTAAACCTGGTGAATACATTATTCCTCATTAAGATTCCTTTTGAATTCATTGGACATGTTAAAGACAGTGTATCAATAAATAATTTGCAAGTAAAAATCATTTTATAATATTTATCTTAGAAATTAAAGTGAATAGAAGAATGGAAAAAAGACACAAGTAACTGATAGGAAGGGTAAGACTACATGGGAAACTCTCAAGGTTAATTTTAGCACTTCTGGAACTCTTTTATCTTATCATCTAAATAATCTTACTAGATATTTTATTTTATGAAATACATCAGTTAACAAGTCAACTCACTTCATAAGGCAACTTATTGTGATTAAAAATTATTTTAGGCCTTCTCTGGTGGTGCAGTGGTTGAGAGTCCGCCTGCCGATGCAGGGGACATGGGTTCGTGCCCTGGTCTGGGAAGATCCCACATGCCGTGGAGCGGCTGGGCCCATGAGCCATGGCTGCTGAGCCTGCGTGTCCGGAGCCTGTGCTCCGCAACGGGAGAGGCCACAACAGTGAGAGGCCCCCATACCGCAAAAAAATAAATAAATAAAATTAAATTAAATTAAATTAAAATATATATATATATATATTATTTTTTAAAAAGACAAAACAATTATGTGCCCTTAGTTTAATCAGTATAGAACTGTATATAAATTAAATTAAATTAAATTAAAATATATATATATATATATATTATTTTTTAAAAAGACAAAACAATTATGTGCCCTTAGTTTAATCAGTATAGAACTGTATAAAATGAAGATATATAAACTTGCTCCTGGTGATCCATAAACCATTATAAAATATAAAGCATTATTATTACACTATTGCGTGTGTAAAACATTTTGCCTAAGAATCAACTTTTCATTTATGGCAGCTCTGTGCAAAATTCCTTCTACCACAAAATGATATTAGGACAAAATGGTGGTTTTCAAACAGTTTTGTTTGTTGGTTCCAAGGAGAGTTCCTTTGAAACAAAATTCTCAGATAAATCCATCACTCTAAAAAGAGTTGGAGGAAATATCTACGTTGCTCTTGGACAAGGAAAAGAGAACTGGGTATTTTAAATTTTAGGAGGCAGTAAAGGTAGTATTGGAAGCTATTGTAATCAGTTAAGAAACTAAGAGTACAAAATCATTATCAATGATGGTTGATTATTGTCGAGACATCTGCCCCCAAAAGAAAAACTTTTAACATGCTCTTGTAGTCACCAGTTCTCACAAAACACTAACCAATACTTAGCAAATAGATCATTAAATCTTTTAGACTGATTACCTGGTTTTCATTAGATCCAATCTGATTTTCTTTGGAGGTTCTAGATACATCTATCTGACCTACCTTAGACAGCTATTAAATGAGCTACCACTCAGCCCACAATAGCTTAAAAATTGAAATAGGTTATCCCCATTCCAATTCTAACTATTCCTTTTATATTTTCACTCAGTGAAATCAAGAATTAAAATATATGCTATGATTGCTTAATCTAAGCAACATAATGCCAGAAAACCAAGAGTAATTTGAAAAATTCAATTATTCACAAAATGGACATTCATAGTGTTTATTTATCAAAAAAATTTTATCTGCTACTTTACATCATGTATATACAATATTAAATAATCATTGCAATATGTCACCAAATGTTATTAGCAAAAGTATTTTCATCTGGCCCCTTAATATTATGTATATGCAATAATAAATAATCATTGCAAAAAGTCATGAAATATAAGCTTTTATCTGATTTTAATCAAATTCATATGATAACTTTTTAATGATAGAACACAGCATTTTCTTTTTACTTTTTCTTCTTATAAAATGCTAGGGAGCACAATTACCATTCAAACAATCACACTAATATTTTTTCAAATCTTTTACTGACACATAAACATAGTTTAAATTTACATTTATTTATTTTCCTACCCTAGGTTTCAGCAATATCACAATTTTCTGAAATATACACAAAGCTAATTCTGTTCCATTTTTCTCTAGTTGCAAATATTCACAGGCATACACCTGCTTAAATTTGCACCCATCTTATTTTGAAAAAAATCTAAATACATTTCCATAAAGTGACAGTAAGTGATGTGTGTGAAATAGTTGTGATAGAGGGAATTCAAGCATTTTTAACATAGTAAAGGTTACTTTCTTTATAAAATAATTCCAGAATGTAAAAACATAATTAAAACTGTTTTGAAGGAAACTTTCAAAGAGCAAAATCATATGATGAGATTATTGTAAACTCAATGTTTGAAAGCTAGACTACAGATTTCAAGTATTTCTTTTCATTTTTTCATTTCATTATTGTATGCTACAATACTTAAGTACTGTAAGTACTGTACTATACTGTACTATATAACAGTCAACTAAAATTGCAATCTCATTTTATTAGCTTTTCAGGCATAGAACTTCAGCCCCCACAACATGTACTCAAAAAAAAAGGCCTTTCCTGTAACCATTAGCTGATATAAGTTTTAAAAATTAAAAAAGAAAAAATAGATTGTAATTAAATACTCACCGTTTGGTGTCTTGAAATATTCTGGCAAAATTAAAATGAACGAGATTACCATGGCCAAAAGTAATTTAAGGAGGGCTGTATTTGTCATGTCTCTTCACATGACACATGTGTTCTCATCAAGCACATTGATGGCATGTTTCTTCCTGGTTTAAGTTTCATCTCTGCGGTACTTTGTTTATACAGTTTACCTCATACTCACTTCCTTTTTTATAAAAAGGAGGCCTTGAACTGAGACTTCATTTTTGAGTCACTTTCCACTAAGAAAACTATCTTCTAACAAGCACTTTCAAACTATCTTCTAAACAAGAAAAAATAAAGAAATGATCTCAGAAAGTGAAGGGGTCTTGTTCTCATCTAAATTTGAAGCTATTTTCCTACACTTACCAATCTGTGTGAGTAAATATAAACCCACAATATACTCACCAAAAGTGAAATGATGAATGTCAGTTATGTCCAGTTTGTAAGAACGTCAGTCATTCATTTACTTATTAAGTGATTATTGACCCACTTTTAAGTGCATTGTCCTGGATTCTGGTGTTCAGAAAGTAATATGTCTAGAAGACTGTAAACAGTATAAAATGTAAGGATAAATTAAAAAGACACATATAAAATTTTGGCTCTACTACATTGTATAAAAGCAATAGAATGGTACTTATTATCATTATACCTATAAATACAGTGATTATTGTTACAGAATCCACATTTTCAGTTCCCATTTCAAAAAACGATCTTTCATTACAATAATTCCAGTGAAATAAAATGCATCATCTTAGAATATAAATGAAGGGCAGGTAAAATTCATGGTGAATATAGAATATGTGCAAACAAGTATTTTTATTCCATTGTTCTTGTTTTCTGGTTTAAAAAAAAAATGGTATCAGATATGTCCAGTCTTTTCTCCCTGCTCATTCCCTCTTGTACCCTCACCACCCATCAATTTCCATCTATCCTATTTCTTGTTCTTTACCCACCCAGCCCTGAGCTTTATGGAACAATGGGTGAGCTGGGGGTAGGAAGCAGGGAACAAAGGTCATCCTGTGAATATATAGTGAATATGAATTAACTGTCTTTTCTTCTGATTGGGTGCAACAATTTGTTGGACAAATAGGAATCATGGACCTTAGGACTTAAGTCTAAGAACAGTCAAAATGGGTGTTTGGGGCTTCCCTGGTGGCGCAGTGGTCGACAGTCTGCCTGCCAGTGCGGGGGGTGTCCCGGTCCGGGAGGGTCCCACATGCCGCGGAGCGGCTGGGCCCGTGAGCCATGGCCGCTGAGCCTGCGCGTCCGAAGCCTGTGCTCCGCAACGGGAGAGGCCACAACAGTGAGAGGCCCGCGTACCGCAAAAAAAAAAAAAAAAAAAATGGGTGTTTGACTTCAAATATAGGACTTATTTTATGACCAGCATCAAGGATCATTCAAAGGAAGAAAGAAATTGATGAGAGTTATGGCCTGCATCAGTTACTGGACTGAGATATATTGGATTACAGGTCAGGCAGTGTCTTCAGTAGAGATTCTGGTAAGGATGGATGGGAAACCCTGTTCCTTAATTCTTACAGGTATCACTAAGTGGTCAGTGGACTCTACTCCCCATTTTGACCCTGTTTTGATTCCCTCAGACATTCTAACTCTTATTTATGAATACAAACATTCCAACCATAACTACCAATGGTGATAAAATTGATCAAGAAAGTATTTTCTTGACATAGTACTATTAAGTCAGTTTAATTCCTGGATGAATTTTCTTATAAGAGCAGTTAAACCACTTCTATATTTTTCTCCTTTAATTTTGATTTTACTGAAACTACTTTTTTTTTTTTTTTTTTTTTTTTTTTTTTTGCGGTACGTGGGCCTCTCACTGTTGTGGCCTCTCTCGTTGTGGAGCACAGGCTCCGGACGCACAGGCTCAGCGGCCATGGCTCACGGGCCTAGCTGCTCCACGGCATGTGGGATCTTCCCGGACTGGGGCACGAACCCGTGTCCCCTGCATCGGCAGGCAGACTCTCAACCACTGCGCCACCGGGGAAGCCCTGAAACTACCTTTGTTAGTACCTGTCCTTTTCTGTGAACAACAGCGCTTTGGTTCATTTATTAATTTTTTTGTCCATATTAAATTTTATGGATTTGTGAGTTTTTTTGTTTGTGTAGTAGTATTTCTTATAGATCTGCTTCTTTCCTTGCTACTCCCTTCCCCGCAATATGAACTCAGGCTGCTAAACTTATTCCTGAACACCTAGAAGATAAACTTCCTTAGCGGCATCATGGGTCCTTTGTCAATAATGGGCTGTTCCATGTTCTCTGCAGCTGGCTTCTCTGGTGTTGTACAGATGGTGGTTGTCAGGAGACCAGTCCAGGGTCCCTTAGTCCCAGACCACTGCCTGGCTGCTCTGAGGATGTAGGGGTTCAGTGTCTCATACCTGGCCTATAATCCATTTGCCGGATACCAGTGTATCATCTCTGATTTAACAAATCATGAGAAAATTGTGATATTCCTTCAGATAGTTCAAGAATCTTTTATTGTCCTCGATTGTTCTATTATATTTTAATTTAATTTTCATAAATACTTTTGATCTTTCTGCTTACAGTAACTAATAGCTTAAAGTGTTAGCAGAACAATAGCCAACAAGAAGTTCCAAGTACCCCTTGGGTCAAATCCTCCAAGATTCAATAGCAAGGGTGAAAAGAGCTGAAGTATCTTGCTTCTTCTGACTGCCATAATTCATCCACTAAAATGTTTTATTACTGAGATTGCCACATAAAGTATGTCATTAAATATTTGCATTTTAAACACCACCAATCACTAAAATTTAAGAATTAGGCTGCAGTTTCTTGTAGGTAATCCAACTTAAAATGATAGTGCCTTAGAAATAAATAAATGTAGATGGTGCTAAATCTTGATTTTATTTAACTTTTAATTTTAATTTGAAGGTAGAACTGAAGCAGCAGAAAAGTAAGAAACAAATAAGTAGATAAGCATCTAGTGGTGTGTAAGAAACTTTGTTTAACAGTGTTATTTGTGGCTTTGAAGGCCAGAGGTGTAGTAAGCTCTAAACCTTTAAGTGTGTGACTCTGAGTTACTGTTAGAATTTAATGTGAATATTTACCCTAAGGTACTGTGAGAAGCCCAGGAGACTCCCAGAGCCTGAGAAGTACATAAGGGTAAAGGACACTCCCCTTTAGATGTCCCCCCTTGCATCTGTGCTCTCCTTTCTTTCATATTTCTGTACCATCACCTCTCTGTCAGCCAAACATAAAAACTCTACAGAATAAGTTATTTCTAAAGACTATTTAATGTAAAATAGATAGCTAGTGGGAAGCAGCCGCATAGCACAGGGAGATTAGCTCCATGCTTTGTGACCACTTACAGGGGTGAGATAGGGAGGGTGGGAGGCAGACGCAAGAGGGAGGACATATGGGGATGTATGTATATGTATAGCTGATTCACTTTGTTACACAGCAGAAACTAACACACCATTGTAAAGCAATTATACTCCAATAAAAATTAAAAAAATAAAATAAATAAAATAAAGGCTATTTGATTTTTTAATGGTTCATAGATCAAAATTTATTTAAGCATACTCCATTTGTCACTAAAAATTTTTATATAGCACCACAATGTGAATAGTCACATGCATATATCTTTGTGCAAGTCTGATTATAGAGTAGAATTATGAAGACAAACAGCATAAAGATTTTTGAAGTTCTTAATTCATATAGATAACTGTCTCCCAGCAAAGTTGTGTCAACATATACTCTACCCACAGTGGATGAGGGTGCCCTTGTATCACCAAACTTCAACACTGGCCATTTTATTCTTTTAACCTTTGTCAATTTGAAAGGGAAAAAAACCACAAAACTTGTTTTAATTTATGTTTCTCTGATTGCTAGTAGGTCTGAACATATTCCATATTTACTGGCAATTTGAATTTCTTCTCTTTTGAATTGCCTCTTCATGTCTTTTATGGGAGCACTCATATCCTTGTTGTTGCTCTATAGGCCTCTTTTCTCTATTGGGAATATGTATCTTTTGCCATATATGTTGCAAACATTTTTCCCAGGTTGTCATGTTCCCTTTTGTTTTGTATATGGTGGGGTTTTTCTCCCCCATTTTGTGACAATTTCCAAAGCACCTTCACAAACATCAGATTATAAAAAGAGGATGACTACAAATCTGCAAACCCACTGTGGGCTTCTCTCTACTATCTCAATGAAGGAATAAAACCTTAATAAATCTAAAACACAAGAGACTGTTGATACTGTGCTAGTGTTTAACATTCCTAAGTTTATATTTCTTTTTGAGAGTTGGATTCTGGAAATACTTTAGTGTATCTATAATTCTAATTGAAAAAAGTCTTTATTAAATAATTGTATGTTGTGTGCTAGATACAACTTTTTTAAATGAGAGAATCCTTTATTTCAAGGAGCTGCTCTACCAGGAAAGCAAGAGCAACATAGTTTTAAAAAATAATAGTCTTAAAAATGATGGTTTGGATTTAAAGTCTGTGTAGTTATCTCTTATTATATGAAATATACACTTGTGATACTTTATATGAGCAATATTTTTTCTATTTTTTCTTTGTTGAAACTACCCCCAATCCCTTCACTATATTCTGTGGAAAGATCTTTTGAGGTCAACAAAAACAATAGCAATGATCAATGACATTTATTAAATGTTTACTATGTGCTATTACACATTGTTGACTTAAAACAAGTAGACTGCCAATTATTTCTCCAGGAAAAAAAAAAGTGGGGAGTTGTTATTCAGGATCAGCAAAGAATTGCAATTCAGTGTCTGCAATCATGGCAAGCCACAACAAGCAAGTCCCCAGCAAAAGTGAAGAGGAGTACTCTTTTATAGAAGGGGAAAGGAAATTGGGAGGACTATAGTAAACAAAGAGTCCATGGATTTTCATTGGCTGAGTTGTGACAGTCTCTCATTGGTTGAGCTCTTGCCAGGCAAGAAGAGGAGTCTTTCTTCTTCCTATTAGGCTCTTCTATTGTTGTAGGACATGGGAGCTCCCTGCTCTGGTCTCCCAACTCTACTTAATTGAGGTTTCTGTTGATTAATTTTTTTACAACATTACTGAGTGTTTTACATGGATTATTTTAATCAATCCCCAGCAACTTTCTGAGGGAGTTTCTATTGCTATTCCAGTTTTATAGGCAAAGAATATGAGGCATAAAGTCAAGTAATGTGCTTAAAATCACATTGTTAGTAAACAGTAAAGCTAAGCTTCAAACCCACAGAGTCTGACTGTAGATTTAATGCTGTCAACCACTGTGCTATACCCCCAGTTACAGACTGTGTGAGAACATTTGTCTGTCAGAGAAGGATCACTTAAAAAATAATAATAATACCAAACACAAATACAGTAAGTCCCCTACATACGAACCTTCAAGTTGCAAACTTTCAAAAATGCGAACATGCGTTCGCATGTCCAATCACGTAAGTTAGTTCTCGTATCTGGCATTTACTGTCACATGTGTGCATCCTCTACAAGTGGTTGTGCTTTTGTGTACCTTACTGTACAGTACTGTATGGAGTACAGTAGTACAGTATCTTTATTTCAAGCCCAGGATGTCCGGAAGCAAGTGTAAAATCAGCAGTATATAGCCGATTGTGTTAGTTGGGTACCTAGGCTAACTTTGTTTGACTTAGGAACAAAACTGGCCTTATGAATGCGCTCTTGGAATGGAACCCATTCGTATGTAGGGGACTTACTGCATAGCCCTTTCTGTGTGCCAGACATTGCTCTAGTTGAGGGTTTCTCACAGGTGGCACTACCAATGTTTGGGGCTGGATAAATCTTTGTAGGGGGCTATCCTGTGCATTGTAGGATGTTTAGCAGCAGCGGCCGGTAGCAACCCTCCTCACCCCTGTTTGGACAACAACAACAACAAAAAATGTCTGCAGACAATCCCAGATGTCTCTGGGGTGGGCCAAATAGCTCCCAGTTGAGAACTACTGTGCTAAAAACTTCACTTACATTAAGTCATTTAATCCTAATAACAACCGTATGAAATAGTTACTGTCATTATTTCCATTTTACCCACTTCAGACCAGTTCTATTCTAGATAATCTAATCATCCAGAAAGTGAATTTAAAAGACAATTCATAATCTGGATCAGTCTAATTACCTCTAAATGTATTACTTGCAGATAAACTATCTACTTTGGCAACACAGCAGTGCTTGGATTAACACATTTTGTGGGCGGAAATAATCTTTTATCAATGAGGGCTGCCTAAGTATAGAGAGGTTTTGGGGAAGCTCCATTGTCCTCATTCATTTTGCAGTTCATTCAGCAGACATTTAGTGAACACCTACACAGTGTCAGGCAGTGTTCTGAACCCTGGACATGAAGTGGGAAATGAAGCAAAGTCCTGGCACTCACATTCTGGTGGGAGTGTACATTCCAGTGGCAGACAACAATCAAGAAAATAATGACAATAGTTCATTCTCAGATAATGTTAAGTGTTCTGAAAAAAACAAAGAGTATGATGTGCTAACAGAGAGTTGGGCAAGGTACATGTTGGTTTAAATAAGGATGTTAAAGAAGGCTTTCTATGATTTCTTTTATATGACACCAGGGGAAAGCAGAAGTGCAGAGACAGAAAACAGGCCAGTTGTTGCCAGAGGCTGGAGGTAGAGGGAGGGGTTGACTACAAAAGCACATGAGGGAATTTTTAAGGTGATGGAAATATTATATATCTTGATTATATCTTGATGATGACGGCTGTTATACAACTGTATGCAAAAACTCTAGAACTCTACACTGAAAAGGGTAGATTTTACTTTATGTAAATTGTAACTCAGTATACATAATTCTCTCTCTCTCTCCACATAGGCTTTTTACTGTTTTAGAAACAAAGATTATTGAGAAAGAGCTGGGATGTTGTTCCTGAGGCTGGGAGTGTGGGCCAGAACTTGAACTTAATTGGAGAGAAATTCAGAAAAAGCCTCAGGTCAGGCTGACAGGAGACCACAGTGTTGCCCCTGCTTGCCTTGTTACCTTCAGTGGCTGTAGTGAGGCTGCTGCAAAGAATTGAGGTCATGTGGGCACACAGGAGGTCACCTGTTAGCAGCCAGTTGAGCCAGGCCAACCTGGGATGTACACCTGGCCCCTCAGAGAACCAGAAAAGATGCTCAGACCACAGGCTACGGTTCACTGAGCTGCCTTTTCTTTGTTCACCTCCCCTCTGGGGAAGATCTGGTTTGCTCTGCCACAGCTGTGTTTAGAACTCTCAAGACTAGGCAGAGTTCACCCAAGGTCTTCACCCACAGGCCTCCTCAGAGGTGTCAGGCCTTCACGTGCCTGGCCCATACATGGCTGCTTTCCCTAACCTGTCCCCACCCCATCACCTGTGGCAGGAAAAGCAGAATCTGTTTTCACTAACAAAACCCGTTGAACTGACATAGCAGCCTGTGCAGGAAGGAACCTGTCGGGACCACTTTCCTTAAAAGGAATAAGAGGCAGGCTTGTCTGCCCAGACAGTACAGTCAGAGAGGGGAGGCTAGACGGAAAGCCACCCTGGAATGGATTCCTTGGACCACTGCAGTATTTCAGCCTTGTGGGAGCAAAGTTTCTGGCAACTAATTTGACCTTGAAATGTATTATCATGTTAATGACATGTATCAAGAGACAGAAAAGCACAACCGAAACATTCTTCATGATGCTAGAATATAACAACCTTTGACTCTTTAGGAAATAGAGTAAAATCAATCGCTGAGCATCTGAAAGTTTAGGTCCAATAGGTCTATACTCAAATAAAAAGAACTGGCTGCAATAGGAGGGCTCTTCTAGATCTAAGCAACATCATTTCTTGATTTTCTTGGGAATGGAGGGGAGGAGAATGAAATGCATTCATAATTTGACATTGAAATGCCCTCTTGTTGCAGCAGGTTCTTTATATCTGAGACTGGACCTATTGCACCTAATACTTTCAGATGCTGAGCGATTGATTTTACTCTGTTTCCTAAAGAGTCAAAGGTTGTTATATTCTAGCATCATGAAGAATGTTCTGATTGTGCTTCTCCATCTCTTGATACGTGTAATCTATAAGTAATACTATGTCTTGACTTTCTTAGGGACTGGGGAAGGAGAATGAAATGTTTGTTTTCTTCCCTGTCTTGCTGAGACCATTGACTTTGGGACTGTCTTTGAATGTGTTTAGAACATGCCACTTTCTAGTCACCCACTGTTTTTGTATCTCAGGTCAGCTGCTTATTACTCAACCTGAATCTTTCCTCAAGAATTCTGTGCTAAGTATAGATATTGAATATAGAATGCTGGTGTGAACAAAGAGGGATTTGTGCTTTTAAAAAAAGATGAGCAAAATGGAGGAGGAAGAGGAAGCATAATGATTGATAAGAACTTTTCAGTTTACATATCTGTCTGAATCATCTTTGTTTAATACTCTCCCCCATAACAAGTAGCATCGTGTCTTCTGTGCTGCAGGCCTCTTCATCACATCTGGTAAGTGTTGCTGCATGAATATTCGAAGAGCAAACCATCAGCACAATGCCAAACCTAAATGCTTAACCCTGCATAGTGGTTATCAACTTATTCTCTGAGACCATTGAGATGGAAGCCAGAGGATTGGCTCCTGTCTGTTAGGCAGTGGACCCAGAAGTAATATATCAAATACTGAAGATACATCGAGGACCATTTTTTAACTCATAAGAAATCAACAACAATTAGCAGTCTTGCAACTTTCATTTTTAAAAAGCACAACAAATATATTGAGATGCTGGAAGAATTTTTTTAATGCATGAAAATAAATACAACTACTTTGTGTTCATTCTCTTGCCTTATAAGTTAATAGGATCCTAAATTAAGGACCTTCTAAAGTTTTATGAAACTGGTAGTGTAACACTATAAATTAGAGGAAAGTTTCCATTCATATATGCTATAATGCTAAGGGGTAGAAATGGCCATACCCTAATAAGTTGCTATTTCTCAAGGCTTCATAGGCAAGGGTTTTTTTTCATTCATTCATTCAACAAATATTTATGAGTGTCTGCCATCATAGACTTCTCAGCTTGTCAGGGAGGCAGACAAGTAAACCAATGTTCATAGCCCATTAAGTACCTGTGACGATAGAGGAGTATGCAGGATATTATGGGAACACAGAGAAGGAACAAGGTCAGCCTGGAAGATTCAGGCTAAAGATTGCCAGATGAGATGCCCCTTGAGTTGAGTCTCGAGGAACTCAAGCAAGCAGAGATTGGAAAGGCAGGACATTCCAGATGGAGGAAACATATTTAAAAGTATAATTATAGGAGAAATGATACATTCTGGACACTGCAAATCCTTCAGAATGGGCACAGGCCTGGAGAGGTAATAAAGGGGTAAGGTTATAAAGGATCTTAGAACCATGCTAAGATGTTTGAACTTTACCCTGAAGGCAATGGAGTCACTAAAGCTTGTTAAGCAGGGTCCTGGGGGATGAACAGAATTAGGTTTGTGTTTTAGCAAGGTTAGGGAGACTGGCAGGAAGTGTTTAAACTTGTTTTACAAAAACCTTTTTTTCTGGTTAGAACACAGCCTGATTATAAAAGGCCTACTTACGAATGAGTGGATGGAAATATGTGCATGAGAGGATGCACATTGTTTCCCAATGTCCCCAGCAGGTTTGGCGGGTGGGGAGGCTTGGGTATTTTTGTGGCTGTTTACTTTTCTTAATTTTTGGTAAAAAGTTGGCTTTATTTGTTACTCTTTCACCTTATCTCAGTTATGCCATTTTGATGACCACCGTGGCAATCCCCCAGGAGCTGGGGCTGGTACCCACCCACCATGATCATTAACCACAGAGCGTGAAACTGAGCCTAGTAGGGCCCTGCTGAATGGTTACAAGCTTCAGGCAGGGCTGCAGGGCCCCCCCACGAGGCCCAGTGCCCTCTGACTCACAGCCCCTGAGCCTGAGGACTACTACCCTGCCTGCCAGGGGCCACAGTGTTCCCATGGGAGAGGGGTTGCTGAGCAGACTGTGTGTCGGGGGAGATGCCAGATCTCTGCTCAGCACCGGGTCTGATACGGCCATCTGTGATATGGTGGTATGTCCTGGACTGTGGAGGACAGACCTGTTGGGCACAGCCTGGTTCTGCCGCTGCCTTGCTGGGCAGCTTTAGACAAGTCATTTCTTATCCCTCTGTCAGTCTGTTTCCTGATAGGCACTGCCAGTGATGTCTCCTAGGAGCCCCTCATGACTCAGACAGGTGCCGAGTTTGCCACCTCTGCTCAATTATGACCATGGATTTGTGCTTTGAAGGCCACTGTGTTGCTGAGCATCTCTCACCATAGGGCTGCCCTTGCCCCTGGTGTTCCCTTCTTAGAACTGGGGCGCCCTCCAGCAAGAAACCCTCAGGCAGTCAGTGCCTGACTTTGTTGTCTCTGCTGCCCAGCACTGCCAGGCCCCTGTCCCAAGAGGGGAGTCCTTAAACGTTCTAACTCCTAAGATCTAAGTCACCTGTTATTGTGAACAGAACTTATTTTAGACATAATTGTGAGTCTTTCTATTGTAGAGTAGTTCTTATGTGAATGCCCTGGGGATGGAAAGGAGTAACCTGACAGTGGGCTTATAATGACCTTTCCTCCATAAAGAGAGTCCCACCTGAAGAAGGAGCTCTCACATTGTGTCAGTCCTCAAAGTCCTGGCACTGGACTGGGACTATACCATAGCCCTCTGAGCAGAAGTAAGAATTGAACAGGTGTACAAGTCCAGTAGTTGTGATTGGGACAAGCCTAATGGCTCTCATGTGAAAGACAGAAAAAATGACCCTACCATGTGGAGAAAGAAAAGAAGTCAAGAGGGAAGGAAACTAGGTAGATTGCCTGCAAATTTATACCTGCCCTTTGGGGATGGAAATTTGATCCTGGAAGAATGGAAACTGGAGAAGAGCAGCTGAACAAATGAATGGAGTTATGGGTGTTGCTTATATTTTCCATAATAATTTCATTTTTATTTTCCTTTAGAATTTAGTAAAGTTCATTTTGAAAATTCTAGATTGGCTTGGCTGTGGTAAAGAAAGCCAAGGAAACCTTTAATTTAATTTAATTTAATTTGGTATTTGAACCAAGTTAAAAAGGGAAATGAAATTACCCTGGGGAACCAAGAGAAACCAGAGTGAGAATCTGAAGTGAACTTCAAGGGGACACATTTTGGGTTGGGTTTCTTGGCCATCTATCTCTCCCAACCTGGAGATTCTCCTTCCTGGGGTATGATCTGCTTAGACCTTTTAAAGCTCTGTATTGTCATAGGAAACTGTTTCATGTCAAAACATGGATAGCAGCAATACCGTTAAAAGTAATCCTAAAGTCTCTAAAAAAGATCCCATTCCTGGGATTTTGAACATACTGTATATAATGATATTTAAGCCTTTAATTATCCCCACTCACACAACTGGTAATCAGAGCAGAAAATGAAAAGTCAAAACACCTCTTTGCTAAGGGCATCTATACACTAGGATTAAGTTCTGTTTGCTATCTATCAGTGCTACATTTTAACCAGATTAAAACATTAATTGTTAACCTCATTATCATGATTATTACCAACTAAAATCATCTGAGCACTCACAAAGGACATTGTATTGGCACCATTTATCAAGTTATCAGTAGAGTAATCACATTTTAGGTTCAATTATTCCGCTTCTGATTACTGCTATATTGTTTCGTCTCAGGGAAAAATGTTAAGACTTTGACAGCATTTATTGATCTATCATTATTCTCTGATTCTATGGCTCCATTTTGGGCCAAGTTGTAAGATCTCAGCATAAATTCTTAGCTGGGAATACTTCTTCAATTCCTGTTTCTTAGTGTATTGCCAGAATAAGAGATTAAAACCAGCCATTTTCAAATTCTAATTTTAAATAGGGTAAAACCAGGCTGTACTTTAGACCTTATAAATATGTCTAAGTCATATGACTCAGTTATCAGATAAATTTCATGAAAGCCCTTTGGCCATTACAAAAAGGGATACAAGCTATCTTTCCTATGTGAAGTCATTCATTCATTTAAAACATGTATGTGTATATATATATATATATATATATATATATATATTTGCTGAGTATCTACTATGTGACAGACAACAGTAAGTAATAAGACACTGGATATGGAACGGTGAACTAAACAGACAGGATTCTGCTCTCATAGAGCTTATATTCTCGTGGGAGTAGAGAAACAAATATATGTCAGGTGGTGCTTAGTGTTGAGAAAAAGGAGATGGGGTAGGGTGGTGGTTTGCAGGTTTACATAACATAGTCAGGAAAGGTGACATGAAAAGAAAAGGGAGACAGTCATGTGTATGGCTAAGAGCCTTCCAAACAGACAGACATGCAAAGGCTTCACTGGCAAATTCTTGGTTTGTTGGCAGGAGTGAAAGGAGTCCACTGTGTGGAACAGCCTGAGAGCAAGCATGGTGCGAGCTGAGGCCAACAGCAGGATGCCAGATCACAAGGGATGTTTTATTTGATTTGCTTTCACTGGGGTGGAGGAGCAAATAAACTGAAAACAGATTAGTAAGTCAAAGAGAATAGATTTCAGGACCGAACAAACAATATACTTAGTATGGGGGAAAAAAAAAAAGAGAGAGAGGGAATTCCTATTTCTTTTTTACTGCAATTGTAATCTGATTTGATTGTAATGCTTTTTTAGCCTTTCTCACTATAAACCCAAATGAAAAATACTGAATTAAATTTCCAAAACTGAACAAATAACTATGAGAGGAAACAAAACTATGAGAAGAATGTCATTTGCTGTCAATGTGCACAAATGTTAACACTGAAAAATCAAATGAGAGCTTAAAATTAGTACCAAATTCTATAAATTCAGGCTGGGTTTACACAATTGTCTTGTGTACTTAAAGACAATGCTATTAAAGTAATTTTTATCTACCCATGGTAGGTGAGATTGCAAAGAGGGAGTGGGGAGTCTCTTCCAGGTGGCTCTGATAAAAAATGTATCCTGAGCTTTGCGGTTGGAGCCCTCAGTGGTAGATTTTGTGAGGTATCTCTTCCTGATTTTAACAGTTTAAAATCAGGTCATCCACTTTGAACTAGCATATCAATGCTTCATTGTTTTACATTACGGTTGCTTTTTCTAACCACTTCCCCAAGAGGGAGTGTACAAAATAGATCCCTAAATAGATCTCCCAGGCACCCCAGGCTGTTGCCACAATTTGGCTATGTTGTTTTGCTGATGACTTGACCCATCAGTCTTCTGGACCATTTGCTTCCACTGGGTTTTCATTATGGACACGTACTGAAGACCTCCTTAGTAAGTCATTTTGGGACGACTGACCACATGCAGCCTTCACCGATAGGATAGATAGAGATGGCTCAGAGTACACTGACTCTGCAAATAATGAACATATGCATTACATTGAGATCAAAAAGCAGGTGGACAGGGCTTCCCTCGTGGCGCAGTGGTTGGGAGTCCGCCTGCCGATGCAGGAGACACGGGTTCGTACCCCGGTCCGGGAGGATCCCACGTGCCGCGGAGCGGCTGAGCCTGCGCGTCCGGAGCCTGTGCTCCGCAACGGGAGAGGCCACAGGAGTGAGAGGACCGCATACCGAAAAAAAAAAAAAAAAAAAGCAGGTGGACATTTCCTTTACACATCAGTCTGAGACAAACTAAGAAAACCCCTTCCCTCCCTTATCTACCGTGAGCTCCGTGGGGGAGGGACCTTAACTGTTTTGCTTCAGACCGATAGAGTTAACATATATAGAGGGCTTTAAATTTGTGTTTGCCATATAGGCGCTGAATAAACTAGTCACTGACATTCTCAGCATCTATCATATATATACATTAACATACATTGGCTAGAGAAATAAATAAGGAACCAACTTTTGCGGAATTCTTATTATCCCACCATTGGAAACCAATGATTACGGCCACAGAGTCGAGGATAATAATTGCTATGTCACAATACCCACAAACCCACTACCTGGAGGACAATAATTATCCGAGTGTTGCAAGGGGAAGGGTTGCAGGGGCTGGAGAAGAGAGGCAACTCTTGGTGAGTTCCCCCAAAGCTCTAGGACAATTACAGTCCAGTTCTCCAAGGAATCAAAAAAACACAGGCCAGCTCTCTGATCGGCTTCCAGCCCGCAGAGGGACCTCTTCCTAAACTTCCACCCCAGGAATTCCCCCTTATCCCAGTTTCAAGGGGCGGGGAACAACCGGAATCTTTGTCAGGTCCTCCGCGCCCCGCCCACTCCCCCCAGAGCCCCACCCAGCCTGACGTCCCCCTCCCCCACAAACTCTCCTCCTCGCAGCCTGCGGCCTTGCCTCCCCTCTACTCCCCGCCCCTCCCCCTTCTCCTCTCCCTCCCCGGGCCCCGGCCGTCGGCGCGCACCACTCCGGGGGCAAAGGAAACCGCCAACCGGGTGACGGCGGCGGTCTCCCGGGGCCGGCGGGCCGGCGAGGAGGGGGCGGAGCCTGGCCGGAGTGGGCGGGGCGGGCAGCCGCTCGCGCCGCTCCCGGACTGACGGGCGAGCTGGCCCCCGACCCCCATCCGCCGGCTCGCTCGCCCCCCTTCTGGGCTGCCAGACGAATTTCTCTCCCCAGTGGCCTGGTGCGGCCTGACGGAGGCGGAGTGGCTCGCTCCGGGCCGGCCGGCGCCGGGGGTGAGGCTGCCGGGAAGGGGCTGGGGGCGCCCGAGGGGCCGAGCATCCCTCTCCTCGGCCCGCCGGCCCCAGTCCCCCGCCTTCCCTCCTCCCGCCTGGCCGCCCCGCCCCGCCGTGACCACCGGGCGCCTCCAGAGCCCGACGCGGTAAGTGCGACTTTCTCGGCGTCGGGGATGGGGCCGCAGCGGGCCGGCCGCGCGCCGAGGCCCTCTCCCGTCTCCGCGCGAGCTTCCCGCCCGGCCGCGGCTGCCCGACTCCGGACGGACCCTCGGGGAGGCAGCCTCGGG
Organism: Lipotes vexillifer; assembly: GCF_000442215.2. Taxonomy (NCBI): domain Eukaryota; kingdom Metazoa; phylum Chordata; class Mammalia; order Artiodactyla; family Lipotidae; genus Lipotes; species Lipotes vexillifer. The sequence goes on from NW_006774670.1 coordinate 4,695,228, forward strand.
GCGTCTTGGTCCGGAGGGGTGGTCTAGGCGGGGACTTCGCCGAGCCGCTCCCGGAGGTCGAACTCTCCCGCCGCGCAGCCGAGAGCGGCGTCTGGGCCGCCCTCGAGTTGTGCAAAGTTCTGGACGCGGCGTTTGTGGCAGGCCTGCTGCGGCGTCGGCTGCTGTCCAGAATCAGTGCTTCCTCCCCGTCCTCTTCTACTAGTAAAACAAAGTGGAAACCATATCGAATTTTTTTTCATTGTTACCCGCAGGCGATCATAATCTAAGTTTTTAAGTATATAAATTGCCTCAGCCCCGGAGTGTGGAGAATCAGAAAGAGACTTTATTTCAATAAAAACCGGCGTGTCTGGTTGAAACTTTTTCATTTAGGCGTTTCAGTGCATACGCAGGGATCAAAAGCTGACGAAGAAAGTTTATTGAATCAAAGAGGAAAGCACTTCTGCCGTCTTTATTATCATTCCTTTTTTCAAAAAAAAATTTTGAGTAATAGATTCCTAAAATTCAAACGGTACAAAAGAGATACACAAAGTCTCTCGCCCCACCCACCAATATTACCAGTTTCTTGTGCATCTTTCCAGGGATCACGTATAATGCCAATGTCCTTGCTTCTTCAAAAAAAAATAATAAAATGAAACTGTTGTGTGTGAAGTGCCTAGCAGTTACTGGTACCCAATAAATGATAGTTGTCCTTACGTTTCGAAAAGAGTTTAATAAGTCTTTTTTGGTATTAGACCGCTGAAAAACCAGTAGTAACTTTTCTTCTGGTTTAAGCGTTGCGAGTTTGATTATATTGTGAATGTGTATGTTCTATGGGCTTGTCATAACTATGTGGATACTTTTACACAAAGGTGACATTAATATTTTGGGGTAATGGGACAGGTAGGGAGATAATATGAAATTGTAAGAAAATAGGACTTAGTATATACAATAGATAGTTTCAAAAATGATTTGAAGCAACTTAGTGCCCATATGGTATTGTAGGGTAAAACAAAACTAAATGAGAAAAATTGAGGCAGAGCAGGGGAAAAAAAGACTACAAAGTCAAGGGTAAGATAATACCAAGTGCATAAGATCCTGTACTAGAGGTGAGTCACAGTTTTGGCTCTGGGCTTCCCTAGCAGCCAGGCGGAAAAAAGAGAGAGAGTGGAATAAAATAAGTTTCAGTGTGTTTCTAATTCCAAGATAAAAACAAACCAGTTCTGCATAAGCACGACATTTTCTAGTAATGAGGCCTGAGAGGAACATTTTCTCATGGGCCCCAATAAAAAGGAAGATTGTTGTGATGCAGTTGACAACAGCTTTAAAATATCCCTACAGAAACTGATGAATTTTGGATAACAGTATTCTTCAGTATAGGACAATGGTAAGACTCTAAAGGTGAGTTCTCTGAAGGCTTAACTTGATCCATTCATAACGTTTAGAATTACCTAGAACAGTATTTCCCGAACTGTGTTCTTAGGCATCAGAAATTAGTAGTTTATTTCTTTAAGTAAGATTCTGAGCTCAAATAAGTTTGAGATAACTGGGTTAGACAAATTTCAATAGTTTTTTTTTCTCAATTTCTTGGGTAATGTTCAAGTTTACTGTCTTAAAAGGGGATGCATTGTGTGACCTTTTCCAAAATTATTTGACTATGGAACACAAATTGAGAACCACTGAACCTGTAGACATGGGTGGATTGCCTATCGTTCAGGTAATTCTTTTTTTTTTAATTAATTAATTTATTTTTGGCTGCGTTGGGTCTTCGTTGCTGTGCCCGGGCCTTCTCCAGTTGCTGCGAGCGGGGGCTACTCTTCGTTGCGGCGCGCGGGCTTTCTCATTGTGGTGGCTTCTCGTGTTGCAGAGCACTGGCTCTAGGCGCATGAGCTTCAGCAGTTATGGCACATGGGCTCAGTAGTTGTGGCTCGTGAGCTCTAGAGTGCAGGCTCAGTAGTTGTGGCGCACAGGCTTAGTTGCTCCGCGGCATGTGGGATCTTCCCGGACCAGGGCTTGAAACCCTGTCACCTGCGTTGGCAGGCGGATTCTTAACCACTACGCCCCCAGGGAAGCCCCCTTCAGGTGATTCTTTGTGAATATTTCTTACAGCTGAGGTTTGATAAGAATTAGAGAGCAAAGGGTTTGAGGTTAGCCAGTTTATTAAGAGCCAAACTGAAGATAATCTAAAAGTCAGAATTTTTTTTTTTTTTGGCTGTGCTGCATGTGGGATCTTAGTTCCCTGACCAGGGATCAAACCCTCGACCCCTGTGTTGGACGTGCAGAGTCTTGACCACTGGACCTCCAGGGAAGTCCCTAAAAGTCAGAATTTTTAAATACTGTATATCAGAGGAAAAGGCTGCTTTTCCCCGGAGTTCTTTTATAGTTCCTCGTTGTTCTGCAAATTGCCAAATGATATCGAGAACTTTTTCCTGTTCTGTGCTTCAGGGTACTCAGGGTCTTGAATTAAACTAGGTTTAGGCAAGTAGAACTCCTTAAAGGTTGACTTATTATTCTTGGATGTAAATATGTCATTAACATTTACTTTTTATCCTAAACACTGTTGGTACTATTACTATCAAATCCTAGAATTCTGTAGCTGTAAGAGATCTTCTTGGAAAGCGTGGTACATAATGGAAAGGGATTTGGAGCCAGAAAATCTGGGATTGTGCCACTAATGTGCAGGGTGGTTTCCAGTAAGTTTATGAACCTCTCTGAATCTGTTTCCTTATTTGTAAGATTAGAATGATGACAGCACACAATTCATTCAGTAGATGTTGAGAGTCTAGTAGGTACTGGGTAGTAGAAAAACAGCTTTAAGGGCACAAATGAAATAATGTATCAGGAATCCTTTACTGTCCAAATTTTTTCTGTTCTTGAGTGTCGATGGCAAGAGTTTGAACAGCAACGAGTATCATCCTATCCCAATATATTTGGTTTCTGAGTTTCAGATAGCAAGTAGTGAGGGGTTGAGAGAATGAGGGATTAGTCCAAAAATTTATTTGACTCCATCCAGTTGTGTTTGGATTTTGAGAGTTTGGATAATGAGCGATACTTCTATAAGAAAGTATTCTATACATGATGCAGTGCTGTACAAAATGTTACCATTCTGAAGACAATGAGAGGGGTTTGCAGAGTATATCGGGTAGGATAAATAATGATGTGGTAACAAAAACCCTCACATCTTAGTGGTTTAAAACAACAGAGGTTTGTTGCTCAGTCAGGCTCAGTTAGGGTCAGCAGGAGAGCTCTGCTGCAGTAATCATTTAGAGCTCCAGGTTGTCAGAGGCTCCATCTCAACACCTCCTTCGACATTTGTTAGGGAGGGGAGAAGATGTGATAAATTGCACAGTGGCTCTTAAGGCTCTACATGAAAGTGACACAGTAACTTCTACTGCCATTTCATTGGCCAAACAAGTCATATGACTGCAACCCAACTTCATGGAGGTGGAGAACTGCAATTCTATCTCATGCCCAGAAGGAGTAGAACGGGAATAGTCTTAAGAACAACCTAAGCAGACTTTATAGTACCACAAGTTAATACAAAATCTGAATAAATCAAATCCAGATTGTGTTCTTCAGTATTCTATTTAGAGACTAGAAAACAGCATTTCTTTGTGTGTGTGTGTGTATATATATATATATAATCGTAGAATTATGCTAATGAGAATTTAAAGAACGTATTTTATTAATTGGAACTGAAATGCTTTTGAAAACTCCCAATTAGACAAACTGGCTAAGTGGATTTCATTATTTTTTAATTACATGTCCATTCAATAAACATTTGTTAAATGTGGTGTGTATGAGGCAGGATGTTAGATACCATGAGGATAAAAAGATGAATGGAAAGTTTATACCCCAACAGAAAATAACTATAATTGAGTTCTCTCTCTTTCC